>NC_141146.1:58615396-58947583 GCF_053477565.2 Lygodium microphyllum
AGTGGAATGCATCTTGGCATCATCAAAAGTTGCCCATTATTTTTCACTACGAGCCAACAAGCTACCACCTTCTTCTATATTGATGACTCGAATATGGCCACCTTATGGGTAGGATTCACTTGGCCAAAAAAATTGACAATATATGCCACCTCAAACTACCAACATCTAGGTCCTCGACTAATGAGCCAAAATACTTAGGAAATGGAACCCATGGCTAGGCACCTATCTAGGTATGGATTGAGATATCACAAAAGGTGGAACTAGTAAAACCACAACCGGTTTTGCCGATGCAAATAGCCACCCTACTAGCTTTAGAGGTGTCACAAAAGTGATTGACAAACTAGCTAGCACATCTCAAGATCGAGAAACAAAGTGCAAGTGGTGTTCATGGGGCTATGGAATAGACTTCTTTGCTAGGAGTTAGTCATCATTGAGGAATGAAGCAACCCCAAGAGATGTACCTGATGCTGCTACTCCACCTGAATTGCCATGTAAGCATAGGTTAGGACATCCTCTAGTAGACCCTAAGAGTGTAAGTGCATGCAAGCCTACACATGTGAGAAACATTAGCATGGTTGCCATGTGTAATCCAGTTCAAGTCTGGGTTGTGGTCAACAAGTATGATTGAACTATGCCAACTCTATGGGACTATAGAGTCCTAATATACTCAAACTCAATACAAAGATAAGCTACCATTGTAGACACATCACTCACAGCATATCAAATGGAACATATCAAACTGGAAAACTAGACAAAATGATAGTAAGCAAGATGCTCATATATTCCAATAGTTCAATTTATATAGTCCATATAAGTGCCATAGTCTCCTTGGGAAACAGCAACACGAAATGGCAAGACTCAAACCAAGGGATGCATTCAAAGGATTAACCACTCAAAAATACAAGGCATAAGCTATATAACAATGGCTATAATTTTAGTGTGACAATAAAGCTCTGTGTGTGTGTGTGTGTGTGTGTGTGTGTGTGTGTGTGTGTGTGTGTGTGTGTGTGTGTGTGTGTGTGTGTGTGTGTGTGTGTGTGTGTGTGTGTGTGTGTGTGTGTGTGTGTGTGTGTGTGTGTGTGTGTGTGTGTGTGTGTGTGTGTGTGTGTGTGTGTGTGTGTGTGTGTGTGTGTGTGTGTGTGTGTGTGTGTGTGTGTGTGTGTGTGTGTGTGTGTGTGTGTGTGTGTGTGAAGGGGAGGTAAATTGAAACCATGTCTACATTGAACACTCATATCTTCCTCTCTCTACTCCTTATATAGCATTTGTTGCCTACAATGCCATGAAGTCCTTATGTTGAGATGTTTGCAATCACACCTAATGTAGCCTCTTTGTATGAGGCAGTTTAGGCTGAAGACATGCAGGCTCTGCAAGAATCCCATATGCACTGCTACCCATCCACCAACTATAAAGCATTGTACTTGACTACCACTTTTTCATATATATGATGAATGCAATATCATGATGCTTTACCATTTCAGTTAGTGTATTGATCATTGTCAGTATTATACACAAGATTGTGTTTATGAGTCCAAGCTTCCATCTTGAAACCTAATTCACTTGTGTAACAAATTAAGTCTTTGTCTATGTCATCATGATCTCAATCTTCATCTTCCATCCACCATAGCATCTTCCATGATCTAGATCCCATGTCTTTTGACATGATATCATAGCTCAGCTGAGCATGGCACTTCCTCTCCAATTTCTTCTCACCTCTGATCATCTCTGCTTAGCTCACATCAACTGAGACCTTCATTTTCAACTTCATCTTCATCCTGACCTTGAGTCTGCAATAGCTAAACAGCACATACCTCTGATGGAGCTTCTTGATCTCCTCATCTAGGCCATAACTGTTGAAGCCCTCTTCTAGGGATATCTCCCCCAGGTCAAGGCGCTCCTCCTTGGCCCATCATAGCTCAACGTTACTTGTTGTTGAGCCCATCATTGCATGGATTTCCTGTCAATGTCTGAAGTGCATTGCTGACAATCATACAGTTGGATTTGCGCATGTGTGCTGCAATTTACCCTATGCCTATAGGGCATTTGAAGGCTACCATGTCAGCTTCCTCCTGAAAAATTTTGAGCTCAAATGCTTCACTCTAGCTATTGCAATCAAGAAAAAACCAGAAACCCTAGAGTTGGAAGCCATAGCCAACTTCTCAAAAGTTTCATCTTTACATCAAGTTCTTCTTCCACCTCATTTTCTCATTCCTTGAGACTCAAAACATCCACTGCCACTCTGATCCATTTCATTGCCCCATTCAAATCAACAAGGGAAGAAAGAAATCAAACTACTTAAGCTAACAAGCAAAGAGCCAACTCAACAAGAGGATCAGCATTAACACCAAGCCCATCAAGATAGTATCTCTTGATACTATGTTAGTGCTTCTTGGCACTTGTGCTCTTTTTAGCACATTCAAGATCAACTCTTTGCTAGTCACTTGGAGCGATCCTATCATGACAATGTCAAATAAGAAATTTTTTATATGGCTACTTCCAACGAAGAGTAACATTACTCTTGTTGCTCATTTTAAGCACATAGAAGATGTGCTTGTCTTACTTGCAGGGAATGATGGAGTTGTGAGCATTCAAGTGCTATCACTATTTTAAGAAATGCCTCCTACCTTGGAGAAAGTGCAAGATTTTGAAGTCATTTCTGCTACCTCAAAGATGATACCTTTGCTTGAGGGGGACATGAACATGAAGATTGATGCAACTACTGCAAGCAAAGTCAATGAAGAAGCAAACCAGGAGGACCTAGAAGAAGAGGATCAAAATATCAAAGCACTGGACACTAAAGCTAGAAGCAAAGTGAAGAACAAGTACAATATCAAAAAGAGCAAGCTAGACTACATCGACAAGAAGACCTATAATAAATTGAAGATATCTGCAAAAAGAGATACTGAAAACTGCAAGGGCCTGCTGGTCCTTGACCCAATTTTTACTAGACTTTTTTAGTCTTGTAATTCCTAGCCCAAATACTTCTAACATAATCTTGTAAACTCCTCCTATAGCCTTGTACTACAACCTATGTACACTTTGTGAGGGCCTTGTTACAACCTCTGGATGTCCACCATGTTTGTGGTGCCCACACTTAGCCTTTTCTGCAATAGCCTCTGGTGTTTTTCCATGTTTATGGTGTGCCCACACTTTTCATGTGTTTCTTTCACTAAAGCCTCTACACACTTTGTACTTCTAGTTGTGATTGAGGAGGGGTGTTGAGATATTTGCAATCACACCTAATGTAGACTCTTTGTATGAGGCAATTTAGGCTAAAGACATGTAGGCTATAGGAATCCCATATGCACAGAGAGGGAAATTACTACCCATCCAGCAACTATAAAGCATTGTACTTGACTACCACTTTTTCATATATATGATGAATGCAATATCATGATGCTTTGCCATTTCAATTAGTGTCTCGATCATTGTCAGTCTTATACACAAGATTGTGTTTATGATTCCAAGCTTCCATCTTGGAACCTAATTCACTTATGTAATAGGTCAAGTCTTTGTCTATGTCATCATGATCTCAATCTTTATCTTCCCTCCACCATAGCATTTGCCATGCTCTAGATCCCACGTCTTTTGACACCTTCTACTATTATGCTTAACTATGCCATCACCTTCCATTACTACACCACTAATGTCATCTTTAACTAGCTTAGCCGCCAATCTGCACCGTCTTGTGCCAACACAAACCTATCTCTACACCTATGGAATCAACCCTCAAGCTAACTAAGGATGAAAATGGTGCTTCTTGTAATGTTGATGTATATAGGCAACTCATTGGTTCCCTTAACTATTGGACTATTACAAGACCCATATTTGCTATGTAGTCAATTTAGTTGCTCAAATAATGCAAACTCCAAGGATCTCTCATTAGATAGTAGCTAATAGAGTACTAAGATACTTGAAAGATACCTAGCATATTGTGGTATTTTATATGTAGCTGATAAGCTAAGTCTACGTGGATTTAGTTACTCTAATCATGCACAAGATTTGGTTGATAGGAAAAGCATCAGTGGCAATGCTTTATTTCTTGAAAATGGAACAATTTCTTGGTGCTCCAAGAAGCAAAATACAATCATTCTCTCATCTATAGAGGCTAAATACAAGGCCTTAATTATAGTATCTTGTGAGGCGATATGGATGAAGAGATACTTGCAAGAACTTGGGTTCTATGGATCTTTTGATCCCACTCGCATTCTTTCTAATAACATCTCAACTAAATCTTTAGCAAAGAATTGAGTCATGCATCAAAGAACTAAGCATATTGAAGTGAGGGAACACTTTATTGAGAAAAAAGTATATAATGGTGGTATGGTGTTGCATCATTGCAATACTAAGGAAAATGTGGATTACAACTTTACTAAAGCTCTAAGCAAAGCACTCTTCTATAAGCATAGAGTAGGAATTGGTATGATGGAGCTTCCCTTAAGGAAAGAAATTTGAGTACGAAAGACTCATCATGGAAGGATCCAAAGTCTTCAATCATTATTTTAGCTCTTTTAATTTCTTTCAACACATTTATATTTCTAGACTATATTTGAATATGCACTTGAACTTGAGGGAAGTTATTAAAGTATGCAAGCTCACACCATCTATTCACTAGGGTGTGAACAATGATTTTGGAATAGCAAATGTCGAGGATACTAAAATGGTAATATGATGTAAAAGCATGTTTCTAAGTTCATAAATTTACCTATGAAATCAGTTTTTGGTAGTATTAACATGTACATATAAACAATGAAAAACTCTCCGGCATTCAAGGAGAAAATTTCAGTTACCACCTTCATAGGAATTAATTTTATGGGGATAATATCTCTCAATCCAACCAATAATCTTTGAAGACGTAAAAAGATAAAGTGTTCATCTTTTTTAGTACTACAATATAACCATAGAAATGTTTTAGATTTGATTTCAATATTATTCTATATAGCCCCAATTGGAACACCAAGGAAAACTACTGTAGAAAATCTATCTTGTTACACCAACAAGCATGTTCTTCATACTTTAATCAGCCACGAGAAGAAAAAGAACACCAAGAACAACCAATCTTCACACAATATCATACAGCAACTCTCCCACGGATTTATCACAACAAATCTTCAACATATTCTTCATATTCTTGATAGAAACCATTCAAGAAACCAAAAGAACACAAAGAAGTAATCAATTTTGAATGGAATTCATCACATAGGGTTCGTGTTGAGATGGCAAGCTCAACATGTGTGGACATTGATGATGGACCGTCTGGCTAGATGGGTCCGCATATCTACACTTAGCATGTTGGTGGTCATTATGATACTCACATGGCCACTGACTTATCACTTATTATATTTAGTTTGTTACACCTACCTACATCTAGCAAAGACATAGTGCCAGCTGATTAGTGTAGTCGATTATACACTATTTGACTTAGTAGGCTACTTTCCTTTATGTTGTATCTTATCTATACTTTGTGTACATTGTATAGTGTGTGGAAGAAGAAGAAAAAACCAGCAATAAAACGTTTTGGCATCCATATCTCTTCTTGTGTTCTTGAGTGAGCTTCCTCTTGTGTGTATACAGTGTGTGTTTGGCACCGTAGCTCAGGCAAGTCCCCCCACCACGCGATTCTTGACATGGTATTAGAGCCGCACCACTGAGAGAGGCCGATTTCGAAGGCTGAAGTGAAGGAGAATAAGCAAGGTTCGAGCAAGCAAGCCACAGGTAAGAAGCTCTCCCATTCTTCCACTCTCTCTCTTGGATTTTGGCTCGCACTGTGATTTCGGCTGTATTGACTAAAAGTGGGTGCACATGTTACAGATTGCGAATCTGTAATTTTTGAGGTGTTTGCAGGAAGCAAACATAAGGTTTATCTGCAAACAGGTTGCAGATTACATGTAGTATTGAGCAATCAGCAAAAAAAGGTTGCTTGGCGTAGTGTTGTGCATGTGTTGTGAAAGACTGCAGAAGACTAGCTTGCTATGTTGTATCCTTGTTTGTGATAATAGCAACGAACAGTGGAAATCCCATTATTGAGAAGCTCGACAAGCACAACTACCCTTCATGGAAGTTCCGTGTGACGAACTTCCTCATTGGAAAGGGCCTTTATGAGTTTGTCTTAGGTGAAGAAAAGGAGCCTGAGCTGGGTATCCCTCCGGCTGCAGATGAATTAAAAGCATGGAAAGAGTGGAATGTGAAAGCAAAAAGGTGATGTATTGGCTATCTATAGTTATTGATAATACTATGCTGGGACATATCAGGAATGTAGAAACTTCACATGCAGCTTGGAAAATTTTTGAGAGCATGTTTTCAGTAAATTAAAAAAAACGAAAGATTCAACTCAAGCAAGAGTTGAATGCCTTGAAGAAAGGGAAAATGTCCGTCAATAAGTATGTGTTGAAGGTGAGGAGCATTGCATATGCTTTAGCAACGATTGATGCAATGCCAGATGATGATGATTTGGTTTCATCCACTCTGAGTGGCCTTAATAATGAGAAGGCATGGAAATCATTTGTTACTTTAGTATATGTACGGAAGCCATTTCCATATTTTGATGAGCTGATCTCTCTCATGATTACTGAAGAGATCAATATGCAGTGTGATTCGTCTAAAAGAAATGGTGAACAGGTCCAAGCATTTTACTCAAGTTCAGGAAGGGGACGTGGTACATCCTCTTCGAGAGGCCGTCGTATGGGATGTGCTAGCGATAACCAGCAAAATAGGTTCAATAGACAGTTTGGTGAAATGCACGTTTCTGGAGGCAAAGGAAACTTTAGAGACAGGGGGAGCTCTAGAGGAAGAGGTGGATGGCAGAATAGAGGTTCTTGAAATTCTGCTATTGTTTGCCATTATTGTGGCAAAACAGGCCATATTGCATCCCATTGCTATGCAAAGAAGGATGATATTTGTAGTGGTAAATTGTAGCAAGGAAACTATGCATCGTCTTCACGACAGAATGAAGACAAAAATGAGTGTCTATTTGTTATGCAGCATATGATGAATGCAGTTACAGGAAAGGGGACACATGATGATGTATGGTATGTTGATTCAGGTGCATCTAATCATATAACCAGTCATGTTGAATGGTTTAGAGAGATGCAAGACTTACAAAACCCAGGTTATGTATAGACGGGTGATGATTCATGCCACCCAATTTCACACATTGGAAAGGTTCCCTTGTCCTTGTATGATGGCCAGACAAAGAGTCTAACAGATGTATTACATGTGCCATCAATTACAAAGAATCTAGTGTTTGTTGGCCAAATGGTAGAGTAGGGGTTGTAGGTCCAATTCAATGCAAAAGGTTGTTTTGTAGAAGACTTTAATGATAAGTGCAGGCTAGTCGCAAAAGGAAGTAGAGTTGACCGAATGTTCACTTTGGATGCTGGAATTCCTGCAACGAATGCTGCTATGTATGCTAAAGGAAAAGGAGTAGTTGCAGATATTGAAATATAGCATAAACGTATTGGACATACAAATGTGCAAAGCCTGAAATTTATGCAGTCCAGAGGATTGGTTACAGGGTTGCCTTCTTTTAGAGTTGCAGAATTGCATAAAGTCTGTGAAGCATGCCAGTTTGGTAAGCAAGCAAGGCAATCCTTCTCGCATGATAGAGAAGTGAGTAGAAAAATACTTGATGTAGTGCATACAGATGTTTGGGGGCCTACACAGAATGTATCTCTTGGTGGCAACAAATACTTTGCCACATTTATTGATGACTGTTCAAGGAAGTTATAGGTATACTTCATGAAGGAAAAAAGTGATGTATTTGAGCACTTCAAATCTTTTAAGACAGCTGTTGAAACAGAGACAAGCTTAAAAGTAAAGTGCTTGAGATCAAATGGAGGGGAAGAGTGCCTCTCTAATGAGTTTAGTGGCTTATTGAGGACTCATGGGATAAAGAGGCAATTTACTTGCAAGTATACCCCACAACAAAATGGTGTTGCAGAAAGAAAAAACAGGCATATTGCAGAAGTTGCACGGGCATTAATGGCTGAAAAGAACATGCCCAAACATTTTTGGTCTGAGGCTATCCATACTGATGTTTACATTATGAACAGAACTCCCACAACTACAGTTCATGGGATGACTCCTGAAGAATGCTTTACTGGCAAGAAGCATGATGTATCGCACTTGAAGGTATTTGGTTGTGTTGCATACATTCATGTACTAGATGAGCTACGAAAGAAGCTTGATCCAAAGGTAAAAAAATGTGTTTTTATTGGATACTCTTTAGAGAAGAAAGGGTATCGCTATTATAACCTATCACAGAAGTGAGTTCAGAGTGAGCCAGGATGTTATCTTTGATGAGATGGGAAGTTGGTTTACACATGCTGGTGATGTTTTGGATGATGATAATGATTAGGATAGCTATGTGAGGAAAGATAAACAAGAATCACAGAGTCTTAGTAGACTAGAAACATCATCTGGTACTACACCTACAGTGAGCCCTTGGTCTGGGAGACTAAGGAGTAGCCCCACATCTTCAAGTGGATCTATAAGTGTTGCAGGGAAGGACAAAGGAAATAAGAAAGTGTTGGATGGTAATGATGCATCTACTAGTCATTTGGGATTGGATGAAGATTCTAGTGGTTTGGAGAGCTTGGATGATGAGCTTGGTATTCCTTCTGTCAGGACACCAGGTGTACAGAGAGCTCATAGTAATGTAAAGGATCCATTGAGTGATCCGGTGGTACGCAGATCTAGCAGGGTCAGACACCCTATTAAAAGATTTGGTTTTGAAGGTTATACAGCTCACCATTATGCTTATATGGTGAAACTAGTTGAGGATGTTGAGCCCACTTGTTTTGAGGATGATGTTGGTAATGCTCATTGAGATGTCGCAATGGATGAGGAGATGGTTGCATTAGAAGCCAATAAGACTTGGGATTTGGTACCCTTACCTAAGGGTAAGAAAGCTATTGGTTGTAAGTGGGTTTACAAAGTCAAGCATAATGCAAATGGTTTAGTTAGCAAGTATAAAGCTAGGCTGGTTGCAAAAGGCTATGCTCAAACATATGGCATAGATTATGAAGAGACATTCAGTCCAGTTGCTAGGATGGCAACTGTTAGATATGTGATGTCTGACAAGATTGGAGAGTATCTTGTCAATATTGAATTTTTTATTTCTGATGATGATCACTCACTTTATATGAGAAAGGGAGATGCAGGGTTGGTCATCATAGTCATCTATGTGGATGACTTGATTATTACAGGTGACAATGACAATGGGATTGCTGAAGTTAAGGACTTCTTGAAGAAGAAGTTTGAGATGAAAGATTTGGGTGAGCTAAGATGCTTTCTTGGTATTGAGGTGATCAGATGTGATGTGGATGACTTGATTATTACAGGTGACAGTGACAATGGGATTGCTGAAGTTAAGGACTTCTTGAAGAAGAAGTTTGAGATGAAAGATTTGGGTGAGCTAAGATACTTTCTTGGTATTGAGGTGATCAGATGTGATGATGGTATATGGCTATCCCAAAGGCAATATGGCTTGGATATATCCAAGTATGGTATGATAGCATGTAAGCCCCTTTTAGTACCATTGGAGCAAAATGTGAAGTTGAGTGCTGATGTTGGGGATGTGATAGAAGACCCTACTATGTTCAGGAGGATAGTAGGGATTTTGATTTACATTACTATCACAAGGCTAGACTTAAGCTATGTTGTTGGCCTTGTCAGTCAGTTTATGCAGATGCCTAGAAAGCCTCATTTGGATGCAATTAGACGTATATTGAGGTATGTGAAGTCCACTTTACATTATAGACTTTCTTATGAGGCAGGTAAGGACGTACATGTCTTTGGATACACAGATGTAGATTGGGCTGGTAGCATGTCAAATAGAAGATCTACAAGTGGATTCATGTTTTCCCTTTGTAGTGCAGCAGTTACATGGAGCAACAAAAAGCAACCTACAATTGCTTTATCGAGTATACAGAGGCTGAGTATAGAGGTGTTGCTATGGCAACATGTGAGGTGATATGGCTGCAAAAGTTATTAGATGATTTGGGCGTGCAGGGAGATGGTCCAGTTGTCATTCATTGTGACAACGTGAGCAGCATACAAATAGCCAAGAATCCAGTGTTCCATGCTAGGACAAAACACATTGAGGTGCACTACCACTTTGTGAGAGAGAAGGTACTTATAGGAGAGATTGACTTGGTATATGTCAGCACACAAGATCGGATAGCTAACATTTTCACAAAGGCATTGGGTGCAAAGAAGCTTCGAAAGTTCTGAAGCTTACTTGGAGTTGCTGAGATAGAGTTGAGCTTGAGGGGGAGTGTTGAGATGGTAGGCTCAACATGTGTGGACATTGATGATGGACCACCTGGCTAGATGGGTCCGCACATCTACACTTAGCATGTTGGTGGTCATTATGATACTCACATGGCCATTGACTTATCACTTATTATATTTAGTTTGTTACACCTACCTACAGATGGCAAAGACATAGCGCTAGTCGATTAGTGTAGTCGGTTATGCACTGTTTGACTTAGTAGGCCACTTTCCTTTATGTTGTATCTTATCTATACTTTGTGTACATTGTATAGTGTGTGGAAGAAGAAGAAAAAACCAGCAATAAAATGTTTTGGCCTCCATCTCTCTTCTTGTGTTCTTGAGTGAGCTTCCTCTTGGGTATACAGTGTGTGTTTGGCGCCGCAACTCAAGCAAGTCCCCCCACCATGCGATTCTTGACAGTTCGCATTTCATCATCTTCATAGTCTTCATAGTTTTTTTCTCAATCTCTTTCATAGTCTCACTCATAAATACATTGTTTTTCATATAAAATTGGCTATCTCTCATACACACACTCTCTCACATATGCTCTCTCTCAATAGTACATAAAAATAGCAAAGAATTGATAAATCTCTTTTGGTTATTGATACCCATCCCAAGAGATATGCCTAATATGAAGAGTCACCAAAGCTACTACAGTATCCCTTGGAAGCTCATCAGGTGTCACTGTCACTTCAGTATTCTGTTCAAGTCTTCATCAGCTACTTCTTCTACTTCTTCAGGCTATTTTGAGCTTTTATTATTTCTCTTCCAAGATTCCAAAACATTCCCAAGCTAAACATGCATCTATCAAAATACTTATAGAAGCAAACACAAGCTTACAAACCATATACGGAAGCTCTACAAAACACTATAAAATGTCAATAGAAGGCATAAATACCATATAACTCAAACCAAAACCAATTCAAACCATCAAAAACCATTCAACATACTCTCAATCATTCCTCAAAATACTCATTCACAATCTCAATATTACAAATAGAAAGAAAACAAATCAAAACATAGGTAAAACAAACCCTATCAAAACCAAACAAACACATTAGAGAATCTATAAAACATTATAACTCAATTAAAAAGCATCCTGAGCTTCTTAAATCTTCTCAACCTAATCTAAAACACTTCAAAAATATTTCAAACTTAACAAAAACTAATCATTCCATCATAAAATTAACCATTCAACTCACAAAAACAATAGAAATTGGCTCAAAAAACAAGTTATTTTAGTCCTCAATACATCTCCACACTTAATCAAGGAGTGCCATCGCTTACAACCTTGGAAAAAGAAAAAATACTAAGCTCAAAAGATAACTCATGTACTATTTCTATAACGAAATATTAACGACTCTAGATCTCACACAAAAGCGGTTCAAAGTAATCTCCCGTAACAAAAAAAAAAACTTTGGCCTAAGTGATCCATCCGCGTGCATTAACAAACACCAGCCCCGCGTCGTGTATAGGAAGCCGTGGCTCAAAATCCGTAGTTCACTGTGGGAACACCCCTCCAAGGGAAAAAAGATAAAGGATTATTTGCAATTTTTTTAAAAACTCCCTCCCCTTCAGCCGTTGCATGGCAAGGAGAGGGAGTATGAGCTTGAGTGGTGGAAGGGCATGGGGAGGGAAAGCATGCTACCTGCCACTTGTGTGGCTACCCCCCCCCCCCTTTCAACCCATATAAACCCCCCCTCTCAAGCTTGGGAGGGGCATCATCATCATGGAGCTGCCCGTCGAGGCCCTGCCTACTGCCGCCCCACTACCGCGCCGTCAGGCTGTTGCGCCCCATCATCATCATCATCATCGTCGTCGTCATCGTCGTCATCGTCATCGTCATCGTCATCTCCCTCATCGTCATCTTCACCATCGTCATCATCATCTCCACCCAATCATCCTCTCCACGTCATCTCCCTGTTTCCAGAAGCTTGGAAGCTTCTATTGCATAGTTCACCTGTGCCTCCCCGAGTTTTTTTAAAACCGTGTCTTGCAAGGCCTGTGTCCTGCGCGAAAGAGGAGATCTTGGACAGAGTGACTTGTAAACGCGTAAGTGAACCAAGGGAGAGTTGCTGAGACGAAATTCACTGCATCAGTGGCTCCTAAGCAAAAGGCGAGAGGAGCACACGCGGGAGCTTCCACCCAAAGTACAAGAGTGGACAACGCCCCGATAATGAATGCCCAGGTTCCAAAAATAGACTCACATGGAATAGTTGCATTAAGCATGTTTTAATTCTCGTAGGGGAGTTTAAATGCATTGGGAAATTTATATACTCATTTGATCTACAAAGTTTAGTTGTATGTCGAGTATTTGCAATTGCTTGCACTTTCGCGAGTCAAGGGTAGTTGCATTTTTTGGAACGTATGTTGCATAAGTTAAACGATAAAATTGTGCGAAGGTGTCTTGGTTGCATCTCGCAAAGGATAGGGCTTATGTTGCATAATGCACTTATGAAATGAATTCTTGGTTGTGACTCATGTAGAAGATAATCGTAGACGATCATTAAATGATATCCAAATAGTTGCAATGCATGGAAAAGATTTATGAACTTTGCAAATCACATGCGATGATAATTACATGCTAGGCTGGGTTAAATGATAAAGGAAGGATTAAATCAATGTGATGGAATCATGGCATTCGCTCATGCATGGAGTTCTTTTATCAAAGTTTGAATTTTGGAAAGGATGCATCGTCATTAAAATACTAAAGCTTTGAATTCGATGCATCGATGTAGGGTTTATAAGAGTTAGCTCTGAATGTCAATCATTATAAGGCAAGGAAAAGAAAGATCATTGTAGATCCTTTAGTCGCATAAAGGCAAAAAGGTCTATGGTCTTGAAATTGCATGGAATGATACATCTCACTCATCTTGCAATTACTTACATCTTTTAGGGGAAAGTACTTGCAAAGTTAGAAGAAAGTATTTGCATCTTTAAATGGAAGATCATATTTAATCGTGGGTTGGTTATATCAACTAAGTAATTCGCATATAATTGAGTAGCTTATATGAAAATCATAAAGGTACGACTAGTTAGCAAATGACGATCACCTCAATGTACTAGGTAGGGTTAAGCTATGCTAAAAATCTTCCTAGTATCGCACTTAGGATGCCGATCTAATATTTCTGATCTCAAAGTTCCTACCCACATTCTCGAAATGTTAGGACTATCTAATCACCCATGCAAGAATGATCTAGGGTTAAGGATCAGTTGACCAAATGCTAGACCTCTGCAAGGAATTTAGGAACCCTAAGGTCAAAACGTTTATCGGCCTAGTAGGGTTAGGGTTTTTGGATTGGGTCAATAGGACTCCCAATCCCTTATCTTGATCAAAGGTATTCTTGATCAAGAAAGACCATACGAAGAAAGATATAATCCCATAAGTCAGATACTGACACCTATCTCGCGCTACGAGCTGCAACGTCGTACGATCTTGTGTCTAAATCAGAAAATAGTATTGCTACTCCTTAGACCAAGAGTTGGCGAGTTCAAATTGCAAGTTAAATTTTCTAGAAATTGAGTAGTCGTCCTGCTTCAACACTCTTCCTTGAAGACTGGTTTGTGAAGCCATGGTAGTAATGAATTGCCAAGAAAAGCAATTGACCAATCAAGCTAGGGCGATGAGGTTGCCCAGGATTTATTGTCTATAATTTAAGGAAACCTAAGGTAGAGACAATTTGGGTCAATAGGGTATAAACCCTAACCTAAGGAGAAAAGGGTAAACAAGCAACTCGGCATACAAAACCCTTGGGAACTTGCCAAGTCTCAATTGATCCAGGATCGAATGCTTGAAGCATTCGGGGATAAGGAATCACACCTTAGCAGTTGGCTATACAAACGACCACTAGAATGTTCATGATTGTACACTTAGGTGCACTGTTTGTACTTCTTTGCTCAAGAAACTAATTCAGGAAAAACAACTAATGTTTCAGGTTGAAAGCCTAGAGGGAGAGGCAATACCAGTTACCTCGGACTGTCTGCCTGACCCTATCCAAGGGGGTTGTTAGCCGCATCAGGTACGTGGACCGAACCCGCCACGAGAGGTCTCTCCGTGGATGCTACTTGGAGCAGGAGGATGCTTGGGTGCTAGGGAAGGCTCTGGCCGTAAATTCCTTGCCTCCGGATCCTGCACAAGAGGCCGATGTGACTCAAGATGGGATCTCGAGGCCCGCATACTAGTCAATGGGTGGAACTTGGAATAGAGATCCCTGAGGATTGCTAGAATAGCTTTCGAGCAAGTTATTTGATGTATTCCAAATACTGATAAATAAAGGTCAAAAGTTGAAAAAAGGAACTTGCTTGACATTGTTTTTATGTGTCAATGCTTAAGTTACGTGAAGGAACCAGTGTTTAATTGGTTGAATTAAGGAAGTTGTTTTTGCTTGTCAAACTAAATGTGGTAGGTAGTTAGGTAACTAAAGAAACTTGAGGAAAGTGCAGTGGACAAGACTCTGGGTCCGTCCTATGGAAGGGTGGTCTCGATTGACTGGAAACCTTTCTCAAAGGAATTGACAGCAAGGTAACAATGACCTAGAATCTATAGAGCTAGAGTCTCGATTTATGCTGTTTTAGGGGAACTGAATGGGGCTATGCCTTACGGGCAGAGAGGTCGAGCTTCGCATCCCTCTCGTTTCCCATTCTCCTTGAACCAAGTGCAGTATAAATCCGCTTTGTCCTTGATGTTTCTGCGCAAAGTGGTTTGTATGGGGCTCGACGCTAGCTACCTCCTAGAAACTTGACCATTAGGAAAACCCCGATTCAGGTCCTAAGTGGGAATGGCCGGAATGCTTCCACTTCGTGGCAGACTCGGGAAGACCTAGATCGCAAACCCCGTGACATTCCTTGTGAGTGCCGGGTGGTGCTTTCTAGACTCTCTTCCCGATGGGCTGCTAAGACGTGTCCTACAAGTGGACAGGGGGACACGTTACAACTCAACACTTCTTTCTCAAATTTAGATCAATCAATATCCACAAAACAACCTCGACCCCATCAACCTCCAAAATAGATTGGATCTATCAAAAAGATTGACTAAAGGAAAACACCTTGAAGCATGAACCAATTCTTAGTTTTCAAAATATAACCAAGAATTTTAGTAAAGGATATAAGAGATTCTATCATTCTATTGCAAGTCTTCAAAACTTTAGCCATATCCATAAATCAACATCTTTAAATCTTTTTGGCTTTCTCAAATCATATCTCCATATGGACACAAATCAAGCACATCCACACACTAACACATAACACAAAGAAATCTAAATCACACCTCAATAAGGGAGAATGAAAAGAGATTCCATTAAATCTCAACCACTAATTACATTCATTAAAAAAACCATCAATGAATATATTCTCTTTTAAAGGCCTCATGAGTTTGGAGCCTATCCATGGAAAGGATTCATTCACAAATATCTTGAGAGGATTTTGAAAGAATTGCAAATAGCACATCCTCTCCACAAGGACAATATATCTTCTTGTAAGACAAAGAGCATGGAAATACAAGATATCTAACTGATGGGGATCAACATCCACATTGATATTGATGTACAACTTTGGTACAGGTTTCTGATCATTATGAGAATGACGATGCATGTACACTAAGTACTAAGAAAAATGAGTAGTTAATCTGACTAAAAGATCGGTAGATTGATAATCAAAACCTGAGTGATTATTAACCAACTAAGGGGAGCTAGGAATAAAAGGTATGGATGGATGAAGAGGAACAAGTACCAAGGGATGAGTGAGAGATAGGCAAGATCCTAAAAAGGAAAAAGGGTTAAAGATGGAGACTCATATAATTAAACTGAATCAGATAAGAAAGAAGTTAAGAAAATATGTCGAAGAAGTAGAAAGGAGTGTGGTAGATGGTGGAGGACAAGAGGGAGTAGGGGAGAAAACACAACCCATAATGAATGGGCAATGAGTAAAAATAGGAATTTGGGGAGCACCTTATGGTTGGAAAAGAAGAGGAGAAATATCATGGAGAGTCAATTGAAGTATTGATAAATAAGAATCAAATCTGTGGGCTATCTGATGATAATAAACAAGGGAAGGCACTAAGGGACCTGGAACAAATCAACAATTATAAGCTTCAAAGAAGGAGATGTCAAAAGGGGATTTCTTTAGAAACATGGGCTAAATGATCCTTCCTTAATTGGTTAGTGTTTTGTAAATGTGTAAACACATTCAATTGTCACGGATTCAATACAACAGACTCTATTATGGAATGTCAAGAAACTTTAGGATAGGCAGCCCCACTTTGGAAGAATAAGCTTGAAAAATCTCATTCATCTACAATTCCATATGTTAGACATAAAGAACATCTTGTAAAATGATGTCCCCCACATACCAAGACATATCCTCATCGTCTGAAATTGGAAGATTACATAGAAGATACATATAAGACATCAGCATGGTGTCAAGTATAATTGAATCCACAAAGATCGTTTGGGCAACCTCTGTTAGGAGATCTAAGGACCAAGCACCACTTCATCCATACTTTGGAGAATGCAAATCCATAGTGGACAGCTTTTTATAAAAGGCTAGCTTTTGTTGTTGATAGTGCACAAATAAAGAATGATCTAGCAATATGTATTCTATATATTACTCAAAACAAGACCACAAAAGGTCCATTCTAGAATGAATCCTTTCTACCTTAGCTTGGAATAAAGGACACAAGGTTGCATTATGGTGGAGAGAAGCCAAGTCCGTAACTAACAGAGATAGTACTAATGATACATTAGAACTTGGATGGATTGAGCATGATTGAACCAATTGTTCTTTTAACTCCTCAATCTTGGTATTTTGATGCTTCACTATGCAGTTTGCTAATTGTAACTCGACTATTTGGGCAGCAATTAAAGCTCTTAGCTCTTAGGTTTCCTTAAAAAGACAATCTTTATCCTTAGTGTGATAGCAGCTACATGAACCTTTGCTTAAGTCAATTGGGCCTACAAATAGGACATTTCTACTTTCTGGGCTTCTAACAATTTACTTTGTGACTCCTTTTTTCTTTAAAGATCATAGGGAGTTTCCTTAGCAAAGGCAAGCTCAGTATTAGCCTTATATAACTCCTCCCTAGATTATTGCAACTCATAGAAAGAAGAGTACAATTGTTGAACACATGCTATAACTGATATTTCTATAGAAGAAAGGAACAGTGTCTCCTATCACCAACAAGTGATGTAGAGAAGGAACTGATATGTCCAAACTACCATCTCTGTGTGCCCTAAATAAATTGGTAGATGTAAGGCATGCAAAGAAGGGTACTACCTGATGTAGCAAGGATTGACACTGGAGGAACTGAGGTAAGAACTATTTCAACCACACACTTTAAGCGCTTCCTTTGAGAAGGACCGGAGGAGAAGGAGAGTCATAATCTTTAGGGGTAGGTTTAGAATATTCAATAGAAGGAGGCGAAATCACTAGAGGATTTTCAAGAGGGAGTGGAATTTTCTTTGTAGAGGCAAAGTATGTCAAGAAGACATACAAGTAAGAACCATAAGTAACATTAATCACATTACTCCGAGTAACCTTGATAAAGTGTTGATCTGTTTTGGCAAGGAGATAAGAACTCCAATCAATAATCATGTCCTTAATCACTATTCTAGAAGTGAATAATTCCTTGGACATGTAATTAGATGGAGTCTTAGCATTGTCCTGAAGGAATTGACACAACTCTTTCCAAAAGGGATCAAATATCATGGAAACCCAAACACACGACATGTAGTAATGACCCGTTTAGCATGCAATGAGTCATTGGTATGTCTTTGCAAGAGCTTCATAATGTATGCATTGGAAAAGAGTTCGCGGCCTACTGAAAAGGTTTCCCCACGATGACGGTAGGAAAGAGACAAAGCCTTTGAACCTGACTTTGAGGGTCTCTAAATGCATATTCATTTTTATAAATTATTATGTATAGAGTGTTTTCTGCCTGTGTGTGCAAGAGTAACGACTGGGGGTTCATTTTATTATAAATTACAATGTGTGGGATTAATACAATGTGAACGATAGATTTATTTTATTTTATTTAAATGGTGTGTGTTGAGCACAAATACGCGTGAAAAAGTGATCAATCGTCGGTTTGTTTTAGCAATTAAATGTGGTTTGTGTTGCACCAAAAAGAAAAGAAAATTTTGGTGCATGTAGGGTGTGTGAACGCACCCTAATCTGAATGAGCACACGAAAATCAACTACTAGATAGAAAACCATGGCCATGCAGCAATCCCAAATGCAATCCAACCAAGGTAAAAATTGACAACATAAGGAGAAAAAGAAAAATACAAAATATGACACATATTTTTTACTATTTATTTTGGAGTTTTATGGATTTCTTCCTAAATTTTTTAGACTTTGAATTTTTTTCTTCTTTATTTTTTAAAGAAAAATAAATAAAACCAATGAGGTGGAGGGATTCACTCAACAAGTTTATATGTTTTTTAAAATTAAATAAATAATATTGGAACATATACGAATATATGTTTGTGTTGGTTTTATTTTTTAAAATTATTATTTGGTTTCTTTTTCAACTAAAATGTGAAAATAATGTGTCATAAAAATTTTCTATTTTTTTTGATAATTTTTAAGCAAGACTTTTAAATGTTTATAAATTTTAAGGGTTTTTAAACTTTTGCTTTTTTTGGAAATTTTTAATTAGAATTAGATATTCCAAAATTCTCAATATTAATTATAATAATTTTCTTTAAAAATATTATAAATTTTTAATGCTTTTTAATGTACTTATTTAATTTATAAAAAATCAATAAAAATTTATTAATTTTTGAAGGACACTTATATTAAATTATAGAAAGGTGTGTACTTGGACCGGCTATGGTGTGCGTGAACAGCAGCTCGGTGAGCTTCACTGTATGTCAAGATGACACGTGCATCCTCACACGTGAACAATTAGCAAATCAACATTTTACACATGAACACGATAATCCATGCGCGAACAGCCCTTAACGCGAAAGAGATGCGTGCCATGCATGTGCACAGAGGACAAGGGCTGTGGTGGTTGGTTGGTCAGTGTTGGGTGATTAGGTGTCTCCGAGGGTGCAAGCCAGCATGGAAATGGTGTGTGTATGCATGTGTGTGTGTGTGTGTGTGTGTGTGTGTGTGTAGATTTTTATTTTGTTTTGAGGGGTGGGAGAGACAGGGGTATGGGTGGGAAAGGGGGGTTTAGGAAAGGGGTGGGGAATAGGGACCATGGGGGGTTGGGGAAGGAGGAGAGGGTGGGCCAAGGAGGTCATGGGGGAAGTGGGGGAAAGAGGAGATGTGATGGGGGAGGGAGGAGAGTGGGGTTGGAGAAGGAGGAGATAGGGGTGGCAGGTATGGGGATAGGAGCAAAGGTGCCCGGGGGGGGGTAGAGGGGGTAGGGTAGGGCGGTGGCAAAGGGGAGAGGGTGGAGCGGCTAGGTAGGGGGATAGAAGGGGGGTAAATGGGGTAGGATGACAGGGCAGTGGCAAGTGGCAAGGGGCAGGGCAGGGTGTGTAGGGGGATAGAAGGGAGGTAGAGGGGGTAGGAGGCATGGGGAATGGTGGGGCAGAGGAGGGCGTTGCATAGGGCGAGGGAGGCGCTACTACAAAGTAGCGAGGGGGAGGGGGGGGGGGGGGGGGGGGGGGACTAGTAGGGTGGGGGTGGAGGGAAGGGAGGTTGAGGGAGGTTGGGAAAGAAGAAGAGGGAGGGAGGTGGGGAAAGGAGTAGAAGACGAGGAGAGAGAATGGAGGAAGAGAGAGAGGAAGAAGAACAAGAAGAAAAAGACACGAACCGGTAGGAGGGGAGTTTTTTTTTCTTTAATAAAAAGAAGATTGTGAAAACCCCCCCCCCAAATCCTGTGCACAAGCATGGGGCGGGGTAAAAAATTTTGTGGTGCTAAGAACAAATGGAAGGGGACGAGCATGGGCGGGTTGACCCCAAGAAGTTGAAATCGACAACATGCATTTCGAGGTAAAAACAAGGCGATCACACGGACACGCACAACAACGAGACCAAAAATTCACAAAAATTTTAGTTCGAAAAGATTTGGGCATCGGTTTGATGTGCGGCAAAAAGGAAAAGTGGGCAAGACAATAGGAGGAACAAGATGGACAACATGAACCATACATCTGGCATGAAACATAAGCGGACACATAGAAAATTTGTAAAAAATACACCCAAAAAATGTGATAAAATTTTTATAGTGGAAAATCGGTTTGCTAGAATCAAGTGCAAGAAAAAGAAAAAGTGTCTGATTTGACAAGAGGGTCAGGGCTATCAAATCAAAACACGGTTTTGATGAGAAATAGGGGTGTTTACATGAAAAAATGGCAAAAAGGTAAACGAAAAGCAAAATAATAATTAATTTGAGAAGAGTTGTCTCTCAAAAAAGAGTGAAATGAAAAGGAAAAGTGTCAAGGTAGCAGTGTTTTGATAGGGCTATTATGTCAATCCACGATTTTGGTAGCAAAAGGATACATTCACATAGAAAAAAGATCAAAAATATGTGTGAAACACAATAAAAATTTAACAACATGAAATCCATATGCCAGAATGAAGGGGAGGAGCAAGGGAAAATGTCCTATTAAATACACAACTCAAGGCTATCCAAGTAGCATACCATTTTGACCAAAAGAATGCATGTTTATATAGGAAAATAGCAAAAATCATGTAAGAAATTAGCTGCAAACACACAAAATTGAATAACATACAATCCATGCATTGGAATGATGGGCTATAAAAAGAAAAATTATTGGAGAGAAGAAAAGGATCGGGGATATAAGAGGAAACTTCAATTCTAGCATAAAAAATATGCATTTGCATAGAAACACGTCCGATTCACGAAAAATTCTTCAAATTTTAATAAGTGAGGAACCATTGCTTAGAGCATAAGGGCGATAAAAAGATAAAGTGTTGAGTTCAAAGGGACGAATAGGGCCGTAAGGACAAATGCTGATTCTGGTAAACATGGGGTAAATTCACATGGAAGAATTACAAAATGAGAGAAAAGGCTAAATGGACAAAAAATAAACCCTGGTGGATCATCGAGATCCCAACATGGCATAGGGAAGACATTATATCATTTAAAGATCACATAGCAACATGTTCATGAGGGGGTGCAAACAAGATGTGCACGGATACATTCCCACACTTAAAACCTTAATGGATCAGTTTGTCTAATCAGTAGGGGTCTACGACCATGAACCAACCCTTGCGTCCCCACACTTGAGACATGACATGTATATAAATGTAAGAGATAGGGTTAGAAACACTTGACCCATTCAAATGGTCGAGGTGAACTATCATCAACACACGAAGGGTCGAAGTCATCATCTGTAGGAGGTACTACAACTCACCACATCACGTGTCTAGCATGTCAAGGACCATGTAGCAGCACCCAGGAAGATAGCATTGTTGATGAAGACCCGTTACGTTGTTAATAATAAAGAAGATAGCACTTAGCTCAATAAGCGCTCATGTAAGAATGATAGATCAATCTCTCACTCCATAGCTCGCATCACTAGACAAGGAAATAAGATAATCTATATCCCCACCTAGTTGAGAAATCGACAAGAGGAATGGCACAAAGAGAGTATGCCAACATGCACAATTGATGGTGCCTTAGTGCATCCCAACCCATCTGGCATAGGTGCGAGAAGGTAGGCCAAGGAGCCTTGTGGGGGGGGGGAGAAGAGGGATGATGTTGAGGGAAGATGATGACAACGAGGAAGAAGGTGACAATGGCAGAGCTGACAATGAAGATCAGGACAAAGTCAATGATGGAATCGATGGGGGAGAGGGGCACACATGTGCCACCTCTTTCCCCCCCTCCCCCCACGATGGAATCGATGGGGGGGAGGGGCACACATGTGCCACCTCTTTCCCCCCCTCCCCCCACGATGGAATCGATGGGGGGGAGGGGCACACATGTGCCACCTCTTTCCCCCCCTCCCCCCACTATCTCTTTTCCCCCCCCAAAAGCAAGCCGTATGGTAGCGGGTAAATCTGGCCACTCAAATGAGTTGAGGGCTTCATATCACAATGTTCACCTCCCCAATAATAACCTTCCTCCCCATTATAAAAGTCCCCCCCCCCCCCCCCCCCAAATCACAATGAAAATAGGAAGCCTTGGAGGAGCTCGACATGGTGAGCAGCACATGGAGAGAGAGAGAGAGAGAGAGAGAGAGAGAGAGAGAGAGAGAGAGAGAGAGAGAGAGAGAGAGAGAGAGAGAGAGAGAGAGAGAGAGAGAGAGAGAGAGAGAGAGAGAGAGAGAGAGAGAGAGGGGAGAAAGAGAGAGGGAGAGAGAGAGGAGAAGAAGAAGAAGAAAAAGAAGAGGAAGAAGGAAGAGAAGTGAGAAGACAGAAGAAGAAGAAGAAGAAGGGAGAGAGGGAGAGAAAGAGAGAGGGAGAGAGATAGAAGAAGAAGAGAAGAAGAAGAGAAGAAGAAGAAGAAGAAGAAGAAGAAGAAGAAGAAGAAGACGGAGAGAGAGAGAGACTCTTTGAAGGATCTCATTCTCTTCCCCTCCTTAGAGGGTATTCACACAAATCCTTTCTTCCCCTGTTGGCCACAAACTTATACCCTATCTCATGAGATTATCCTCCACTCGCAAGCTCAATTCTCTCCCCAATTGGCCCCCGCTAATTTAAAAAAAGGTGTGGAAGTCTTGTGTGATTCGCATCAGGGGAGACAAAGATCGAGAATGGCCCCCGAGCAAAAAATGTCACGCGCGGATGACAATCCCGCAACGAAAGTCTCGAGCGAGGACATCATTGCCCATCCAACTACGGTACTAGTCGTAAGTAACGTATTTCCAAATTGATGAATGCTTGCTTTGATTCCCGCATGAGATGCATTAGACCTATATTATGCCACATGAGAATAGGACATTGAAAATGATAACCTGCATCGCAAATATTCAAAGGATTGAATTCCCCAAATGCGTGTATCAAGAGAAGTTAATTGTATTTAGATGCTATGCGATGAATTCATAAACAACATATAAGGCTTCAAGCATGGTCAACTTCCCATCCTCACAATAGTAAGTGTGTTTTCATCACGTTGAAGGTATATATTGCAACTTGCATGCCTGAAGGATTGCTTGGAAAGCAACTTAGGCTAGAAGAGAATCATTTTTGAAGGTCTAAACCTTTGCCCAAGCTCTCATTAATAGCTCATGTTTGATAGATTGGGAGTCTTGATGTTGTGCTTAGCTAGTACAAACAACAATCATTAGGATTAAAACTACGATGCCTTGAGATCCATCCAATAGTGACTATGTTTATCAATCCTATTCGGGGTTGGGCTAAATGCAAACAACATCTCCAGGCCTCAAAGGCAAGGGAAGAACTCAAGGAATTAGAAAACCATAGGATTGAGTACATACCAATACTTCTAAACCTGTAGGAAAAAAGAATCAAGTTGTCAATCAATGTAAGTGCTCAATAGAATTTACATTCTTGCATAGTTTAAAGGGACCTTGGCATATGTCTTAGCTGAAGTGTTAAGTAAATTTTGCATACAATCACTTAGATCCTAAGGGGGAGAGAGAATATGTGATAGAAGGGTTATCGTGACTATTCCTGCAACGTTTGGAAAAGGATATCATTGTTTTTCTTGATTGATCAGACAACGTCCTAAATGCTTTAACATTAAACTGATTGTTGGGATGTGATTTGGATGATTATTCCAAATGCTTGTGTTTGATGGTAAATGCATGGCAAGGGTCTATGATGACAAGTTTCCATGGGGATAAAGGAATGTTTTCTTGAAAAATGATATTAGGGTTGATTTCCTTGATTGTGTTTAATTCTTAATTGGATTAATTAAGAAAATGATATTTTTGAGCACGTAGATTATCTCCAAGGTCACACTGCATTTCAACCCGAGAGGGCTCTGCTCGATTGATAGGTCGAAGGTCGAGTGGTGAATAGGCCAATCACAGAAGTTATGTCTCACTCCTAGGTTGCTTGGGGTCAGGTGGAGCTCTGAAAACCCCTTGCCTAATCTGGAACGGAGTTGAAGACTACCGTGAATCCAACGTCTGTGGTGTTAGAAGATCCTATTCTAGATAATAGATGGAAATTATGGTTTCATGTGATTTGGACCGGGTACTTCTATTGGACAGAAGGGATACATAATTACTCCTTTATGGGCAAGAGACAAAGATTAATGTGAAGATAAGTTAAGGAATTTGTTTGAACTTGTTTGTTAAAGGACTGCTTGCTCGGTATTCATGTCTGTGCTATAAATTATGCGAACGAATCATGTTCCCTAAAAGGCTCAATTAATGAAGTTGATTTTAAATGTCACACATAAATGTGATAGGGCCTAATTAGATAAAGAACGCCCATTGAGGAAAGCCTGTGGGCGGAACCCCCGATGGGTCCATCCTACAGCAGGGTGGTACCAGAGAATTGGGAGGCTTCTCATAAGGTTTTACCATCATTCTACCTTTAGGCATTGATAGGCTTCTCACAAGGTCTTAGGTATTGATAGGCTTCTCACAAGGTTTTACTGTTGTTTGACCTTTAGGTATTGATAGGTTAGAACCCGATTCATGCCGTTTTTGGGGACTGGAATGGGACTATGCCCTCCCTATGGGTAGAGAGGTTGAGCAGTGCATCCCTCTCGTTTCCCATTCTCTTTGAACCAAGTGTGGCGTGGATCTATTTCGGCTTGGGAATCTCTACATAAAGCAGGATGCCCAGGACATGATGCCAAAATGTTGTCAGGAGACCTTGACCACTAAGAACCCAGATTTCAAGTTGATCCTAGTGGGTTTGGCTGCAAACGTTCCGTTGAAAGGTGGACTCGGGAAACCCTAGGTGACAAACCCCGAAACATTCCATGGGAGTGCCGAGCAGCGACACTTAGATTTGTTTCTTGATGGACCGCTAAAACATGCTTGGACAGCTGATAGGCGGCACGTTACAATTGGTATCAGAGCAAAACTTCATAATGATACGTGATTGATTAATGTATGATTCATAGACATATCCTAAACACAATAACCTAAGTGGTTTGATTGTCAAGCACCTTCTATACCATGAATGCTGACATGCAAGAAAAGAATTTCCTTCTCAAGCAAATTAAGGCCCTTGAGTTTGGTGGAAAAGGAATAGACGTCGCAACATAGGTGGAGATATGGATTGAGTCGATGGACGATGTCCCTACCATCAATGTTTTCATTGCAATGAGCTAGGACATGTCCAAGGAGATTGTCCTGACTTACCAAAAGATATGCAGCCTCCAAGGAAACGAAGCTACACAAGTGCAGTCTTCGGACATATAGTGGAATCAGATGAAGACAAAGACTTAGAACCCACTACACCTCTTCAGGATTACTAGAAATCTTGGAAATTTTATCGACATGAAATAAAAATTGTATTGGAATAAAATTTACTCTTGTAACTACAGTCAACCCGAGTAATATGAGTTGCATCAATTTTGAGCTTAGAACTTGCAAGTGATCAGAAATACTTTAGCAAGTATGACAGTTATAAATCACAATGAATTCCTCTTAAGTTGTTTCTTCTCAACTAATATAGATTAGGTCTTACCAGAATGTAGAAGCTTGGAAGTATTCTTTAGCATTACAAGCAAAGTCGATTGTCTATGAAGATCAGTTTGGAACTAAGAAAAGGACAATCTGGGAATAGAGTTTCCAAGATAAACGACCACTTCAATCCACTGAAAGGATCCTAAGGCAATTTGGTCTAAAGAAGAAAATCCTGCCAAGGACAACCATGAATCTTATGACCACAAGTGATAAATCTCTACGATGTTTTTATTGCTGGGAGTTAGGTCATTTCAAAAGGGAATGTCCAAAGCACCCTAAACATCGATGCTCCGAGTGCTACAACATTTGACATATCCACATCAATTGTCCCAACACGACTCAAAGAGAACTTGAATTTACAAGGAATGAAATTGTACAGGCTCCAATGATCCAGAATCTACTAGATACTTAGGAAAAATCTGGAAGATATTCATGAGATGTAACTACAATAAACTTTTATCTTGTATTCCAGACTCTGATATATCTAATACAATAAATTGTTATTTCAAAAGACCGCATGCTTATGAGTGATCAGAGTAGCGCAGTGGACGCATGGTGGGTCCTAACCCATAGGCTTTAAGCCCCATAAATGCTTATCCTCCCAAGTCCTTCCGAGATGAGGACATCTCGAGTTCTCTAAGGGGGAGAGGATGTAACAACCCTGCCGCATAAGAATTCCCCTCCCCCCCCCTATTAAAGATAATTCAAAATTTTTGTATTATCCTCCCATCCCTAATAGGTGGCAAGGGGGGAAAGAAGAGGAATGACGTCGAGGGAAGATGACGACAGTGAGAAAGAAGGTGACGATGGCGGAGTTGACGAAGACGATAACGAGGAAGATCAAGAGAGTGTCGACGATGGAATCAATGGGGGGGAGAGGCACACGTGTGCTACCTCTTTCCTCCCCCCCACTATCTCTTTCCCCCCCAAAAGCAGGCCACATGGCGGTGGGCAAATCTGGCCACCCAAATGAGTTGAGGGCTCCATACCACAATGTTCACCCCCCAATAATAACCTCCCTCCCCATTATAAATCGCCCCCCCCCCCCCCCAAATCACAATGAAAATAAGAAGCCTTGGAGGGGCTTAACATGCTGAGCAGCATGCTGAAGGGAGAGAGAGAGAGAGAGAGAGAGAGAGAGAGAGAGAAACACAGAGAGAGAGAGAGAGAGAGGGGGAGAGAGAGAGAGGGAGAGAAAGAGAGAGGAGAAGAAGAAGAATGAGAAGAAGAAGAAGAAGAAGAAGAAGAAGAAGAAGAAGAAGAAGAAGAAGAAGAAGAAAAAGAAGGAGACAAAAAGGGGGAGAGAGAGAGAGACTTTCTCTAAAGGATCTCATTCTCTTCCCCTCCTTAGAGGGTGTCCATACGCGTCCTTTCTTCCCCCGTTGGCCGCGAACTTATACCTTGTCTTGCGAGATTATTCTCCACTTGCAAGCTCAATTCTCTCCCCAATTGGCCCCCGCTAATCAAAAAAAAGGTGTAGAAACATTGTGCGATTCACATCTAGGGGAGACAAAGATCGAGAATGGCCCCCAAGCAGAAAATGCCACACGTGGATGACAATCCTGCATTGATACACAATACCAATCGTAAGTAAAGTATTTCCAAATTGATGAATGCTTGCTTTAATTCTCGCATGAGATGCATTAGACCCATATTATGCTGCATGAGAATAGGACATTGAAAATGATAATTTGCATCACAAGTATTTGAAGGATTGAATTTCCCAAATGCATGTATCAAGAGAAGTTAATTGTATTTAGATGCTATGTAATGAATTCATAAACAAAATATAAGGCTTCAAGCATGGTCAACTTCCCATCCTCGCAATAGTAGGTGCGTTTTCGTCACGTTGAAGGTATATGTTGCAACTTGCATGCTTGAAGGATTGCTTAGAAAGCAACTTAGGCTAGAAGAGAATCATTTTCGAAGGTCTAAAGCTTTGCCCAAGCTCTCATTAATAGCTCATGTTTGATAGATTGGGAGTCTTGATATTGTGCTTAGCTAGTACAAACAACAATCATTAGGATTAAAACTATGATGCCTTGAGATCCATCCGATAGTGACTATGTTTATCAATCCTATTCGGGGTTGGGCTAGATGCAAACAACATCTCCAGGCCTCAAAGGCAAGGGAAGAACTTAAGGAATTAGGAAACCCTAGGATCAAGTACATACCAATACTTCTAAACGTGTAGGGAAAAAGAGTCGGGTTGTCAATCAGTATAAGTGCTCAATAGAATTTACATTCTTGCATAGTTGAATGGGACCTTGGTATGTGTCTTAGCCGAAGTGTTAAGTAAATTTTGCATACAATCGCTTAGATTCTAAGGGGGAGAGAGAATATGCAATAGAAGGGTTATCACGACTATTTCCTGCAATGTTTGGAAAAGGATACCATTGTTTTTGTTGATTGATCAAACAACATCCTAAATGCTTTTGCATTAAACTGATTGTTGGGATGTGATTTGGATGATTATTCCAAGTGCTTGTGTTTGATGGTAAATGCATGGTAGGGGTCTGTGATGACAATTTGCCATGGGGATAAAGGAATGTTTTCTTGGAAAATGATATTAGGGATGATTGCCTTGATTGTGTTTGATTCTTAATTGGATTAATTAAGGAAACGATGTTTTTGTGTAGGTGGATCATCTCCAAGGTCATGCCGTGTTTCAACCCAAGAGGGCATTGCTCGATTCACGGGCCAACAAACGAATGGTGAAAGACCAACCACGGAAGTTTTGTCTCACTCCTAAGTCACTTGGGGTCCTGGACAGCCCTTGCCTAATCCAAAATGGAGTTCAAGACTACCATGAACCCAATGTCTGTGGCATTGGAAGATCCTATTCTAGATGATGGATGGAAATTATGGTGCCATGTGATTTGGACCGAATACTTCTGTTGGACAGAAGGGATACATAATTTCTCCTATATGGACAGGAGACAAAGATTAAAGTGAAGATAAGTTAAGGAATTTTCTTGAAATTGTTTGTCAAAGGATTTCTTGCTCAGTATTCGTGTCTGTGCCATAAATTACATGAACAAACCCTGTTCCCTAAAAGGCTTAATTAATGAAGCTGATTTTAAATGTTACACATAAATGTGATAGGACCTAATTAGATAAGTAAAGAACACCCATTGAGGAAAGCGGGTGGGTGGAACCCCCGACAGATCCATCCTACGGCAGGGTCATCCCAAAGAACTAGGAGGCTTTTCACAAGAACTGATAGGACGTAATTAGATAAGTAAAGAACTCCCATTGAGGAAAGTGGGTGGGCGGAACCCCCAACAGATCCATCCTATGGCAGGGTGCGGGTGGGCGGAACCCCTGACAGATCCATCCTATGGTAGGGTGGTCCCAAAGAACTGGGAGGCTTTTCACAAGGTTTTACCATCATTCAACCTTTAGATATTGATAGGTTAGAACCTGATTCAGGTCGTTTTAGGGGACCGGAATGGGACTATGCCGCCCTATGGGTAGAGAGGTTGAGTAGTGCATCCCTCTCTTTTTCCATTCTCTTTGAACCAAGTGCAGTGTGGATCTTCTTCGTCTTGAGTATCTTTGTGTAAAGTAGGATGTCCAAGAACCGATGCCAGAATGCTGTTAGGAGACCTTGACCACTAGGAACCTAGATTTCAGGTCAAACCTAGTGGGTTCTCCGCTACAAACATTCCGTTGTGAGGTGGACTCGGGAAACCCTAGGCAACAAACCCCAGAATATTCCATGGGAGTGCCATGCAGTGACCCTTGGATTTGTTTCTCAATGGACCGCTAAAACGTGCTTGGACAGCCGATAGGCAGTATGTTACACTCACAACACTCAAGAGTTAACAATGGTGACCGTCTTTGTCTTATCGATAATGTCAAATAGGATTTGTTGATAAAGAGGCATACCAAGGGAGGTAGCCAACAGATCAAGAACTTGAATGGCATGAAGAAGAGATCATATGCTATAGGGGCCAGATGCAACTATCAAATTACAAGACACTACGCACGAAGGGAGGTGGCTTCAAAATTGCATCTTGGGGATTTTGATTGAGAAGTTAGCTATTCTAGACTGCAAGGTATTGCCACCTTTTCCACAGCCAGCTGCATGTCCAAGGGTATTTGCCACCTTTTCTTGTAACAAGGTCTATTATAGCATAGATTTTATTTCTTTTCTCCCATAATAGTTTTATTTATTTATTTATTATTTTTATTTTTTCTCTTTTTCTTTTATTTTCTATTCTCTTTTTTTTTCTCCCAAGGTGTTTCCACCTTTTCTCAAAGAGCAGGTCGGTATGACAAGGAACTAAGTCATTTTCTCTGACCTATTGTTTTCTTTCTTTTTTTCTTTCTTTCTTGAAGTAAATGGTGGAAAAACCATAGATCGGAACCAGCCTTGTCATGTTGATTGGATAGAATTAGGTGTCACTCCTTATTACTTCTCATGTTGCTACTGATAGTGGTTATTTTCATTCTGACATGCCACCGCATTAGAATGAAAATAACCACTATCAATAGCAACATGAGAAGTAATGAGTGACACCTAAGAGGGAGAGGGATTGTCAACTATGATTATCAAGATCCCCATGGAGGTAAATACTTTTTCAAGTGGTAACCATTAATTAGAAAGGGATCATCAAAGGTAGCTTGCACTTGGACAAAGCCATTATGGTTTATAGTGAGTACCTGGTAAAGGCCCATCCACCAGCACCATTGGAGCTTTTTGGGAAAATTTCCAAAGTTCAAATCATAGGCAAGGACTAGATCACCTTTTCTTGAATTCTTTATGCTTGATGAAGCTATCATGGTGAGTCTTTCATCGAACCTGTGTGGTTTCCATGCTATGTAATGCTATCTTGCGTGTCCCCTCCAAACATTCCAAGTGCAAGAGGCAGTGTTGTAGGAACTCATCATCTCCCAATCTCTCCATGATAACCACTCGAAAAGATGGTAGTTCTAGCTCAATAGGGAAGATGGCTTCCATGTTGTATACCACATCTAGAAAGGTGTATGTCCTATAGCAGCCTTATGGGAGGTTCTATACACCCAGAGATCCTTTGTAAGTTGATCGTCGTAGTTGCAATGATATGTAGCAATTATCTTTACTAGGATTGAATTAATAATGTGATTTTTTAACTTCAACTTAGTCGTTGGCTCTAGGGTAGTAAGGTATGGACTTGTAGTGGCCAATCTTGTAAAGCTTTATCAACTCTTTCCTAATCTTATTCAAAAAGTGAGTGCCTCTATCACTTACCAACTCGAGGAGACTACCAAAACAGGTGATGATATTCTTGTACAAGACCGGGGCCATGCTATTTCCATCATCTTGTTTGAGAGCTTTGGCTTCATACATCTTCATCACATAATTAGTGCATACCAAAATGTATCAAGTCTACTCCCTTCTGGTTGGAGGGTCAATTGGGCCCACGAAGTTGATACCCCACTTCTCGAATGGCTTTAAGGGAAGGGTAGGTTATAGTGGCATGGCATTGGATTTGTAGGCTTTTCCATCCATTAACAAGCATCACAACGTTTGCAATAGGTCATAGGCATATTTATGTGGTGTAGGCCACCAATAACCTATGAGCAAACCCTTTCTAGCTATCGCTTCTCTTGCAAAGTGTCTGCCACAAGGCTCATCATGGCATGCATTCAGTACTATCCTCATCTCTTCTCCCATAACACATCTCCACAGCACTTCATCTTTGCCTCTCTTTACAAAGCATCACCTAACAAGGTGTAGGGGGTTGATTCCAACAAAAGCTTCTTCTTCTCTTTGATAGAGATGCCAGGGGGTATTGTTTTGTGGCCAAGAGGTTGTCAATGTTTGCATACCATGGGTTTACTATTTTGATTAGAAATAAGAAAGCATTAAAGAGGTCTAGATCATTATGCTCCTCTTCTTCAATCTAAGGGATCCACGATAGACAATCGGCCAAAACATGGAAGCAACCGGGCTTTGTAACCACTTCAAAATCAAACTCATGGAATAGAAGAAGCCATCTCATCATTTGGCCTTTAACATCTATCTTATTCATCAAGAAGAACTGTACCTCATGACCCACATAAAACTTGAAGCGCATCAACAATATGTAGTGTTGAAACTTCTCCAAGGAAAACACCATCGTGAGGCACTCTAACTCAATCACTGTGTAGTTCCTCTCCCAATCTATGACCTTTTGGCTTGCATAGTAGATAGGCTATAGATGAGCCTTTCTACCATAAGACTATGCCTAAGCCTTTGACAAATGCATCAATATACATATGAAACTCCTTTGTCCAATCAGGAGGTTGTAAGATAGGTGCTATGATCAACCACTGCTTTAAAGTATTAAAGGCTTATTCACAATCATTTATCCGAATGAACTCTACATATTTCCTTAATAGCTTATACAGGGGGGCCACCTTTGTTACAAAATGTGTGATAAACCTCATATAATAGCCCACGTGGCCAAGAAATCCCCTCAATTGTTTTAGGTTGGTTGGTGCGATTAGAGCTACAATCTTCTCAATCTTGGTAAGGTCTATCGCTATCCCTTATGGTGAAACAATGTGGCCCAATGCAAACACTTGAAGAGACTCCAAATATACATTTTTTGAGGTTGAGAAATATCCCATGCTCCCATAAAGCATTGCTCCAAGTATCCCCAATGCTCAGAAAGTGAATTGAAGACACAAAAATCATGTAGATATAGTGCATTGAAGTCATGCAGGTGATTTTGGAAGGCCGCCATCATGACTCACTAAAAGGTAACAACGGCGTTACATAGCCCAAATAGCATCTCTTTGTATGCATAGGTACCTCATTATATTGTAAAGGTTGTCTTGGATTGTGGTCTTCTTCTGCTATCTAAACTTGGTTGTATTCATTGAATCCATCCAGTAAGAAATAAAGCTCATGTCCCACCCTCCCCAAGCTTTCGCACCTTAGCGTCAATAGAGACCCAAAGAGATGCCTTCGCTACTTCACTATAGTCTGCCAAAGAATTGCTACATCAATAAAATAATGTCAAACAGCCACTAGAAAGGCGAATCATCTTACATTCCGAATACCAAGATGAGGCAAAAGCAGAATCAAAGGCAGTCTCACCACTGTATCCATCAATTGGTTTGTGAAAGGGATAGGAAAATGATCCTTCTTGGTCCTGGGATTCAAATTGCGATAGTCCATACATATTCGTAGTTTTCCATTCTTCTTGGGCACTACCACAATGGGAAAAACCCATTCACTATGGCCACTTGATAAATGAACTTAGCTTCTAAGATCTTCAACAACTCTGCTTTCACCAGGGTTGAATAATTTGAATTTATGCACCTCTATCTTTTCCTTACAGGCTTGGCATCAAGTTTGAGGTCAATATGGTGCTGATATACAGTGGGATCAGTCTCCTTCATATCTTTATATGACCATGCAAACATGTCCAAGTTCTCCTTCAATAGGTCATGCAAGAACAACAACTCCTCTTATGGAAGGCTAGTACCCACCTTCAGGTCACGTTCAAAGTGCCATCTACATCCACAAAAGTTAATAGGTTTTCACCTTCCATTTCTCGAATGAAGGTCTCGTGGATTGGTTCTACATATAGATGTGACTCCTTCAAGGGAGTTGTCTCCTTGTCTAATGCTCTGATAGAACCAACTTTGACCTTTTGAGAGGAGTCGCCTATCTCTTTGGATTGTTGAAATGATATCAATGCTATTTCTTTTTTTTTTAGAGTTATTTATCTCTTGACTCAAGGACTCACATCTTTTGAAGATGCCTCTAGAAAAGTCACATAACATGTAACATCTAAGTTTTGTTTGGGCTATAGGACTAGTGCTTGTTGACAAGGTGCATCACCGTCGTCCTTTCTTGAAAAGGGTAAATTAAGGCGACAAGAGCCACTACTAAAGGAAGGCTTATTTTGGTTAATCCATTTCTTATAAATCATTTGCATATGATGAGATTCATTTGCTAGTCTGAAGGGTACCATAGTCATTCTATCCAATAGTATGGGATCTTTAGCTTTGGAAGCCTCTGGGACTTCCTCCTCGTTTTTATCCTCCTCTGATTGGATAGCTTCTTCCATGTCACTTTCGTTATTCACATCTTGACTTTTATCATTGTCCTCTCTTTAGACTCTATCTCTACCTCTATAGGGGATCTGTAAGAGAAGAACAAGTTCTCTGGTTTTTCTTTTGCTTCTGTCTCTACTCCTATATCTACTTGTGCTTCTAACTCTAGCCCTGCTTTGGCCATGTAACAAGAAGAGAAATACATCCATATCTCTATCTCACTGTCAAAGGTAATTTCAAAAGTCATTTTTGGTTCTAGTAGAAAATATTCACCCATTGGCAAGGACTTTACTTCTTTTTGGGAGTTGGCCTATAGTACCCACTATCAAGGACTGTACCTCTATTTTCCTAGGAAAGATCTGTTTGGCAGCTTCTTCATCTCTACTGATGTAGTATCTATAATTTTGTTAGAGGATTTTGTTAAGACTTAAATATAGGTGGATCCATTACCTATTTGCAAGCCATAAAGATTCACTACCACCTTGTTGGGTCCTCTTCCCACCAAGGTCAAGGTTCCCTTGAACCAATCCATTCATGCTCTTGCTTCAAAAAGCCATGGTCCTCCTAGCAATAGTAGAGGATGAGGTCCCGTAGGAATTTGGTTTCACCACTAGGTAGGTCAACTAATAGTCTCTTCCCACTATAATTTTCTTCACATATGGGAGAATTCCCAAAGGCCTAATTCTACTTTGGACTACTAGTTTGATAAGCCACTATGTATGTTGCATCTCTTGTAGGCCTATATCCTTCATTGTCACATCCATCATTATGTTCAGTAATGAGCTACCATCAATCAATGCATCTACAAAAAGAAATCCTTCAATCCAAATGACAATCTCTAGGGTATCGAGATCAAGGAAGGTGTTAACCACATCCACTTCTTTTACTAGCTCTGGGGCCCTATTGGACTTGGTGGCAACTATAAGAACTATCCTTAGGCCACATCTTCTTGTCAATATAATTTTAAATTTATTTTGGCTATTGGGGGATAGCATCATTAACTGTCGAAATGTTATGTTTGGTTTAAAGGTGTCTAGGTCTTTGACCAAGTCAGACTCTTTGATATTATCCATGGGGTTCTCCAGCTGGCTAGGAAATGGGACAACACCCACTTTTATATTTTCTCTTTCTTCTAATAGCAATGGAAATATCTGAACTTTTTCTATTACTAGAGGTACTTTTGCATCATTTATCTCCTAGACTTTTGGTCTTGCTTTTGTAAAATTGTCTATATATTCTTCTGTTAGTATTGGAATGCACTATAATGTTATGTTTTGTACTATTATGTTTCTCTATTGGAAGATTAAACTGCACAATTTTGGCCAAATGATTATTTTCTTTTTAGATAAGTAGTTCCTTTTCTTGGCATGTGTGATTGCAGCAACTTTCAATTCCACCAAGTTAGAGGTAAATAACTACATATAAGGGCTTGTAGTCCATAGAACTTCTAGGGTTTGGACAATTTGGTGAGATATGTCCCTTTTCTCCTCATCTATAACACTCCACTTCTGATTGCTAGCCACCACCAGACTATCGTCCTCTATAGCTTTGAGAGAGAAAGCTCCTTGGGTTGAAATTAGGACCAAACTCTCTAGGCTTTGGTCCGATATCTTAGGTTGTCATCTTAGATTCCAACATATTGAATCTTACTTCTTTATCTTTCTTCCTTCTGTCATGCATCTCCTTCAAAGAATATATGTCTTTTGTATAATTCTTCCTCAAACAATATGAACAAAAGGCTCCAAGGATGGTCCACTTTCAGGTATATTCACAGTGGCTAAATGTCTTGCTTGATTGCACTTTCCATACCATGTATTAGATCGCATCACATCTCTTCCACCTCTTGTAGTACTAGATATGCTAGCAGTATCTACCTTCAATGTATGCAGCTATTCTATAATCATATCCATCAATTCTTTCCTATTTCTTGCAACTGAATTGGACAAATAGTCATTCAAATTTTCTCCTCCTAGAGTACTCGCAATAGGATTTTGGAAAGTCTCTATAAGCACTCTATAGATTGGTTGGGTTCATCCAGAGGGTTCTTTGTTTAGATTTTGATTTTCAAAGCTCATGTTGAGACTATTGGTTGTTGGTTCCACTTGGTAGGGTTCACTATTGTTGTTGAGTTGCCATTGGGAAAATGGTTTGAGACCATTGTTATTGTGGTTGGAACCATTATTTATGGCACTATTAATCTACGGCACTATGGATTCGATGCACTATACTATGGCACTATTTGCATCCAAGGGTAGTGTAAGAAGCTGGGAATAGTTAGAATGTTAATAATATGCCATGTCACATAGACATTGGTATATAAGGAGAGAAGTTGTAATTTTTCACATCTTTTTTGACATATCAATACATTTACAATCTTTCTCTCCCTTCTTGTTCCAAGCTTCCATGGCTTCTTCATCTTTCCTATCTTTCTCTCTCCAATTCTAGTCTTTCTCTCTCCTCGTCACTCTATTTCTCTCCCTTCCTGCAGTCTTTCTCTCTCCTCTGTAGTCTTTCTCTCTCCTCTTTCTCTCTCCCTAGTTCTCTCTCTGACAAGTGGTATCAGAGCCTCAGTCTTTGATCCATTATTTTCTTCCATTTTCACTCTCATTTTCCTATTTCAAAACCAATTTCAGACAAAAATGGTACAAGACAGTGACTAGTGGAGTGCTGCAGGACAACTACAGTTAGCAAATGACTACATTTGGAGATATCCAAGGTCAGATATGGCGGGTAAAGGCTTAAATGTCTGGACGTCATCAAATTTCATGCAAAAATGGAGGTAACTAGGGTAAAGAATGGTTAACCGGGCTTAGTTAGAGACTAAACTACAGTTACTTTTCAAAAGAGAGCTTCTCTTCTCTCTCCTTCAAGCTTTTGGTTGAAGCTTTCATGGTGGATGTCAAGAATCTCCACAAATATCTTTCTCTATGCTGAACATCTCACTGCCAAACCATGGGGTAAAGATTCTTTATGTCCTAAGCTTCAAGAGGAGTACCACACTTGATGATTGCTGATGATTATAAGCCAGGAAGCAGCCCGAAAAATGCGCCGAAAAATGCGGATCTTCCTGCTCCTTCTCCTTGCTCAGCTGCTCCAAATTCTCAGCTCACTGATCAATGGTTGCAAAGGCTTCATCAAACATTTGATTGCATCAACTTTCAGCCCCAAGAGAACTCTTATCAGTCATTCCTCTGTTCAAAACCCTAATACACAGCAGGGCAGCCATAGCCACAGACATGGAAGCTCAAATTTCTCAAAATTTTGGACTTCCCCGACCTTCAAGGCTTCTCTAAAGCTGAATACAAGCTGGATAGACTTCAAGATTGAAGACATTGAAGAGATTTCAGCCCGTGCATGTTAATGAAGCTCAAATGGAAGGATTATTTTGGGGCTTTTCATCAAGGAGCTTGAATCTTTGAGGTTCAAGTGTTCAAGCAAGGTTGGAGTATTGATTTTTCAAGGATTTCATTATATTGAAGCATGTATGGACTGATTTCATGGAGATTTCAAGCTTTATAATGGATTTATGATGGATTATGAAGAGCTTTTGCATCAACAGGGTTGAAGCTGACATCCATCATAATTTTCAAGCTTAATGGAGGTATTTTCCTTTTACTAATCTCTGAAAGCTCTCAATAATCCTATTGCTAATGGCCTTCCACTTGTTGATGAGAGGTTATTGATCAATTAATTCACTGGATTGATCAATAGATCAGAGAATAGTATTAATTTTCTTCAATCTCAGCCTATTTCATTGAATTCTTTTTTATTCAAAACCATTACTCATCTTAGGTAACATTTGATCAGCTTGATGCATAACCTTGGTCTGTTTTGTTGAAATTTTTCTCACCCAAGCTGAAATATTGTAAAAGGGTAAGTACTAGCAATCAGTGAGTCACTGAATTGCATAGGTAAAACCCTTCTCCCATCTCAAGTTCTCTTATCTCAATCAATTGCATCTCATGAAAGGCTGAATGAATATTTTTGGAATTGCACACTAGCCTCTGCCATGTTGATATTCCCACCGAGGAAAAAGGTGGATGCCGGGAGAGATAGTGGGACAAAAGAGAGGTGACCCTCCCTCACTATCAAAGATCCCGAAGGGGTGCAACCAACCGACCCAGGGGGAACTTTGCCTAACTCCCGGTGATTCGGAGCCTGTGTAGGGAGCCCGTCCTGCCGTTTTATCCCTCACACAGGTACAGTGAGTGGAGAATTGAAGATTGAAGACTTTCCAATGACTCAAGTACCTACTGGATTAAAACAGGGTAAAACAGGGCATTTTCAGGTTACCCACATGGTATTTATAGGTGGATACAAGTACACCCTTTGATACTGAAACACAGGTGCAGGTACTACAGGGTACCTACAGGTCCTTTATACCCCTTTGCAGGGTTTGGTAGCCATTTGAGGTTACTTTCTTGCATTACAGGGTCAAAACAGGGCACTTACAGGTCTAAACAGGGTGCAGGACTGGACAATTCAGACTCTGAAATTCAGTTACAGAATTTTCTGTCCTAAACCTATTATAGCGTGCTATAGCTCATCTCGAAGAGGGCATTGTTAGCTTCGATTCGCACAAAAAAATTTTGCAATCGGAGTTTTCTAGCCAAAGTTATAGCCGTTTTACTAACAGGGGGTACTGTAGGACTGCACTAGTATGGCAGGACATAAAGGCAAAAATAAGGTCCAGGAGGATTATGCACAACAAATCAGGGATTCCATGATGGAAAGCACACTTCAAGAGAACCCTGAAGAGCCTCAACAAGGAGAAATTAGTATACTCAATGATACTTTGTGTGCCCATGAACTAAGGCATAGAGAGCGACATGAGGCCATGCTATGAAGAATGGATCAGATGGTTCAATCTACTGATCAGACCAAGGCTTCTATTGATAGATTGGTAATGTCCAACGACCTACTCATGGCACAAATCTCTAAACTTTTACAATTACAAGTGGCATCAAAAGAAGCTAATGAGAAGGCATGTTCAAATACTGACCCTTCAGTCCCACTACAGCCATCCAACCAAAATGGTCATGGAGATGGAATCATTGGAGGAAGAGGTATTCCAAATAGTCAGTATGAAGTGGGAGAAGCTTCACAAAGGCATGATGACTATTTGGGCAGTTTGAATGGAGCCAATACTCAAACTTTTGGACTGCATACTCAGAATTCTAGGGGTGCTTTACCAACAGGAAGATTATATGGTAATTCTCAGCCACCTGTTGGAAGATTTCAGTCTCAATTTGGGGGTTCTGTACTTAGAAATCCTGATCAGTCAGTTTTGGGACAGCAACCCTTTCATGATAGAGAATTCAAGGACAAAATTGTTTTATCCGAATTCAATGGCCAGTCATCTTCACCATCAGAATTAGAGGAATGGACCTCTAAGATGGAGTCTTATTTCGACATATTTCCTAAAACTAATGATATGAAGATACACTTTGCCTCCCTCCACTTAGAAGGTTTTGCTCACACTTGGTGGAGGTATATCAAGAAAGAGAATGTACTTATTGAGAATTGGGAAGCTTTCAAGGCACTTATGGTTGAAGTCTTTGTTTCACCTCTTGAAAAAGAGAAGTTAGAACGAAGATGGTATGGTTTGGAACAAAGGGGCCTAAGTGTAAGAGAATATACAAACCAATTCCTCAACTTGACCATATATGTGGAAAACATCAGTGATGAGGCCAAGTTACACAAGTTCATGTATGGTTTAGAACCATCCTTGTCAGCTGATGTTATGGCGCAGAATCCTACTTCACTTTTCAAGGCTATTGAGCTTGCAGAGCGCTATGGAAGGAAGTATAAGAAAGAGTCTTCATTTCAGCCAAGTTATGGATAGCCAAGGACTGTTTTAAAGCAAGGGCAAGTTGGTAACAATTATGGCAGCAATCATATGCCTAGTGGGAGCTTACGGATACCAACTTATCATCCATTTAATGCTTCTAGGCTTCAAAGCAATTTCACGACAGTAAACAGTCCAAAGGTTGAATTTAAGCAAGGTGACAATAAGCCTAAGTCTACTTCAGTCAATACAAATTCCAGAAATATTTCCATGGATCTTTACAAGGAAAGAAAGGACAAAGGCTTATGCTTCAAGTGTGGAGAAAAGTATACTCCTGACCATGCTTCAAAGTGTGTATACAAAAATGCCAAGCCAAAAATTCAGAGTATGCTAGTTCTTGAGGACTTTGAAAATGACATAGATGAAGTTAATGCAGTCACAATCAATGCTGAAAATGAAGATTTCGAGGATGATGGTGGACAGGAGTACTTCTATGATCCATCTGACTCTTTTCCTTTTGATCCAGGCGGTGGTATCCCATTTGATCCTGGTGGATTTTGTAATGAGTTGCCTGCTGTCACTAATTGTTCTATCTCTATGGATGCTTGGACGGGATCTAAGAGCCCCAATACACTTCGTATGAAGGGAAGCATATGTGGAAAGCCAGTGTTCATCTTGATAGATAGTGGTAGTACTCACAGTTTTGTAAATAAATCTATTATGTACAAGTTGAATTGTGTTCCCACCGACTTACAGCAGCCTATTCGAGTACAAGTGGCTAATGGTGAAGAGGAAACCAGTACGCAGATTTGCCCACAGGTTTCTTTGCAGATGGCTGAAAATTTTGAAGTCAAAGTAAACCTGATCACTTTGGAAATGGGGCCCATAGATATTGTACTTGGTTGTGATTGGTTGATGACCTTAGGCAGGATTACTATGGATTTCTCACAATTATATATGGAGTTTTTCTCCAATGGACAGCTCATCCATTTACAGGGGATCCCTAGTAGATCTGATTTTCAGCTTATCACCATTCAACAACTAAAGAAAGAGTACAAAAAGCGCTCACAGATATTTGTATTGCATTTGAACAAAGAAACACAGGATCAGCCCAATAATTCAGCAAACCATCCAGCCTTGACAGCTCTGCTTGAGGAGTATAGAGATTTATTTGAAGTACCTACTTCATTGCCTCCTAAGAGAGCGGTGGATCACCCCATTGATTTGGAACCCAACTCAAAGACAATCAATAAGCCACCTTACAGACTATCAAAATGTGAACGAGAGGAAGTAGCTAAGCAAATCAAAGAGCTTCTTGAAATGGGATTTATTGAACCCAGTTCTTCACTGTATGCATCCCCAGTCCTGTTAGTCAAAAAGACAGATGGATCTTTCAGAATGTGCATTGACTATAGGGATCTCAATAAGATAACAGTGAAGAACAGGTATCCTATACCCAGGATAGATGATTTGCTTGATGAGCTTAAGGGGGCTCGATTCTTCACGAAGATTGATTTGAGATCAGGGTATCATCAGATTCGCATGAGAGAGGGTGATGAGGTCAAGACTGCTTTTAGGACTGATCGTGGGCTCTACCATTTCTTGGTGATGCCATTCGGCCTTACAAACGCTCCAGCTACCTTTCAAAGCCTGATGAATAAGATTCTACAACCTTTCCTCTTTCAGTTTGTCTTGGTGTTCTTCGACGACATTTTGATCTACAGCAAGACTTTTCAGGATCATTTGTCGCATATGAGGAAGGTTTTTGATGTGTTAAGACATCATAGGCTTTTTGCTAAGGAGAAGAAGTGTTCTTTCATGCAGACTGAAGTGGAATACTTGGAACATATAGTCAGTGAAAAAGGAATACATGATGATCCCAAGAAGGTGCAATGCATAAAAGATTGGCCAACGCCTACTACTACTACCTCTCTTACAGGATTTCTTGGTCTATCTTTATTCTATCGCAGATTTATAAAGCATTATGCGGCAATTGCAGCCCCTTTAACTGACAGGTTGAAGAAAGAGGCTTTCTTTTGGGATGCTCTTGTAGATAGCAACTTCAACCAGTTAAAGGAATTACTTACCTCTGCTCCTATTCTTGTATGCCCGGATTTCTCTAAAGAGTTTACTATACAGTGTGATGCTAGTGGCCGTGGCATTGGGGCTGTTTTGCTTCAGGAGCATGGAGTAATTGCATTTGAAAGCCGTAAGCTTACTGATAAGGAGATGGCCATGAATGTTTATGATCAGGAAATGTTGGCTATTCTGCATGCAATCAAGAAATGGCACCATTACTTATATGGCAGCCGATTCAGAGTACATAGTGATCATTGCGTACTCAAGTATTTCCTTACTCAGTCAAATCTAACTCCAAAGCAACGACGATGGGTAGCAACATTACAAAATTATGACTTTGACATCACTCATACAAGGGGCAAAGATAACATAGTGGCTGATTCTCTCTCTCGTATGTGGGCCTGCAAAGTATCAGCCATGACAGAATTACATAGTGATTGGATTGAAGAGCTACAAGAGGCATATCTCTTAGATGAGGAATTCAGCCAAATCTTTCAGAAATTACAGCAAGGTCTTATGGAAGAAAACTCACATTACCAGCTTAAAAATAGTCTTATTTGGTGGAAGGGCAAGATTGTTATTCCCTCTACTTCTTCTTTCAAGCGAAAAATTATGGAGGAGTTACATTCTTCGCCTTTAGCTGGACACTTGGGAGTTTTCAAGACTTATGACAGGATCAGCAAGAGCTTTTATTGGAAAGGACTGTGGAAAGATGTCAAGGACTTCGTTATGAAGTGTATGCCTTGTCAGCAAAATAAGGATAGCACCCATAAGCCAGCAGGTTTATTGCAGCCATTGCCTATTCCTACGGGTAAATGGACTCATATTACTATGGACTTTATCACTGGCTTACCTACTACCAAGAAGGGGTGGAATAGTATTTATGTGGTGGTTGACAGACTCACCAAAGCAGCTCATTTTATCCCAACAAAAATTCAATTTACTGCTTCTCAGGTGGCCAACCAGTTTATGGAGCATATTTTCAGATTACATGGATTACCGCAGGTGATTGTCCATTATAGGGACTCAAAGTTTATGAGTAACTTTTGGCAAGCGGTATTTACATCTATGGATACTAAGTTGGCTCCATCTACGGCTTATCATCCCCAAACTGATGGACAGACAGAGAGAGTTAATAAATGGTTGGAGACTTATCTTCGCCATTTTTGCTATGATGTCCAAACCTCGTGGGATTCTTGGTTACACCTGGCTGAGTTTGCTTATAATAATTCCACTCATGCGAGCATAGGAGTTTCACCCTTTGAGGCTTTGTATGGTTACAAGGTGCCCCTACCCACAGTCATTTTTAACGAAAAGATCAACCCTCATGGGAAGGAAGAGTTGGAAAGAAATCGAAGTTCAGCAATGCAAGGTGAATCTACGGAAGGCTCAAGATCAGATGAAGATGTATGCTGATGAGAAGAGTAGGCCTTTAGAGTTCCAGGAAGGAGAGCTGGTTTTGTTGAAGGTGCCCAAATCCAAGTACTCTACATTGAAAGATGGATCCAGTAATAAGCTTGCCCACAGATTCTATGGCCCTTACAGGATCCTTAAGTGGATTGGAGATTTGGCATACAGACTAGAGCTTCCCTCTTCTACAAAGATTCATAACGTCTTCCATGTTAGTCAGCTCAAGCCCTATTATGGTGATCCAGTGGATTTAGTTGATGAGCTGCCACCTATTGATGAAGATGGTATTGTTCAGTACATCCCAGAGGCTGTTATAGGTCAGCGTGAAAAGAAGCTTCGATCACGTTCTATTGTGGAATATTTGATTAAATGGAGAGGTTTACCCTCTGAAGAGGCTTCTTGGAGACCTGATTCAATATTGGATGAGTATCCATACTTGAAGGATACATTGGTGGCTGAAGCCTATTGCTTATGGAGCTAGTATTGGTGCAGACTGGTTCAGGACAGCACGCTATTTTAGAATAGTTTTTGTCGTACCTCATTTTTAGAATTGAGCTATCTACATGAGCTTAAAGTACTCTTCAAGAGCTTCGTTTTGATATGTGGTACGTCTCATTTGGACACTTCTATCAAAAGTTATGGCAGATTTGGTTCAGCAGGGACTGTTATTTCAGCAAGCTGTCTACTTTCTTCTGAAATTATTTGTTGAAGATTATATGGCTCCAATGGCTTCTAAAGTTCTTCAAATCATGTATATAGCGGGGTCCTCCTTCCGTTCTTCAAATTCAGCCCTTGTAATGATAATTCTTCACTCATCTCCCATTTGTAAGCTGTAAAACAAAGTAGTACTATGTTCTATCCATCTCTCCTTTAGTTCTTTCTAGGTTTATTTTTTAGGACAAAAACTTTTGGGAAGGGATGGATTGTAAGAAGCTGGGAATAGTTAGAATGTTAATAATATGCCATGTCACGTAGACACTGGTATATAAGGAGAGAAGTTGTAATTTTTCACATCTTTTTTGACATATCAATACATTTACAATCTTTCTCTCCCTTCTTGTTCCAAGCTTCCATGGCTTATTCATCTTTCCTGTCTTTCTCTCTCCAATTCTAGTCTTTCTCTCTCCTCGTCACTCTATTTCTCTCCCTTCCTGCAGTCTTTCTCTCTCCTCTGCAGTCTTTCTCTCTCCTCTTTCTCTCTCCCTAGTTCTCTCTCTGACAAGTAGGGGTAGGGAATAGTTCTTGGGGCTGCATTTGGTGGGTATACCATTCCTAGCATGGGAGGAGGTAAGACTCCTCTTTCTGAAGTCATCAACAACCTTGCTTCAACTTCATCATACAGTCTTACACCTTCCACTACATCTTGCAAGTTGACTGGTCTTCTCAGCTCCAAAGACTTACAAACTTCTGGTTGTAGGCCCCTTTTAGATGCCTTCATCCAAGGTATTGTTGGTCCATCTCTTCAATATGGATGTTATTCTAGAGATATATACTTTCAACCATTCTCCAGAGGATTGACTTAAGTTCATGAACTCCTTTCACATCCACTCTTCAAAATCGTTACGCCTAAATTTGGTGAGAAGGCCACCTTTAGGTCATTCCATGTGCCAAAAGTTCCTACTACTTGTCTCTTGTACCACTAAAGCATTGTGCCTTTGGGCAATATTGCCAACCAATACTCAGGGGTTTTGTCATTGTTGGCTACATATGCTACCATGAACTCAGCTACATGAAGATCAGGGTCTTCATTGTATCCCTTAAAGATTGGAAACGAGACTATATTCGTTGATGGCCTATCATCAATATTTCGTAGACAAATCTGACTTGGAAGTGGACCTTAGGTTGCCATTGGGACTTCCAAGAAAGAGTGTCACAAGGATGTCAAAGGAGGCTTTTGGTGCTATCTTGTTCTTGGCTTTGATTTTTGCATTCTCTCTTCTCAGGTACCTTTGGATTTATTCTAGTGCTTGCCTCTTGATCAAGTCATTCATCACAAGGAGTTGGCTCCACCCCCAATTTTTCTATACCTAACAAAAGGGAATTAGAAGGGCTTTAGTCTCTAGAGGTATCTTTTGCCAACGTTTGTTCTACTTTCTTATTTTCAACATCTCTGAATTTGTCTTTCATTCCATTGTAGAAGGAAAAACATTCAGTTTTGAAGGTATCAAAATTCTTTCTTCTGAGGACCACCATAGTGCCATTGTCTTGATAATACCAACTTCGAAGGGTTTTAATAGCATAGGTGGTGAAAAACACTTTGTCTACTAGCTTCTAGTGGGTTGCCAATTGGACAAACAAAAGGTTGTCAGTGCACCAAGCATCCCATGTATCTTGTTGTTGGGTATCCACGAACGTCCCAACTCTCTTCCTTGTTATTCTTGTGAACCTCCATTGACCATGACTCCTGAAGCTTCTTCACAATCTTCAACTTGATAATGTCTGGAAATTCTTCAATGAAGGCCAAATGTCCCATGGATGGTCATTCTGTTTTTTTGCTTTGCTCTTCAATTTTGTGGGAAACAATTGGCTATTGTAATACAACTTGCTGTAGCTTTAGAAGACAATTGGTTCAATCTATCACATAGAGCCCGCATCAGGATGGTGATATGTTTCTACCATTGAGGAATGAACTTCTTGTAGAAAGTGGCTTTGGCAATAAAGATCTCCAATTCTTCAACAATAGCAAGAATTCTATAATCTTCCATTGCTTTTCTTCATTTTCAACAATGCATTTTCTTCCATTTTCAGCCTCTATTGGTGCTTATTGATGGCAATTTTTCCTATCTGTGCACCAAAAATATGGAAACCCAAGAGAAACACCAAGAAAATGGGAAACTAATGCAAGCATATTCTTCATACTTCAATTAACCACAAGAATAAAAGAACACCAAGAATAACCAATCTTCATGCAGCATCAGTAAGCAACTCTCCCACCGATTTATCGTAACAAATCTTAAATATTTTCTTTATATTCTTCATAGAAACCATTTGAGAACCAAAAGAATACAAATAAATTATCAATTGTGAATGGAATTAATCACATAGGGTTCATATATCATCATCTTCATAGTCTTTTTCTCAATCTCTCTTATAATCTCACTCATAGATATAATGTTTTTAATAGAAAATTGGCTATCTCTCATGTATTATCTCTCTCACATATGATCTCTCTCAATAGTATATGATAACAAAGAATAAATTTCAAGAATCTTCTCTTGATTGTGGATACCCCTCCCAAGAGATAAGCTTGATGTGAAGAGTCACCAGAGCCACTACAATGTCCCTTGGAAGCTCATCAATGTCATTGCAATGTTTAGTTCAAGTCTTCATCAGCTACTTCTTTGAGCTATTTCAAACATTTATTCTTCCTCTTACAAGATTTCAAAACATCCCCAAGTTAAACATCTATCCATTAGAACACTTACAAAAGCAAACAAAGGCTTATAGACCACATACAGAAGCTCTATAGAACACCACAAAAGGTTGATAGAAGGCATAAAATCATATAGCTTAGACCAAAACCAATCAAACCATCAAAAACCATTCAACATACTCTCAATCATAGCTTAAAATACTCATGCACAATCTCAACCTCACAAACCAAAAGAAAACATATCAAAACAAACCCTATTAGAACCAAACAAATACATTACAGAATCTATCAGAACATCATAACTCAATTAAAAACCATCATGAGCTTCTTAAACCTTCTCAAGCTAATCCAAAACACTTTCAAACTCAACAAAAACCAATCATTCCATCACAAAATCAACCATTCAACTCACAAAAATAACAAAAATTTTCTCAAAAAACAAGTTATTTCAACCCTCAATAAGGACTATACCTTTTCTCAACTACTAAGGAAGTCAAAGTCGATGCTCTCATCAATGAAAGATTTGACTTCAATGCCTAGCTATGATGACCAAGATTTGAAGGAAATGCTCTTTGGCTACCCACTTCCCCACCATTCAATGACAACCATCAACTAAAGAGAGTCCTAAAGGAAGGATTGAGATGTGTCTACTACAATCTCAAAGTCATTAGTTTGCTTTTGCATGAATGTGAGAGTGGATTCAATGGTTTGAAAAGGGAACTGAATGACGAGGTGAGAGATAGTCCACCATGGATGGTTAAACTCTTGATAAAAATAAGAGTTGCATTCATGTCCCATTGTTGTATTCATAAAAGTCTCACCAATTGAGAAACTAGTAGGAAACGGAATCGTGGATGACCTTTTGAATGCCTATCTATTTTGAATCTCTTGAGAAGGGGGGTTGTAGAAATTAGACCTTACTCCATATTGAACTAATGATATTGTGGAAGTTCTTGAGAAAGGAATTAATAATCACCCAATTAAGAAGGAAAAGCTTCAATGTCTTCTCCTTAGGACACCATATTAGATTATTACATGATAATTATATGATTAAAATAGGAAGACCTTATAATAATTTGTGTATGTGAACAGAGATACATGAGGCCCTTATTGAAGTACATGGGGGAATCATAAGAGGACACTTTGATGGAGATACAACAACAAGAAAAATCCTTTAGCCTTAGCTATGGTGGCTTACTTTATTCTATAACACAAATCACTTTTTATAGAGAATTGTGATTAATGTTAGCACATGAAAGTGCCAATCAAAAAAGATAAAAATGGAGTGACTATGATTATACCATCTTAATCCACATTATATCATGATTATGATTTTATGGGACTTATAAGCACACAAGCCCAATATTCAAAACAAGAAAAGTACATAATCGTGGCTACAGATTATTTAACAAAGTGGGCCGAGGTGAGGTCCATCAAAAAAATGATGCCAATACAGCAACATCTAAGTTCTTATGGGAGTATGTTATTTCTTCATTTGATTGACCCATCAAGATAGTGAGCAACCAAGGTATTACTATTTTCATCAATGAGGTGATAGCACATCTATTGTATCCACCCTTTCACGGTCATTCACACAAAGTCATCTCACTACTACCCTCAAGTGAATAGTCTATCTAAAGTAACTAATAAAATTTTGATCAATATCCTAGCCAAGAGTGGACTCTAAGAATAACTAGCACAATAAGCCTTATTGCACCTTTGTGGGTGTATCACACAATATATAAAATCGCAAACCAAATTGAACAAATTAAACAAATGCAATCCTACAAATTGAGTTCTTTGTTCCTAATTTACAAATCATAGTGCAAAAATGCTAAGAAAGTAAGGAAGATTCAACCGTGTCACATCAAGCTTGAGTACTTATTATTGGAAATTTGATTCTTTTCTACTCATGTACTCATTTACAAAAAGGCTTATACTACAAAGGTGTGGCTTAGCAAGAATATCAAACAAAGAGATGTCAAGAAAAAGTGATTGAGTGTTGATTTCCTCCATTAAAGTACATAAGCAAAAGATGGATCTTAGAAGTTTTGAACCTTTTCCTATATGCCAAATTAGCAAAACAAGTGAAAGTAACCCTCCCACAAACAGAACCAACCACAAAACCGAGGACAAAGCACACAAAATCTATGTGTATGGCTCTACCATTAATCTCAAAACTGAAAAGAAATCATAAATCTCTCTCTTAATAATGAACAAATTCGTCACCTTCATCCATAGCTTCAACCATTATTATGCACAAAAGAAAGATCAAAGGGAAAAGAGGAAATTCTACACAAAAGACAAAGGAGAGAGGAGAGAGGAAGATTGGCACCATACAAAAGGAGAATGTATGTCTTAGAAGAAAGGAGAGAGAGAGAGAGGCACATAATCAGCCATGCACTCCACCTCACCTATTTCCCAAAAGACACACAATCCTTCATATTTTTATTATTTCTTTGATTTTTTTTATACATTTGTATTCTTAAGGCTTTAGCCTTTACATTTCAATTCTTTCTAACCTTTTAGAAATGTATGCACGTACACTTTTGTGCATACTATTTATTTATGATGGATGTGGATGTGTCCCCCTCATGTGTAAGGGTGTATTTTAGTGCTTTGCAACAAAATGAATATTATTTCCTTTGCAAAAACTAGAAATGCGATGTATGCATAGACATATTTGTGTCTTGCTTTTATGCTTCTTTTGGTGTCATCATTTCCTCCCACACTGAAACATGAAGCATCCTCATGAACCTTGTCAAAGACGAACCACTGTCTAACATAAAATACTTCCAAATTTGTAAGTAAAACAACTTTGATCAAAAGGCCTAGCCATGGTAGGGTATAGGGACTCCAAATCCATGACCATCAAAGTAAGGGAACTCCTGCTTCAAACACTCCCACACTAAAAAACTGGGATTTTTATCGAAGGATAGGGTTTAGCCTTCAATAAAGGATCATAATTACAACTCCTCCATCCCATGGGGAAAGAAATATGCTCCCATCATGTGGCTCCAAACACACAACGTTTTGTTAGCATTTTTAGTTATGAGGATAAAATTGTTTGAGCTAGTTATCCCCTTGCAAAAGGGTTCGCATATTTGTTATTGCTAGAGATAGGTGTCACAAGGGTGTGTTTTAGAATTTTAGAAGATGTGCTTGGGTTTGATGTTTTTAGCTTTTTGTTTCTTTGATGGTGTTATGTCTCACTTTAAATTTGTGTCATTATTTGTTCTTTATAAGGGCATTGAGGGTTGGCTATGTGGACATAAGAAGGAAAAGAGGGGTGCAGCCGTGTTGGCAAAGTGGTGATGGTAAATACTTGAGGCCCATGGGAGGGTTTGTTAAGGAGGAGGCAAGGCTAAGGTTAGCCACACAAAGCTTTGATTATGTGAGACAAGTAAAAGTAGAGCATGGAAATGATCGCTTATGTGAATTTCTGTTTTTGAAGTTAAAGGTTAAAATAAAAAGAGGATTGGGGTTTTTAATTCACTTGTGTAATAAAAAGAGGATTGTAGTAGGTGTGGGAACGAGTGTCACACGAACTTTTTATTTAATTTTTTCTAGTTGAGTTTGTCTTAAAATTATGATAACCTTAAATTCAAACTTGTGAGTCATTTTGTGACTACTAGAGGACTAAGGGGTGCAAAATCCAGATCTTGACTTAAAGTAAGAGGAGGCATCCATTGAGAAAGTTAGGCGCAATGGAAGAAGAGTGGATTCTTTTGGGACAACGAGGAAGAGGAGGTTCTCTTGGTTGCCCTACTCATCCTCTTTTTCAACAACCCCTACCCCTACCTCTACCTATGCCTTATGCACCCCCTCTCTCTTTTTGTTTTTATGCCTCTATGTTTGTGCACAAGTGAACCCTAATCCACCGACCCCACTCACCCTTGCTCCCTCTCTTCTTCTTCTTCTTCTTCTTCAATTTTCTTCCAGTGCATGTGGAGGATGAACAAAAGCATGCAGTTGCATCAAGAAACCTCAAAATACCCTTCCTTCTTCTTTTTCCTCATTGATTTCTTGGATATGCTACTTGCATTTGAATGGAAATCATGGAGGTCTTGTTGATGCCCTTGTTGAGGGTAGAACTGGGGGTGGAACCGGGCAAGCCTCACATCTTGCTCAACTAGGCTAGCGAGAACTAGGGGATTGTGATGTTGGAGGGGATGGGGTGGAGTTTCCATGCCAACACAAGGTAGGACTGCAGGAAATATGCAGAGAGCATGTAGATGAGATTGAAATTCAGCTTATGTTGATGTTTGACATGGTGCATGCCCTTTTGATCTCACTGCTTCGAAATCATGGTCACAATTCCATTCATATTAATCAAGATATTATAGCCTTTATTCTTCTTCTTCCCTATCACACGAGGGGAAGTTGAGGCATGTCTTCATTCTAGAATGGACTTTGCATTGGGGTCTTTTGGTACAAGCACTAACTTCCTCTTCTTTGTCTTCTTCACAGAAACCACAAGATGAGACCTCTTCTTGGCAGGCCCTAGTACACATTCGCTAACTCGAGGATGCCTCACACATAGAACATGGATGTGAAAATCCAAAAGCTACTGACCCATTTCATGGTGGATTTGTTGCTAGTGCTTCCTCTTCCTTCATTATTTGTGTGTCCACATTTGCCTCATGGAGGTGATAGGAAGGGAGAGTATAGGTTGACATTAGATCCGGAGAGGAGATGCAATACAGTGCCGGCAAATGGGTGTTCTTCATGGTGAGGAGTCACCAGATTTTTGGGGTTGCATAGTGAGGTTGGGCAAACAAGGTAGGGTACTGAATGGTGCACAAGGCATCCAAGTGGTAGAAAAGGCATCCTTGTAGGCAGTGCAAGGGAGACTACCATTGACAAGAAAGAGATGGGTGGAGGAGCACGCTGCTTCAAGAAACTATCAACTATAGGAAGGTTTCCCAAAATGCACCTTTCGATCTGTTATCTGTTTGGTGTAGCTCTCTTTGATTGATAGAACCTCATCCTCCTCCTCTTGGTGCCTCCAATTACAACTTGCAAGCAACCTACAATTGCCCATTCTCCCTATTCTTCTTTCATCTTCACTTGTTGCTACTTTGAATATGACTACGAGTGATTCTAATAGAGCCCTTCAAGTGAAAGGTTTGCCCAAAACCTAGAAGAAACCAATAATACAAATGGCCAGGAGCAAGTAAACCCCAAGGAGATAGATTGTGAATGGTCTTCACAAAAATCTTCTCTCTTCTCTATAGAATTACAAACCAGTATCCAGGTCCTAATTTGTTGGGGTCCTCTTGTATCTTTGGACTTGGTTTCGTGCACACTACCAAATAATGTAGTTTGTTTTGAGATTCCTTTGACTATGAGATGAGCTTCTTTGTCAGTTGAGCAGCAAAATGAAAGAAACCCTCCCATGAATAGAAACAACCATAAAACTGAGGACAAAGCGCACAAAATCTATGTGTATGGCTTTACCATTAATCTCAAAACTGAAAAGAAACCATAAATATTTCTCTTAATTAATGAACAAAATCGTCATCTTCATCCATAGCTTCAACCATTATTATGCACAAAAGAAAGATCAAAGGGAAAAGAGGAAATTCTGCACAAAAGACACAAGAGAGAGGAGAGAGAAAGATTGGCACCATACAAAAGGAGAATGTATGTCTTGGAAGAAAGGAGAGAGAGAGAGAGAGAGAGAGAGAGAGAGAGAGAGGCACATAATCAACCATGCACTCCACCCCACCTTTTCCCCAAAAGACACAAATCCTTCATATTTTTATTATTTCTTTGATTTTTTTGATACATTTGTATTCATAAGGCTTTAGCCTTTACATTTCAATTCTTTTTAACCTTTTACAAATGCATGCACGTACACTTTTGTGCATATTATTTATTTATGATGGATGTGGATGTGGCCCCCTCATGTATAAGGGTGTATTTTAATGCTTTTGCAACAAAATGAATATTATTTCCTTTGCAAAAACTAGAAATGTGATGTATGCATAGACATATTTGTGCCTTGTTTTTGTGCTTCTTTTGGTGTCATCAACAACCAATATCGAACTTGAAACCTTGGTGTCATCCATTATACAAACCACCCATTCTGTTGTCACAAGGGTCAATGCGACAATAAAAATAGAGCACACCCTTAACACTCTCATTGAAGAGGGATCTAATTACAACATTATGACACATTATGCATGGATGTAAATTGGAAAACCTTAGTTGATCCCAATAATTACAAAAATCAACCCATATGGGAGTAAGCCATACACTCTACTAGGGAGAGGTTAGATAATACTAAGCATTGAGACTTTAAAAATACCAAATGTAGATAGAGTTGGATATGAAACTCTAGTAGGTAGAATCTTAAAACAGTAGCCCAAATACAATGTCAATTGTGATACTTTGCACATACACCTAGCCTTACCTAATGTGAAAGTCATAATGGCTTTCACAAAGAGTAATCTTGTTTTTACAAAGAAAAACATGCCATTAATGTCTTTAAGGAAGCATGATGACACCTCTAGAAGGGGGTAAATCCTATGTAAAGACCTACTACAGGGGGGTTTAAAGCTTGCTCAAAGATCTACTGAAAGGCTTTACCCCCCTTAGGGTATCTAACTCTAAAGAAGCCCCAAAGAAATAGATCCCTAAGGCAAAAAGCACTGGCAATGAGGAATTTCTTGCAAGATTAGCAAGTGGCTCTACTTCCTACAAGGGGGAGCCATCCATCACCAATACCAAAGAAGAATTACTACTAAACTACAATGGGTTACTAACACCTTATTGTGTATCCAAGGTTACTGTAGCAAATATAGATGGATTTTTCTACCCAAGCTTCAACAACCATATGATCATTCCTAACCTACGAAGGCATCCTCAACAATAGCTCAAATGTTTCTAGCCCAAGAGGACATTGCTAGAACTAAGGTGGATTACAACTTATCTAAGGCAGAGTTCTAAGATTTGCAACATGAATTTTTCAAACTAAAGCTTGAGTTTTCTATCACAAGGTAATTTTTAAATCCCTCTACTTAGAAGGGCGATTCATTGGGAATAAGGAGTTGAAGCTATAAGATGAGATTTAAAAAATACATTTTCAAACTTCAATGTATTTTCATGCAACAAGACCCAACCTTTGGAGTGCCTTCGCTCATGAGGAGGGTGCTAGTCAAATTTTGGGAAAATTGAGGTCTCCAAGACCCTATTCCAAAGCATCTAGACCAATTTCCTACAAGTCTTTCAACCAAGAAAATTGCCCAAGACATCAAACTTTGGATCAAGACCTTGAAGGCCTCAAATTTTCCCCAAATCTCACAACCACTCTCCTTATGACTTGATACACTCTATGGTGTCTTATTTCATTCTAAAAACCCTAGGTTGGTTAGTAATCATACTATTATCTCAACAATGTGGTCCATGAAATACTCTATATCGGTGACTTTGCATCAAGGTAAGGAGGATCCAGGCATGCATACCAATGCAAGGATTCATCCCTTAAGGAATATATCGATACCTTTACTATCAATGTGGTTATCTTTCACAAAAAGTCCTCACCTAGACGTGAAAAAGATAATGAATATTCTAGCATTAGCAAAATTTATGAGCTTTTAAAAAAATACAACATCTGATGTGTGTTCACATGTTTGATGCATAGGTATGTGAATAATGTTTATGAGAGTGGATGGATAAGGATGGATGAGCTTGATAGCCAAACAGGTCTCACACAAATGTATGCAATGCATCTCATGGGTAAAAAGAGAGGTTAGGGTCTCAAGGTGGAAAAGCTATAAATTCATATAGTTGCTCAACTACAGAAATCGATCTTTCATTCTTACATGCATTCTTATAATGAATGGCTCTCTCCCATATCCTCCATAATTTGTTCATGTGGTATCAGAGCCGCATCTTTCCTTATGGCTTGTGAGAATGTATCCACAACTGCACACGAGGTCTAAGTTCAATACTTGAAGGCCATTCTCCATGAGGTATGGCTCTTTCATTGCACCATTAGCAATCTCAATCCATTTGTTCAAAGATCTTCTTTATCAAGAATGAAGAGAAAGGAAAGCCATTAGAAGGGTTGTGCAAGGTCTATTTGCCAATGTCTTGTATCCATATGAGGGTTGCTTGCATCAAGCGCATTGCCTACTTTCAAAGACAAGCATGGGGGGGGGGGGGGGGGTTAAACTATAGAAGACGAGCTAAGGACTTGCTTCCTTTTGAAGCTCAGGGCTTGCTTTCTCATAAGCAAAAAATGGAATCATAAGAGGAGCATCCTATCATAGAGAGTGGAGCCTTTATGTCATTCTCTTGAAGAGTAGGTTCTAAAAATGCAATCTCTAATGAGTTTGGAGCTCATTTGTGAAAATTTTAATGTGTCTCCAATTCTTGAAGGAGATGTAAAACACGCTATTAGCTCTAAATGATTGAAATGCAAAGTACATAATTGCAATGCAACTAACTCTCATATACAATTATACACAAAACACACAAGTAACTATAAATTATTGAATTGCAAAGTACACAATTGCAATGCAACTACCTCAAATCCCATCGAAAACAAGGCACGTGTTTGAAGCAATGCAAAGCATGTATATTAAGGCAATATCAGCATGTAAATTGAGGCAACATCAAAGCATGTAAATTATGAATAGTGTTTACAATGCATGCCAAAGCATCTAAATTGACAAAATTGATACAATGTCAAAGTATGTAAGTTATGAGGAGTATCCATAACATGACTATGCCTTCGTTTACAAAAATATTTTATTCATATGTATTTTATGGCCTCGACTCATCGATGTTTTAAAGGCCTACATCATTATATGCATTCCCTAACTCATGGCTTACATGAGCTCACCAAGGATGGTCAAGATTCCACTCATCATTGCATTATTTTTTTGTCACTTTAGCTCTATTAGCCTCAAGTTCCTCTTAGCTAATCAATAATATATTGTTGTGCCTCATCTCATTCTCTTTGTAATACATTTTTTTCTTCTATGAGGCACTCCATTAGTTCTCTCAATGCTTACATTTTAGTTTGGAGAGCCTCATGCTACTCTTGTATTACAATAATGGGTACCATGCATTCTTGAGCAAGTGGTGGGAGAGGAAAACCACACCCATGACCCGTCAAGAGGAAAAAAGGAGAGCCACTTGTGGTTTTAGGTATTGTCTTAGAGTGGATCTTAGATAGAAAGGTTCTTAGAAAATTCAATGCTTTGCCTCTAATTTTTCATTACCCATTTTTTTGTCATTGTAGTGGCACTCAGGTTACAGCTATATTTGTGTTTTTGGACTTCTTATTGTTGATAAAATATTTGTTGCTTGGTACTTAGTACATATTGAAGTGACCATGGCATGTTCTTTTACCTTCAAAAATGTGTTATTTAACATTGAGAAATTGGATGGGACAAATTTCTTGTATTAGCGAGAGAAAATTTACAATGTATTGATACAAAAGAGATAGATTAAGCCAATGAAATCGCCTAGTATAAAGGACAAGATGGATGAGCTTGCATGCTTTACCATTATTCTTGCTCTCTTTAAGTTAATGTATTTCAATATAAAGAATACAAATGGTAGCGCATATGAACTTTGGAAGAAGTTATGTGACCTTTATGAGAAGGAAACTGCTATATCACATGTATATTGGCTAAAGAAACTTATTGAACTTCACATGGAGGAGGGGACTTTTATATCTAGTCATCTAAATTATTTTAATACTATGTTTAGTCAATTATCATCAATAAGGAGAAGATTGCATTAGAGGACTCAATGAAGACCATGTTTTTGTTGTGACTTTATCTAAAATCCCTGATACTTTAAGAATCGCAATCAATAACTCAACACTTATTGGTGGATTGACTAGTGCTAATGTAAAAAGAAACTTTCCTATAAGAGGTGACCATGAAATCCAATGCACAAGCCAAAATAAATGTCTTTGTTATTTTTGTGAGTTGAATGGTTGATTTTGTGATGGAATGATTGGTTTTTGTTGAGTTTTGAAAGTGTTTTGGATTAGGTTACATGAGGTTGTTTGGCCCAAGATGACTGCCATGAGAGCATGTCAATGTCCTATGGCTTCCAAACAATAGAATAGCACTATTTTTCCTAAAGGATAGGATTTTCCTTCCTTCATTGATTTCTAAGGCTCTTAATAAAACCCCATTTTATCAAACCATGTTCATAGTATCCCCCTTCCTACTTGGTTTCACATAACCTCTATTCACATTAATCTCCTTAAAGTTGGTTTTTTTAAAGTTCTCTTCTCATGTAGTAAAGTTGTATCCACACTACTGCATGCGTAAATCAATTTTTGTTGTTTCCTTGAGAAATTCATCTCTAAATTTTGGACAATCCTCATTGTAAAATCCCAAGGATACCTTGTGCTACAACGTTAAACACTGTTGGGTATTGGTTTATAAACCCAATAAGACCTCTCCATTAAGTAAAATGTCAACTCAAGATATCATTGATAAATTTACAAGCTTTGTTCTCCATACTTGGCAATCCAAAATGATGTATTTGCTTATGCAAAAGAACTTATGGTGCATTATCATTGGGAGAGGCACAACAAGCTAGGAACATGAAGAAAGCAATGAGAAAGTATTTGGGATACATAGCAACAAGCTTAGATGATGAGTGCATACACCACATTGATGGTATTCTAAGTGCAAAAATAGCATGAGAGGAGCTCAACAAAGTTTTGGCACCGAATCCAAGCACTCCAATGTGAAACTACTAATGCAACTCTATAATCTAAAGTTTAATCCAAAAGAATATCTCACAATTCACTTGAATAAATATAAAGGCATTAAACAACAACTAGTTGTTCTGAAAAGAACACTAGATGAAGATGAGACCAAAGATGTTTTATTAGCAAGCTATGGTGCAGATATTTATCAAAATTTAGTCGAAACATTATCTAATATGGATGATTTGAAGCTGCATGGCATTGAGGCATGAGAGAGAGAGCACAAAATTAAATCCACTCGGAGCATTTCAAGCAATACTCATGATAATGACATTGTCTTCATTACTACAAGAAATTCAAGGCTTAAATGCAATCATTTTAGATTAACTAATCATGACCAAAAGCAAACATCAATGTACAATTTGTAGACACCTTGGTCATTTTGAAAGAGAGTGCTACTCCAATCAAGCAAACTATGCAAATAACCCTCTACAAAATCATAATAAATCTCTTGATGTACCTCCATCCAATGGACACATTGGTCATTTTGAAAGAGAGTGATACTCCAATCAAGCAAACTATCCAAATAACCTACTACAAATCATGATAAATCTCTTGATGTATCTCCATCCAATGGACACCTATTCTAAATCCCACAATTGTAAAGTCCAACGTTGGCACCAATGATATAGCTAAGGGGAAAAACTACTTATTCAATCCAATGTCATTTGCTTACATCCTATTTTAATCACACCACATATTTATGAGTATGATAGGGGACTCGAGGGGGTCAATTTTGTTTTGTAATCACATTCCTAATGATAGTGGCAATTGGTAATGACCAACAATGCATCAAGGGGATTTATTAGCATATTTGATGCATAGGTATGTGAATGATATTTATGAGAGTAGATGGATAAGGATGGATGAGGTGGTAGTCAAAGAGATCACACACAAATGTATGCAACGCATCCTATAAGCATAGAGAAGTGAGGGTTTCAAGATGGAAAAGCTATAAATTCATGTACACAAGATGTAGAGCTTGGATAACCAGCATACATTGAAGTGAAAGTCCCATAGGTAGGTGGATATTCTCACATTTAGGTAAGACAGACAATTGGAACATGTAGGGGCTCAGGTTGTTGAGATTATCTATGAAAGTCTCTAGATACCTAGATAGGTACACTCCATCTCTTGACTATGTCATAGTAATAGAGTATGGAGAACCCTCATGCTATATTGATGATATGAATAGGAATGGTAGTCTTAACTAGATGAAGCCTATGCAATTAGATATGGATATGAATAGGAATGGTAATCTTAACTATATAAAGCCTATGCAATTATATATGGACTCTTTGGTGAAGAATGCTACTTGGAAGTTGGTTCATTTTCATAAGAACAAGCATGCATTACCATACAAATGGGTCTACAACTTGAAAATGTCTCCATCGAATGTGCTGCCTAAGTACAAGGCAAGATTGGTAGTCAAGGGATTCAAACAAGAAAAGGGAATCAACTTTGATGAGATCTTCTCACCAGTAGTCAAAATGACCATCCTTTGTAAGGTACTTGCATTGGGGTCACGAAGGAAGGTGTAGAGCTTATGTAGATGGAATGTTAAGGTAGCTTTCTTGCATGGGGATTTGCATAAGGATATTTATATTCAATAGTCAAAGGGTTTTGTTGTGGGAGGCAAGCAACACTTGGTATGCAAACTCCACAAGATCCTATATAGATTGAAACAAGCTCCCTTGTGTACTTTGTGTTGTGAACATATGTGCATATTTGTATTGTAAGGAGGAGGATACACAAAATACAAGAGCCATCCCAAAAGAGAGGACCTCTCCACCTATACTTGGCATGCTCACATCATGTAAAACTAGTTCATATAATAGCATTGTAAAGTAAATTCCCAATCTACATCTCATGCAAGCATACTAGATGCATTCTATGTGTCATGATGAGGCATATCTAACAACTATACTTCTCTCTTCCCAATGTTACATAAATATAACAACATGAAGTAGAGCTATCATGGAAGTGGAATAAATGGAAAAAGGAAGCCACAAAAAGATGAAGAATGATAGTGGAAATGGAAGAAATGGCAAAAAAAATCCATAAAAAGTTGAAGAACAATAAAGGAAGAAGGCAGTTGCTAAAAGTAGAGTTAGAGAATAACAATTTAGAATCTATTTAAGGTTGTACCTTGGAAAATTGTTACAAATGACTAAACCCTTCAAAAGACCCACAAATACTAGTGTGAACACAAAAGTCATATATGCACTCAATTGTAAATCTAAGATATAAGCTCTATCACATGCAATTGCAAAATCCCATGGGCATATGCTAAAACTCCACAAAGTCAACTGCGACCATAGCTAAGATGGTAGCCACCCATGACATCCAAGTTTAAGGAACCAAGGGACAAGGCCCAAACAAGCATTTCAATTTTCACAATACTCATAATTATAACTAGCTAGTTTGGCCAATGTTTCTAGCTAAACCCACTAATCGCATGTTATGCAATTTTTGGACTTGCAAACCTCATGAAGCTTCGCCTCATTCGCTTTGATCGCATGCTTTGCACAAAAAATATGAGGCGCTTCACAGCCAATGTAACCTATGCACAAAGCATGGATATCACAATATGCTTCACATTGTGTGTGCATGTGTGTGTGTGTGTTGGATAGCCTAGTTGCTAAGAGTCTTTGGCAAGCATCAACTCCTCATAAATGTTGGATAAAATATAGGTTTGTGTTTATTCAAATGTGCAAAGTTTCATGAAGTGGGGAAGGGATGTTATCCACCTACATTGTCCTACAAAATTAGAAGGTGGAGAAAATAAGTTGTCCACAGCTTTGGAGGTTCTCCCAATCTCTCATGTCACAACCCCATCTCTCTGTTGCAATCACTTTAGTATTAAAAATATTATGGTAAGTACAGGATCATTAAATCCTCACATTAACTCTAAAATATAAAAGCATTTCTCATCACATAGACAAAAGTGAAGTGAAAACTCCCTTTATATGTGCCTTTGCCACCTCTATTTCTCATTCATGTCGTTTCCCAAAACATAAAATGTTGATAGGAAACAGTAAATTGAGTTGTATTGCACCATCATCAAAATAAATATAAAGTTGAAAAATGTTTGAGCTACTATGCAATACTAACCTCACATATTGTTATTTCATCACAATGCTTGCATTGATCAATTTTTTTCTTAGACTCTATTCAATGGAGGATTTTTTCTCCATGTTCAAAAATATTGAATGTTGATAAGAAATACTAAAATGAGTTTTTTGTAAGTGATGTAGAGGGCATTCACAAACCCTCCAAATATGTGTTTAGTCAAGGGCGAAGAGATAGGAAGGGGAAATAGCCTCAATTTGGCCCACCGTGTTAGCCTAGATTGAGCACTTATGTAGCACAGATGATATGGCAAAGTTGTCATTACAAATGTAGCCGTGTTGAAGCCATCCTCTTGTTGCTTCTAACGTGGAGCTTATGTAGGATATGTTTCATGGTCAATATCAAAGCGGATGTTACAAGACATGTTACGAACATGGACCATGCAGCCAAAAGAAAGCAGAGAAAGACCCAAGCCAAAAAGTGAATGAAAAAGCTCATTTTTCCTAGGCAAGAAAAGTAGCCGCAAGCTCAAAAAAAATGTGGGAGAGCACTGAATATTCTAGCACAAGGCTCTCATAAGGATGAAGGATGTCTTCTCAAGGATGAAGGAGGTCCTCTCAAGGATCAAGGAGGCTCTCTTAAGGATGAAGGATGCTCTCTCAAAGGATGAAGGAGAACCTCCAAGGGCTCTCACAAGGAAAGTGTGGGGTGCAATGTAATTCATTTTATAAGAGCATTGGGCTCCCTCCTGTGCAAGTTGTAAAGTCTAAACGGACTTAGGTGAAGTGATAAGGAAACTAGAAGGGAATAGAGGAAGTGGACCTTGGCAAGAAGCCCAGTCATGTAAAAAAGGGATGGGTGCCTAAGGGATTTAGGGTTTTGTATATAAACTCAAAAAGTGAAGGAGGAGCTCACTCTTTGATGTATGGCAAAAGTGGTATCTTCTTCTTCTCTTTTTCTCTCCTTCTTGCTTTCTTATGGGTGCTTGAGAGAGGGAGTGTGAGGGAGTGACTGCGTGAGGGTGAGGGATCTTGGAGAAGAAGCTCCTCTCCTCTCCTCTCCTCTCCTCTCCTCTCCTCTCCTCTCCTCTCCTCTCCTCTCCTCTCCTCTCCTCTCTTCTCTACTCTTCTCTTCTCTTCTCTTCTTGCATGCAGCTATAGAGGATGGAGCTTGAAGGAGAAGGCTTGAGGTTGCTTGAGCTTGCATCTCGAATTGTGGAACTATCGATGTGCTTGAGGAAGGAGGCTTCTCATTTGAGCATCAAGGTAAGCTCACTACATCCCATAGGATCGAAGGTGTGTCCGCTAGGTGAGAGATAGCCATTTGTGCTCTCATGAAATGCTTGAAGCAATAAGTGGTCCATGGGTATTGGTAGTTGAGTTTGAGCTCCCACTACATTTTGGTTCTATTTCCGAGACCAACAGATTCAAGTTTGAGCACTTACGTGCCTCAAATCGAGCATCGAAGTAGGGTTGCATCCCTAAACTAGTGCTTGAGATAGGTAGGAGATTAGGGGTTTTTAATCTACAAAACAAGTAAATATTTTGTTTTTTTTAAATGAGTAAACAAGTAGGGAAAATCATTTCAGTATTGGGTTTTGATTTTTGTTGCATTTAGAGTAGGATAGGATCAAGAAATCGAAGAGAAACACTTTAGGGTTTCTGTTGTGAAAAATGGAGAAAAGAGCACTTAAATGTGTTAATGCCACAAGGTGAGTGGTCAAAGAGGTCAATGTTGAGTAGAACAAGGGTTTAAGACCCCAAAGAGCAAAGGGAAAGCTCATTTTCACCTTCAATAGTGTGAGAGAGAGCTTGTGTGTGAGAGAGAGGGACTTTGAGCTTCAAGCAAATTGATTGGCTTCCACGAGAGTTTTTTACGCTTATCAGGTATGTAGAAACCTTTATGTGTATCTACCCTTGTATTCTTGAGCTCCTTGCATGTTGGTATGGCCAAAATCATTATCTCTAGTCGATTTTTTGTAATCGTTGGTGGTTGCATGCCGATAGAATAATTGGACACAATCCACAGGGTCTGATTCCCAAAATCGAACAATTGGATGTTCAATTCTATTCATTCGAACACTTGGATTTCCTTGACTTGTTTGATCCGACGATATTCATCTGATCCCTGAAATTGGACCACCATTGTCTGATAAGTTCACCCTGTCCAATTCGGACGATCGGATTCTCAAAATCGGACCATCAACCACTCAGACATCAGACAACCCACAATCAAATGCCAGAATCAAACAATCCTTGAATCGAATGCAGAACAATCAGATCAGTCTCACTTAGGCGTCCAATTCTAAGGATTGAACATTGTGTGAAATCGGACATTTTCAAATCGGACCAAAATTTTGATAAGGGAAATTGAAAATTCTAGCGCATCTCGAGCGAGGCAGAACACCTCTTGCAAGTGGGGAAGGCTCTAAAAGCCTTATAGGCGCAATTGACTTTAGAAATCGCAACCGAATGGCTAAACATGACCATCAACAGTCATGTCAATTTTTAGCCCTTTTTTAGATCTGTGAACTAACCCCCAAACCCCTGTTTCACCTTGAATGGAGCTGAACAATGTATCACAGACCCCAGAGACTAGAGAGAGCGGCCAGTGATTGATTATAAAGCCTTATTCAACCGAGAACTTAGATCGGGGTGCGGAAGTTACATTTGTTATCTTGTGTTCGCACACACATTGTCTTCAATACTTGAAGTGCACTTGGAAAAACTGAAAGCCTAATTTCGGATAGTGCATAGAAAAGAGCACCAACACACATGGAGTGAATGTAAATTGAGGATTGTCTGTAAATAAAAAGAAACACACTCAGATGTAATGAACAAAACGAACCCACCAATAGGAGATGACCCTCAAACCTAAACGGGTGATCGAGCAACACCAAGTGGTAGGACCAAGTGACAGGCATAACACGGAAGGCTAGATGCATCAAGGGAGCAACCCATTGGGAGCACGATGCTGCCCGATTTGATCAACCTCATCGAAAATTTAGTGGAACATGAGATTGCGGACATGGCATAGGCCAGTGTAAGCCGCAAAAATGAAGACCTTGTCGACCTGGGAGATTTCCTGGTCAAAATAATCTAGCGAATGGTGAATGAATATGATGCACAAACCAGGCTAGATCACCATGGCAAGTCATTAGAAGACATCATAGCGGACTTCAAGGAGGAAAGAAAGCTAGCGCGAAAGGCCTTGCAGAGCATAGTAGCATACAACTAGCAGCAACAAACCAAAAGACTACAGCAAGACATTGAAATGTGAGAGGTCCAAACCAAACAGGACTGAACGCAAAGAGGAAAAGAGCACTAGAGATAGACTTAACATTAAGTGAGCTTCTCACAAAGCGACTAATGAACAATGGTAGAGCAAAGTGTTGTAGTACTAGCAACATCGTTGCTTGCAAGATTAGGAGTTACCTAGGGCTCCAAGAGCAAGTCAAGGATCCCCGTGGTTGTGAAATAACTAGACAAGTACCAGTTGAGCAACGGCCCATACAGCTTTGTAGAACAATTTGAGCAGGTCTACGAGGCTAACAACCTCACAGATCTCACTCAACGCCGCTTGCAAGCTTTCAGAATTTTCCTAGAAACAAAGGATGCATGTGGTACACTAGTTTAGACTAAATGTAATGATTTTAACATCCTCAAGAGTCTCTTCATCAAAAGATTCTCTAAGGCGGGATACCTTGACAACCTCATGGTTAAATTGATGAATGTCAAGAAAAAGGACAATGAGGATATCCGAGACTACATCACCCATGTTCGGAGTCTCTTCAAGAGAATCCCAACCCACCGCAGAGAGACCTAGTGAACAAGTGGTCTCCACTGTGTTCATAAGTGGAATCCAAAGTGAAGAGCTTTACAAAGCCTTGGTGAGCAACTCAAACCTACAAAGGGATGTGCTAGCTAGGGTCTTCGAAGAAGCCATACCAGTGGATGATCTACTCAAAGAGAGGAGCTCAAGACCCAGAACCCAAGATATCACTGCTCCTAGAACCTCAGAAAGAACTCCGACTGCTAGTAGTGAAGGATCTAGACAAAACACCCAAGACAAAGGAAAGAATGTCGATCAAAACCAAGAGTTGGTAGACGTAAAGCTAGAGTTGGCTAAACTACAGGAGATGATGAAGAAGGCCTATGCAGTCACATGTCTAATGTGTGTATTGTGGCAAAAACTACCTTCCAGCTGAGTATCAGGACCCAAGGTCTCAACCTTGCACCAACTACGATAGGTTCGGCCACGATGCCATGCATTGTAGAGACTACCGTGGAGACTCCCATATTCGTAACCTTACCTAGGGAATAGGCCTCTGAATTTCTATAGGAGAGGAGCCCCATTGGCCATTCGAACACCTAATGATATAAAGCCAGTCATCCCTAGGATAGAGATCAATCCCACATGCATACCTAGGCCGCCTGGACCCTACATAACCCATCCACCATGGAGGAGCCTTATGTGAACCCCTACATCTCGTACGACGAAGAGGGAAATCTAGTCCTCATGGACTATATCGACCAGTGCCAGTGATGGTGTTAGGAAGAGGGAGAGGTAGAGGCTTAGGAGGGCAGACCCAAGAACCGATTTCTTGTTGGACTTGTGGTCACCTTAGGACACATCCCTTTGCATTTCCCCCGGAGGAAGCAAGCTAATCGAGGTAAGGCTGATCTTAGATGCGCTAACTGTGGAATCACTCACCTTTTTGCAAATTGTCCTAGGCGAAAGCCATCCTCTAATTCGTCAATTGCCCCATTAGTTCCGCTGGGGCTCTCCCTGTCTCGAGACACTCAATGGGGAGGCCTTGCCCATCCCATTGCATGTTATGACCCATGCGCAGATGAAGCAAGCCGGCATATCATTGCCAGGGCCTAGCAACCTAAATGTACCCTCAATTGGAAAGAAAAGTCATAGGTGAAGAAAGAAGAGAAGCGAGGCAAAGGTTACGTTGAAAACTAAGAGGTACGCATGTTGCTTGCTCATGGGAAGAATTGAAATTTGTTTTCATCAAGGCACCCCAAGCAGCTGAGAAACTCATAGACAATGAGATTTCCCACAAACAAGCATGTAAGCAATGCCTCATTACATCTTATGACAAGGGCACAGTCCTTGCCAGCACTGACCAAGAAATGGCAAAACCGAAACAACTAACTACTAATGATTCCTCTTTCTTACGCCAATGGTATGCTCTCAGACTCCAATGGGAGCAAGAAGGCTACCAAATCATGACCAATGCTGAGTAGAGACGTGTAATCAAGACCTCAGAATACAACCCAACTTATGTAGCCCCAACCTTGTATAGGGTGTTGACCACCATCCACAATTGGCCCCTTGAAGAGCACATCATGACTCACCCCTGCTTGGATCACATGTTGACCAAGGAGGAGCTACACATTGCCAGGTGAATGGACTCTAGTGATTTCCTTGCGGCTGTCCTCACTTACTTCAACCATGTAAGTGTTGACCTATCGACATGGACCATTATGCTCAAATGGAGTAGAACCCAACCTTCTACGCTTGGCTCATGCAAAGCTGGAACACATAGGCATGCGTTGAGTGGTATCCACCCTTCAATCTCTAATCCTAGGAAGGATTCTTCTCATCTCTAAGGGGGGGAGGTTGTAAGTGATGAATGATAAAATGTGTAAACATAAAACCTCAATCAACATTCAAAAATGGAAAAGAATGCGTAAAAATCAACTCATAATTGAGTAAAAGTGTTAGAAGTCTTTGTGAAATGCATGTACTGTGTAAAGAAAAATTCTCTTCTTATATTTAAGCATTTCATTCTCCATAAGCATTGCTTCCATCTTCTACATCATACACCATTTCACAAAAATGATTTGAAGAATACTAATGGTGGGTGGCTTCATGACAAGCACCTACAATGGCAGGACAAGAGAAAACCAACAAGTTGCCATTCTCAGAGGAAGAGCAGGCAAAGTATGGCCTCTCGTTGGAGACGAGGGCCTTCAACCAGCTCAGGTTTAGGCATGTCCTGAACTTGGAGTATGTGGAAATGGAGGAACCAACCGTAAAATAGATTATAAAGCAATGCAACTTGCAGAAGTACTTGGAAAAATTCTACCAAGCTATGGACTATGAGAAATGTGCAGAATTCCTCTAAACTTTCCATAGGAACCATGGCACTATGACGGTGCATAAAGAAAATGCAACCCACTAAGTGGAGATCGAGTTGAGCCCCAAGTTGGTGCAAAGAGCATTGGACCTGCCCAAGAAGGTTGAGAGATGGCCTAGAAGAGATGTATATGATATGCTCAGGATGGAAAAGATCTTGGTCCACACCAACGATGGTATCAATCTCGCAAACATCCCGGACCTAAAATTCCAGATGCAGGTGAAGATGGTCCATGCACTATTCTCTAATCATAGATACAATGCACTAATGAGCTAAATTAACGTACCTATGTTGGAGAGCATCGCAGCAAATCCGTAGATGAGGTGAACCTAAACGGCTTTGTGAGGAAGACTATAGAAACATCGGCAAAGGAGGAAGACCCACGAGGGGAGAATCCCCGGCCTCCAAAGCTAGGAAGTCCTTGTCATCAAAGGCCTCTACCATTGGGTTCAGAGTGGTCTTGACGGCTATCATTAGAAAGGCCTTGGGGGAAACACAAGAAGATGAGGAAGTTGACAAGACGCTAGATAGATTCCCTCTGTGCCAAGAGCAGGAGCAATCCAACGAAAGGATGATGAATGATGAAGAAGGAGAGCAAAAAGCACAATCTAGCCAAGGAGGGGCCAAGAAGTCAAAGAAAAAGACTCCACAAAAGAAGGCTGAAGAAGAGAACATGAAGAAAGAAAAAGTAGATTTGACAAGGACCCAAAGTGAGTCCAAAAGTGCCAAAGAAAGAAGAAAGAGAAGCGAAAAGAAGGAGACAAAAAGAATTAAAGAGGAATCTAGGAAAGCAGAAGAAAATAGGAGGAGGAAAGCTGACTGAGAGGTCGAGGAGTTAAGGAGAAAGGAAGAAGAAGACATAGCCCCCCTCGCCATCCACCTCTCAGTGGAGCAGCCTTCAAGGGAAGAAGAGCTGGCAGAGCCATGAGCCCCCATGAAGAGAAACGCCCCAACACAAGCTCCCAAGCACCCAAGAATATGCCACCCCCAGTAGCCGAGGCAAGGGCAAGGGTCTAATTGATCCCATCCCACCTACCCTAGTGCCCGTCACCCTAGTCTCTACATCCTCCCAAGGCTCTTCTTCCACGGTGGATGCCAGCAACCTTATGGCCTGGGTGTAGTTTCTGGTTAACCAAAGAAATAGTTTAAGGTGGAAGTGGAGGAACCCTTGTGACCAAAGCAAAAAGACCGGTAGCTACGAGTGTGGAGTCCAGATAGGACCCCAAAAGGTAGAAGATCAAAGCATCCACAACAACCACTCCTACAGCACTGCCGACACCCACAAATTATGATGACTACGTCAATGAACTTCTGTCACAAAACTAGAGAGGGCGAAAGAAGAAAAGAAATTAGTCATTACTAAACTCGAATCTCAAAAGGAGACCATGCAATCTCTCAACTAGGAAGAACCTGCTAAGTGGCCATATACCAAAGAGAAACAAATGAGCTAAAGGAGGAGCTCATTCTTTGATGTATGGCAAACGTGGTCTCTTCTTCTTCTCTCCTTCTTGCTTGCTTGTGTGTGCTTGAGAGAGGGAGTGAGGGAGTGAGTGCGTGAGGGTGAGAGATCTTGGAGAAGAAGCTCTTCATTATCTCCTCTCTTCTTTATCTTCTTCTCTTCTCTTCTCTTGCGTGCATCTATGGAGGTGGAGCTTGAAGGAGGATACTTGAGGTTGCTTGAGCTTGCATCTTGCATCGTGGAGCTACCCGTGTGCTTGAGGGAGGATGCTACTGATTTGAGCATCAAGGTAAGCTCACTACACCCCATAGGATCGAAGGTGTGTTGGCTAGGTGAGAGGTAGCCATTTTTGTGCTCACTTGAAATGCTTGAAGCAATAAGTGGTCTGTAGATCTTGGCGGTTGAGTATGAACTCCCACTATATTTTAGTTCCATCGCCCTGGGGGTCCTCAAGTTAGGTGTGCCCAGCGGCTTCGGTCGGCCAGCTCCATCCCTAACCCCCTAGCCCATTTTGATTCCCCACATCACGCTTAAGGCACATCAAGGGCAAGACATACCTAGGGAGGTCACCCTCGCATATGGTTAGACCCATCTCCCTAATCCACACTCACTACACCACCCTTACGCAAGCACGAACTGGGTCCTCAAGTGTGGGACAACACCCACGCTTGCCTCAACCCACCAACTCCCAACTCCACTAGCACAAGCACAAGAAGGCACCACACGGTAAGATGGACACACCCCCAGGCACTGCACCTTCTTTTTTTTACGGGTAACTCCAAACAATGCTAGCCACCAACTTCAAAGGCCCCATCATCATCAACGCACATGACTGCTTATCAATCCACCAAATCTTCATCAGTTCAAACTAGCAAGTGCCAAGATTGTGGGAGAGAAGGAAGGAGTCTCACTTGTAGCTTTCTTGCTTGCACAATGGGGGAATACACACAAAGGTGGAGGCTGAAAATAGTTTTCCTCTTCTTAGTTGTGTTAGCTATTATTCATGGGCGGTGTACCAACTGCATCTGCAACTAACAAGTCTGTGACATAAATGCACAACGGTCACCCTAGCATATCACGAGTGGAGCTTGATATCTCAACACTCCCCCTCGAGCTCAATCCCAATTCCTGCACACCAAGCTGGTCTCTGAACTTGCGCAGCTTCTCTGCGCCCAATGCCTTCGTGAATATGTCAGCTACCTGATCCTCTGTGCTGACATAAACTAGATCAATAAGACCTAGTAAAACCCTCTCCCGCACATAGTGATAATGCACCTCAATGTGCTTTGTTCTAGCATGATATGTTGGGTTATTTGCCAAGTGTATACTACTTATGTTGTCACAATAAATGACAACTGGCCCATATGTAGGCTGATGCATATCATAAAGTAGCTTATGCAACCAAGCTACCTCACATGCAGCCATTGATGCACCCCTGTACTCAACCTCTGTGCTCGACAAGGCAACTGTAGGCTATTTCTTGCTACTCCAAGTGACTGCAGCACTTCCAAAAGAGAACACATATCCACTATAGATCGTCTATCAGAAATACTACCGGCCCAATCAGCAGCAACTGTATCTGAATCCCAGTCTCATAAAATAGTCCATATTGCAATGTGGACTTCACATACCTGAGTATGCGTCTAGCCACATCCAAATGTGGTATCCTTGGAGCCTGCATAAATTGACTTACCAATCCAACAGCATAGCTCAAATCTGGCCTGGTAATAGTCATATAAATCAAACTTCCTACTATGCACATGTACATAGTAGGGTCTTCCAAAAGCTCACATGCATCTACGCTCAACTTCACATTCTGCTCCAAAGGAATTGAAATAGGCTTACAGCTTGTCATCCCATATTTGGATAGCATGTCTAATCCATACTGCCTCTACAAGAGCCATATCCCACTTGGTGATCTAATCACCTCAATGCCCAAGAAATAATGCAGCTCTCCCAAATCCTTCATCTCAAACTTCTGCTTCAATAGCATTTTCACATGAAGGAGATCTTCATCACTATCACCGGTGATAATCAAATCATCAACATAAATGACAAGCAACATGATACCTTTCTGTGTTTTTCTCACATAAAGTGAGAAATCTGCCTTGGAAATCTGAAAGCCAATAGTGACAAGATACTGTCCTTATCTTGTCAGACCATGCTCTAGGTGCTTGCTTCAAGCCATACAAGGCTTTCTTCAACCCACAAACAAACTCAGGATGAACAGCATGCACATAACCTGGTGGCTGCTCCATATAGACCTCTTCTTGCAAATCACCATGCAAGAAGGCATTCTTTACATCCATCTGATGTAAAGACCATCCCTTTGATGCAGCCATAGCAATGACTGCTCTTACGGTTGCCATCCTTGCAAACGGACTGAATGTTTCTTCATAATCAATGCCATATGTTTGTGCATACCCCTTGACTACTAATCTTGCCTTGTATCTGTTCACAGAACCATCTGCATTGTGCTTCACCTTATAAACCCACTTACAACCAATTGCATTCTTATCTTTAAGCAAAGGTACCAATTCCCATGTAGCATTTGCTTCCAAAGCATCCATTTCTTCATCCATGGCTTTCTCCCATTTTTCTTTTCCCATGGCTTGCTCAAAAGAAGTGGGTTCTGGTTCCTGTATCACTTTGACTATATAGGCATAATGAATGGCTGTAAATCCATCATATTTCAACCTATCCACAGGATACCTAGCTCTGGTAGACCTATGAAAAGTAGACTCACTTCAGGTGCTCTCAAAACATCCCTGGTCTTCCTTACTCCAGGTGTAACAATATAAGGAATACCCAACTCATCATCAATGCTCTGTTCTGAGCCATTGGATTCACCATCCACATAAGAGTGACCTGCATTCACATCAAACATGGACTGATCTACATTCTCTTTTCCTTTTCGTGATACCTGCATACCACTATCTGCATTGCTTTGAGAAGATTCTTTTGATCTCAATCTGCCTGTCCATGGCGAAGAATGTGAACCACTCCTAGAGGACACTCCAGGTCCACTAATATCTTGTGACTACTGCTGTGAATTATGTGCAGCATCACCATTTTGTGCATCTACATTATCAATCACATTTACTAGTTTATACCAACTACTCATCTCATAAAAAACAACATCTCTGCTCACTGTAAACTTACGAGTAGAAGGGTTATAGCATCTATACCCTTTCTACTGGAGAGAGTAACCAATAAAGATGCACTTCTCAGCTTTTGGATCCAACTTGGATCTCAACTCATCTGGCAAATGAACATAGGCAATGCAACCAAAAATTTTCAAATGAGAAACATCTGGTTTCCTACCAGTATACTTCTCCTCTGGAGTCATCCCATGTATTACTGCGGTGGGAGTCCTGTTCATTATGTAGACTGCTGTAGCAACTGCTTCAGCCTAGTAAAAATTTGCCAAGTCTTTTTCATTGAGCATGGCACGAGATACCTCTCCAATATGCCCGTTTTTCCTTTCTGCAATTCGATTTTGTTGTGGGGTATGACTACATGAATATTGCTACTTTATGCCATGCTCCTGCACGAACCTTGCAAACTCATTTGAGAGGTACTCTCCCCCTCCATCTGACCTTAGGCATTTTATTTGCAGGCCTGTTTCTTTTTCAACCATAGCTTTAAGAGTTTTGAAATGCCCAAACACTTCACTTTTCTTTTTCATAAAATACACCCAAACTTTTCTGCTATAGTCATCAATAAAAGTGACAAAATAATGACAGCCTCCAATAGATGCAGCTTTAGTAGTCCACACATCATAGTGGATTAATTCCAATGGCTTCTTACTCTCTTGAACATGTCTAGGAAATGGTTTCCTTGCCTGTTTTCCAAATTGACAGGCTTCACCTACCTTATGCATTTCTGCAACCTTGAATTTAGGCAATCCTACAACAATATTTTGGGCCTGCATTGATTTAAGTTGTTGTACATTAACATGACTAATGCGTTTATGCTAGATATCAATATTTGCAACTACACTGGTCCCATATGCAAACATTGCTGCACTCAATTCAAGCATGTCTACATCCAATGTAAACATTTTGCCCTTCTTCTTTCCTTTCACTATCAAGCGACCTTTATTTTTCATATCCTCAACAAAGCATCCATGAGGATTAAATTTGACCTGCAAGCCCTGCTCAACCATTTGACCAACAGAAACCAAATTCTTGGTGATATTCGGGACATGAAATACATCTGACATGTATTTCTTTTTCCCATCCTGCATAGACAAATGAATTTTTTCAATCTGCACAATAGGATGTGCAATATCATCACCAGTCTCCACAAATCCTAGTTTTTCCATTTTCCTTGTATCCTGCATCCATTCTGCATGACCTGTCATGTGGTTTGACGCACCTGAGTCAACATACCACATTTCATTGCTTTCTTCCGTACTTGTCACAGAATTATTCATGTGCTGCACCATAAACAAATGCTCATTTCTGTCATCACCCTGTCCTACTAGAAGATGCATAATTCCGTTGTTGCAATTTTCTATTCATGATGTCATTCTGCTTTTTATAGCAGTCTTTAGCCATATGACCCATTTTACTACAGTAGTAGCATTCAACATTGCTGTTTGCATTTTGGCATCTTTGCCATCCACCACTACCTCTTTGGCTCCCCTTGCCTCTAGAGTTACCACGTCCTCCTCCATAGGACTGGTTTTCTTAAGTTTGCTGTATATTCTGATTTCTACCACGGCCTCCATATCGGCCTCCTCTACCTCTGCCTCTACCTCTTCTAGCATTTGAGTAGAAGATAGTTTCTTTTGAAGTTCCTCCTGAAGAAGATGCACCACCATTTCTCTGCTCCTCAGAAATTAAAGAGAAATCAACTCCGAAAAATCAGGAAATCTTTCACGAATGGAAATGGATGTTCGGAATTGTGCATAATCCTTTCCTAGACCATTGAAGGTCACGGAAACTAAATCATCATCTTCCACTGGCGACCCAATGGAAGCAAGTGCATCTGCAATCTTCTTCACCTTCATGTGGTAGTCATTGATGCTCATACTTTCTCTTTGCACATTGTGCAACTCTTGCTTGAGCTGCATTTTCTTGGCTTGCGTATTTGTGCTATACATTTTTAACAAAGTATCCCATGCCTCCTTTGGCGTACTTACATCCTGAATATGCACAATCATAGAGTCTGAAATACTGATAGACAACCAGTACATAACTTTTCTGGCTCTCTCATGCCATCCTTTAAATGCCTGCATTTGCTGTTGATTGGGAACATCAAGAAGAACTGGTTCTTCTTCATTTCCTGCAACAAATTCCCAATATCCTTTTCCCATAAGGAAATTCGTCATTCTAAACTTTCATGCTTGGAAGTTATTCTTGTCAAGTTTTTCAGTGACAATCTGTGAAAGAGAATCAAACGCCATTACAAAACACTGCAAAAAATTCTGTCACTGTAAAAAACACAGCTTCAGCCTTACAAGGGCAAATCTGCAAAACTGACGAAAGTGGTATTTGACCACACAGTCACTTCCTATTGACGATTTTGCATCAACATACAACAAGGATGATTTTGTAACTCCCAATCTCTCTGCACACAGGCATACGATGTAATTTCTACGGTAACTTTTCAACGCCGACCTGTAGAACAGTGGTCGCACAGCATAAAACAAGACCTTTTCCTGAGTGCATGCAGAAAACTTCCGCCTCCAAAACAGGCCCCGATATGGCCTCAAATAAAAAAAACAGAGTAACCAAGGGCTAAAGGCCTTTTCTCGCAGTATATACTGCCCTCTTGCTACACCGCAAAGGGCGTCTCAATCTGAGACAATGCACTCTTGCACTTTCCGGCTATGCTACCTGAAGAGACTTGCTCCCAAAACAGAAAAATGAAAGCAACACTAGTCCTCTTACCAGAACACCGCGAACTTGGTTTACTTTCTTGAGCTTCTTACCACGAACAAGGCTCTTATACCATGTCAAGATTGTGGGAGAGAAGGAATGAGTCTCACTTGTAACTTTCTTGCTTGCACAATGGGGGAATACACACAAAGGTGGAGGCTGAAAACAGTTTTCCTCTTCTTAGTTGTGTAAGCCAAAAGAACTCTCATACAAAGAAATAGAAGAACCCTATATATGGGTCTCAAACCAAACTCAACTAACTAAGGTGACATACTAACTGAACCACAAACTAGAGTAGATAAGGATAGTTGTCATCTAGCTATTATTCATGGGCGGTGTACCAACCACCTCTGCAACTAACAAGTCGGTGACATAAATGCACAACGGTCACCCTGGCATATCACCAGTGGAGCTCGATATCTCAACAGCAAGTGCCATGGGATTGGCACTTGTCTAGGAGGAGGGTAATATTACAAAACATGTCACGAACACGGACCATGCAGCCAAAAGGAAGCAGAGAAAGACCAAGGAAGCCCAAGTCAAAAAGTGAATGAAAAAGCTTATTTTTCCCAGGTAGGAAAAGTGAAGGAGAAGGCAAGCTCAGAACAAACGTGGGAGAGCACCGAATATTCTAGCAAGGCTCTCTTAAGGATGAATGAGGGCCCCTCAAGGATGAAGGAGGTCCTCTTAAGGATCAAGGAGGATCTCTTAAGGACAAAGGAGGTCCTCTCAAGGATCAAGGAGGCTCTCTTAAGGATGAAGGATGCTCTCTCAAGGATGAAGAAGAACCTCCGAGGGCTCTTGCAAGGAAAGTGTGGGGTGCAATGCAATGCAAGTTGTAAAGTCTAAACGGACTTAGGTGAAGGGATAAGGCAAAAGTGGCCTCTTCTTCTTCACTTCTTCTCTCCTTCTTGCAAAAGTGGTACCTTCTTCTTCTCTCCTTCTTGCTTGCTTATGTGTGCTTGAGAGAGGGAGTGTGATGGAGTGAGGGGGTGAGTGCATGAGGGTGAGGGATCTTGGAGAAGAAGCTCTTCGTCATCTCCTCTCTTCTTCTTCTCTTCTCTTCTCTTGCACGCACAGCTATGGAGGATGGAGCTTGAAGGAGGCAGCTTGAGGTTCTTAAGCTTGCATCTCAAATCGTGGAGCTATCGGTGTGCTTGAGGGAGGAGGCTACTCATTCGGGCATCAAATCTCACTACACCCCATAGGATCGAAGGTGCATCGGCTAGGTGAGAGATAGACATTTTTGCTCGCTTGAAACGCTTGAAGCAATAAGTGTTCCATAGGTCTTGGCGGTTGAGCGTGAGCTCCCACTTCAGTGGAGGCTAGTACGGAGAAGGGGGGAAATTATCCAAGCAACAATAAGTCTAGCCCATACCTTTTGCCTTTACCTTTCATCTTTGTGGAAGAGAGACACAACCAAGATTTAAATTTCACACTATATTATGCAGAAGTCACGAACACATTGAGAGAGGAACACCACAAGGATCGGAGAAGAGTATGAGAGAATCTATTCAAAGAACACCTCAACAACCTACAAAAACCATCGACCTTTAGGATGAGAGAGAGAGAGAGAGAGAGAGAGAGAGAGAGAGAGCACAACTTTGAGCAAGTAGGAGTGACATTGAACATGTTGAGAAAGAGATGAACACCTCAAGGATGGGAGGAGAGTTTGAGAGATCTAGTTGAAGAACACCTCCATGATGTGCATAATCCATGGACCTTTAGGATGAGAGATAGGGAGGGAGAACTTAGTGCAAGAGCCACACGAACCCAAATGCATACCTCTTCACCAAGAATTTCATCTATAAGTGTCACACGGGTGGGGGAGGTGCTCCTCATTCTCAAGCAGAGTTGATGCATGACCAAATCCTAACATATATGGGGCTAGTCCCATCGCATGACCACCAGGTCGAGGAACACATGCACCAATTTAAGGTGGCCACCAGGCTAAGACCACTAGAGGTGAGAGAGAGTGATGCAACATCACACTAGAGCCACCATCATGTAGGTAGGGTATATTGAGTTGTAGTGTTGCTGCGGAGATCTCACTAAGTGAAGAGGACTTGGGAAACATCTTATTCATCTCGTGGTCTACTCCATGGCCCCGTAGGGATAGCCATAGGGGGGAAGAGAGAGAGAGAGAGAGAGAGAGAAAGAAAGAAAGAAAGAAAGAAAGTTATATTAATGCCTTCTAAAGACCAAAACTGGCCTATGAGACAAACTGTGATACAAGTGATGAGGTCCAGCTATCCAAAATAAAAGTGCTGAATGAAAAGCTAAAAACTAGAAACTAAAAATACGGTGCTGTGAGTGTGATAAGTGTCGTGTATGTGTATGTGCATATGTAGCTCTAGTACTCCAGATAATGGCTACAAAAGGGGAACAAATGTTGGCTGTGATAGGGGAACAACTGTAGGCTGTGATAAAGTGGTGTGATATGTATATGTAACAGATGCAGGGAGATATACTATCCTGGGATGTAGTAGCAGTCGTCGAAGTCGCTAATGGCAAGTGATCCCTCCTGGATGCAGGATGTGGTACATCGGCGGTGGAGAAAGAGCAAACTGGAGGTCTGAGATCCAATGTGTCGAGTGTCGTCGAATCTCAGTCTGTTGTCGATGTAGATCAAGAATCCTCCGAATCTCCTATCGGTGTGGCTGTGGGGTCCAAAACCCACGGATCCTCGTGCGGCGTCGGGTACGCTGATCCTCAGCCTTTTGTAGTGTGAGCCCAGAGGTCTGGCTGGAGGCTGGTACAGTAGCTCTCACTCTGTCTGTCTGAAAGAATTGTGTAATAGTCGTCTAGGTGGGCCCCTCTCTGACTGGGACCCGTTGTGTGCTCTGCTCTCTGATGTGCCATGCCTCTCCCAGAAAACGGCCAAATGATCTCTGATCCATATCAGTCATACATCCCTGAAGTGAGCTGCTCAATGTATATCTAGATCTCAACTCTGAGTATACCGGGCATTTGAGAACAAAATGCTCCTCACTCTCCACCTCTGATCTACAAAGGGGGCATATTCTCTCCTCCCGTGGGATGCCACTGGCTCTGCCACTCTCAATCATAAGCTGATGTGATGATACCCTGAGCTCTCCAATAAGAACTCTCAATCGATGTGGCATATAGATCTGCATATATCTCGGAATCTCTATGAATCCCTACTCTGATATGCTCAAGAACTGTGTATAATAATGTGCCATCTTCGATGGCAGTGGCTGTGCAGGGCTGACCCATGTCCTCTGTATATAAATATGCCATATCTCCTGTCTGATGACTCTGTTCCTCTTAGAGAGAGAGAGGGTGTAAGTGGGAGCCTGAGAGAGAGAGAGAGAGAGAAAGAGAGAGAGAGAGAGGAGAGTGTTATTATGGTTAGAGAGAGATAGGAAACATGGCCGTTACTTGCCATCATTGTTGCCACTACAATCTCCTCTCTTATCAGCTCCTTCATTAGGGCCTTTGAGGAGAGCTTGGCATGTCGACATCCTCCTCGCCTGCTACATCCACTTCATCATTCTCTAACCCTAGGGTAGGAGTACTGCATCTCATCATCTACTTCATGGTCACATGTATAGACCTTGACATACACACACACACACAGATTATTCTCGACCGGTTAGGGCACTGAATGCACACGCGCGCACACATACACACACATACACACAGTGTGTGTGTGTGTGGGAGGTTGTCACATCAAATTGGGAACCACCCGAAAATAGAGAAAAAATATTTTAATCTTTAAATTTTATATTGCTTTTTTACTTTTAGAGGTTCGGGAACACTTTATGGTTTCCACATAGGATAGGAAATAGGCTTGAGATTTCTTTCAATTATAAAGTAGTATGGATGCATGATTAACAATGCTAATCATTATAATATGTTATTATTAATATTAATATTAGTTTCTATTATTATTAATTATAAGGTTAATTATTATTACTTATTATGCTAATTATTATAATATGTAATTAGCAACATTTGCATGTATAGGATGTAATGAAGATAAATGTATGGATGTAAAACTACAAGAGATTGCAATGACAAACTAAGAGGTGATCTACAAGATGCAAACTTGTTAGTCCATGGCTTGAAGCAAGGGAATTCGCAATGTATTTTTTGACTTGCTAGTTTGTAGTGCATTTTGTCACTTGCTAGTTTGATGCTTAGAGAAAGGGAATTTCTACTTGTTTGGATGCAATAAAGGTCCAGATAAGAATCAATGGACATTTAGCACAGATGAGATGACATGCTTGCATAGTGAAGGAAATAGAAGCACAAAGAGAGAGAGAGAGAGAGAGAGAGAGAGAGAGAGAGAGAGAGAGAGAGAGAATGCTTAGGAACGGTGTCTTTCGAAAGAATTTGGTAGCATCTCTAGTGAGGATGATACTCATTGTTGAGATTGAAGGCCTACATGACAATTGTGTGGAAGGTGCCATGGAGGAGATGGACGATCATGGTGTCAAGATTGTGGGAGAGAAGGAAGGAGTCTCACTTGTAGCTTTCTTGCTTGCACAATGGGGGAATACACACAGAGGTGGAGGCTGAAAACAGTTTTCCTCTTCTTAGTTGTGTAAGCCAAAAGAACTCTCATACAAAGAAATAGAAGAACCCTATATATGGGTCTTAAACCAAACTCAAATAACTAAGGTGGCAGACTAACTGAGCCACGAACTAGAGTAGATAAGGATAGCTGTCATGTAGCTATTATTCATGGGCGGTGTACCAACCGCGTCTGCAAACAACTGACAAGTCGGTGACATAAATACACAACGGTCACCCTGGCATATCACGAGTGGAGCTCGATATCTCAACACTCCCCCTCGAGCTCAATCCCAATTCCTGCACACCAAGCACGTCTCTGAACTTGTGCAGCTTCTCTGTGCCCAATGCCTTCGTGAATATGTCAACCACCTCATCCTCTGTGCTGGCATAAACTAGATCAATAAGACCTAGTAAAACCCTCTCTCGCACATAGTGATAATGCACCTCAATGTGCTTTGTTCTAGCATGATAGACTGGGTTATTTGCCAAGTGTATACTACTCATGTTGTCACAATAAATGACAACTGGCCCATCTGTAGACTGATGCATATCATAAAGTAGCTTATGCAACCAAGCTACCTCACATGCAGCCATTGCTGCACCCCTGTACTCAGCCTCTGTGCTCGACAAGGCAACTGTATGCTATTTCTTGCTGCTCCAAGTGACTGCAGCACTCCCAAAAGAGAACACATATCCACTGGTAGATCGTCTATCAGAAATACTACAAGCCCAATCAGCATCAGTGTATCCATACAACTGTATCTAAATCCCAGTCTCATAAAATAGTCCATACTGCAATGTGGACTTCACATACCTGAGTATGCGTCTAGCCGCATCCAAATGCGGTTTCCTTGGAGCCTGCATAAACTGACTTACCAATCCAACAACATAGCTCAAATCTGGCCAAGTAATAGTCATATAAATCAAGCTTTCTACGTTTCCTTGGAGCCTGCATAAACTGACTTACCAATCCAACAGCGTAGCTCAAATCTGGCTTGGTAATAGTCATATAAATCAAGCTTCCTACTATGCGTCTGTACATAGTAGGGTCTTCCAGAAGCTCACCTGCATCTGTGCTCAGCTTCACATTCTGCTCCAAAGGAACTGAAATAGGCTTACAGCCTGTCATCCCATATTTGGATAGCATGTCCAATCCATACTGCCTCTGCAAGAGCTGTATCCCACTTGGTGATCTAATCACCTCAATGCCCAATAAATAACGCAGCTCTCCCAAATCCTTCATCTCAAACTTCTGCTTCAATAGCATTTTCACATGAAGGATATCTTCATCACTGTCACCTGTCATAATCAAATCATCAACATAAATGACAAGTAGCATAATACCTTTCTCTGTTTTTCTCACATAAAGTGAGAAATCTGCCTTGGAAATCTGAAAGCCAATAGTGACAAGATACTGTCCTATCTTGTCAGACCATGCTCTAGGTGCTTGCTTCAAGCCATACAAGGCTTTCTTCAACCCACAAACAAACTCAGGATGAACAGCATGCACATAACCTGGTGGCTGCTCCATATAGACCTCTTCTTGCAAATCACCATGCAAGAAGGCATTCTTTACATCCATTTGATGTAAAGACCATCCCTTTGATGCAGCCATAGCAATGACTGCTCTTACGGTTGCCATTCTTGCAACCGGACTGAATGTTTCTTCATAGTCAATGCCATATGTTTGTGCATACCCCTTGACTACTAATCTTGCCTTGTCTCTGTTCACAGAACCATTTGCATTGTGCTTCACCTTATAAACCCATTTACAGCCAATTGCATTCTTACCTTTAGGCAAAGGGACCAATTCCCATGTAGCATTTGCTTCCAAGGCATCCATTTCTTCATCCATGGCTTTCTCCCATTTTTCTTTTCCCATGGCTTGCTCAAAAGAAGTGGGTTTTGGTTCCTGTATCACTTTGACCATATATGCATAGTGAATGGCTGTAAATCCATCATATTTCAGCCTATCCACAGAATACCTAGCTCTGGTAGTCCTGCGCAAAGTAGGTTCACTCCCAGGTGCTCTCAAAACATCCCCGGTCTTCCTTACTCTAGGTGTAACAATAGAGGGAATACCCAACTCATCATCAATGCTCTGTTCTGAACCACTAGATTCACCATCCACATAAGAGTGACTTGCATTCACATCAAACATGGGCTAATCAACCTTCTCTTTTCCTTTTCGTGATACCTGCATACCACTATCTGCATTGCTTTGATAAGATTCTCCTAATCTCAATCTGCCTGTCCATGGCGAAGAATGTGAACCACTCCTAGAGGACGCTCCAAGTCCACTAATATTTTGTGACTGCTGCTGTGAATTATGTGCAACATTACCATTTTGTGCATCTACATTATCAATCACATTTACTGGTTTATACCAGCTACTCATCTCATCAAAAACAACATCTCTGCTCACTGTAAACTTACGAGTAGAAGGGTTATAGCATCTATACCCTTTTTGCTGCAGAGAATAACCAATAAAGATGCACTTCTCAGCTTTTGGATCCAACTTGGATCTCAACTCATCTGGCACATGAACATAGGCAATGCAGCCAAAAATTTTCAAATGAGAAATATACGGTTTCCTACCAGTATACCTCTCCTCTGGAGTTATGCCATGTATTGCTGCAGTGGGAGTCCTGTTCATTATGTAGACTGTTGTAGCAACTGCCTTAGCCCAATAAAAATCTCGCAAGTCTTTTTCGTTGAGCATGGCACGAGATACCTCTCCAATATGCCTATTTTTTCTTTATGCAATTCCATTTTGTTGTGGGGTATGACTGCATGAATATTGCTGCTTTATGCCATGCTCCTGCACGAATCTTGCAAACTCATTTAAGAGGTACTCTCCCCCTCCATCTGACCTTAGGCATTTTATCTCAAGGCCTGTTTCTTTTTCAACCATAGCTTTAAGAGTTTTGAAATGCCCAAACACTTCACTTTTCTTTTTCATAAAATAAACCCAAACTTTTCTACTATAGTCATCAATAAAAGTGACAAAATAATGACAGCCTCCAAGAGATACATCTTTAGTAGTCCACACATTAGAGTGGATTAATTCCAATGGCTTCTCACTCTCTTGAACATGTCTAGGAAATGGTTTCCTTGCCTGTTTTCCAAACTGACAGGCTTCACATACCTTATGCATTTCTGCAACCTTGAATTTAGGCAATCCTGCAACAATATTTTGGGCCTGCATTGATTTAAGTCGCTGTACATTAACATGACCAATGCGTTTATGCCAGATATCAATATCTGCAACTACACCCGTCCCATGTGCAAACATCGCTGCACTCAATTCAGGCATGTATGCATCCCAGGTAAACATTCTGCCCTTCTTCTTTCCTTTTGCTATTAAGCGATCTTTATTTTTCATATCCTCAACAAAGCATCCATGAGGATTAAATCTGACCTGCAAGCCCTGCTCAACCATTTGACCAATAGAAACCAAATTCTTGGTGATATTCGGGACATGAAATACATCGGACAGGTATTTCTTTTTCCCATCCTGCATAGACAAAGGAATTTTTCCAATCTGCACAATAGGATGTGCAGTATCATCACCAGTCTCCACAAATCTTGGTTTTTCCATTTTCCTTGCATCCTCCATCCATTCTGCATGACCTGTCATGTGGTTTGATGCACCTGAGTCAACATACCATACATCATTGCTTTCTTCTGCACTTGTCACAGAATTGTTCATGTGTTGCACCATAAACAAATGCTCATTTCTGTCATCACCCTGTCTACTAAAAGATGCATAATTCCCTTGTTGCAGTTTTCCATTCATGATGTCATTCTACTTTTTATAGCAGTCTTTAGCCATATGACCCATTTTACCACAGTAGTAGCATTCAACATTACTGTTTGCATTTTGGCCTCTTTGCCATCCACCACGACCTCTTTGGCTCCCCCTGCCTCTAGAGTTACCACGTCCTCCTCCATAGGACTAGTTTTCTTGAGTTTGCTGCATATTCTGATTTCTGCCACGGCCTCCAAATCGGCCTCCTCTACCTCTGCCTCCACCTCTTCCAGCATTTGAGTAGAAGACAGCTTTTTTTGAAGTTCCTCCTGAAGAAGATGCACCACCATTTCTCTGCTCCTCAGAAATTAGAAGAGCAATCAACTCCGAAAAATCAAGAAATCTTTCACGAATGGAAATGGATGTTCGGAACTGTGCATAATCCTTTCCTAGACCATTCAAGGTCACTGAGACTAAATCATCATCTTCCACTGGCGACCCAATGGAAGCAAGTGCATCTGCAATCTTCTTCACCTTCATGTGGTAGTCATTGATGCTCATACTTTCTCTTTGCACATTGTGCAACTCTTGCTTGAGCTGCATTTTCTTGGCTTGCGTATTTGTGCTATACATTTTTGACAAAGTATCCCATGCCTCCTTTGGCATACTTGCATCTTGAATATGCACAATCATAGAGTCTGAAATGCTGATAGACAGCCAGTACATAACTTTCATGGCTCTCTCATTCCATGCTTTAAATGCCTGCATTTGCTGTTGATTGGAAACATTGGGAAGAACTGGTTCTTCTTCATTTCCTGCAACAAATTCCCAATATCCTTTTTCCATAAGGAAATTCGTCATTCTAAACTTCCATGCTTGGAAGTTGTTCTTGTCAAGCTTTTCAGTGACAATCCGTTAAAGAGAATCAGATGCCATTACAGAACACTGAAAAAATTCTGTCACTGCAAAAAACACAGCTTCACCCTCACAAGGGAAAATCTGCAAAACTGACGAAAGTGGTATTTGACCACACAGTCACTTCCTAGTGACGATTTTGCATCAACAGGCAACAGGGATGATTCTGTAACTCCCAATGTCTCTACGCACAAGCATACGATGCAATTTCTACAGTAACTTTTCACCGACCTGTAGAACAGTGGCTGCACAGCATAAAACTGGGCCTTTTCCTGAGTGCGTGCAGAAAACTTCCGCCTCCAAAACAGGCCCCGAAATGGCCTCAAATCAAAAAAACAAGGTCGCCACAGGCTAAAGCCCTTTCCCGCAACATATACTGCCCTCTTGCTTCACCGCGAAGGGCGCCTCAACCTGAGACAATGCACTCCTGCACTTTCCGGCTGTGGTACCTGCAGAGATCTGCTCCCAAAACAGAAAATGAAAGCAACACTGCTCCTCTTACCAGAACACCGCGAGCTTGGCTTGCTTTCTTGAGCTCCTTACCACGAACAAGGCTCTGATACCATGTCAATATTATGGGAGAGAAGGAAGCAGTCTCACTTGTAGCTTTCTTGCTTGCACAATGGGGGAATACACATAGAGGTGGAGGCTGAAAACAGTTTTCCTCTTCTTAGTTGTGTAAGCCAAAAGAACTCTCATACAAAGAAATAGAAGAACCCTATATATGGGTCTTAAACCAAACTCAACTAACTATGGTGGCATACTAACTGAGCCACGAACTAGAGTAGATAAGGATAGCTGTCATGTAGCTATTATTCATGGGCGGTGTACCAACCGCGTTTGCAAACAACTGACAAGTCGGTGACATAAATACACAATGGTCACCCTGGCGTATCACGAGTGGAGCTCGATATCTCAACACATGGTGGGGAATGAGGGGAGGAGGTGCTAGGGCTTGCGGAGGAGTAGTAGGAGGAGAAAAATAACAAGCGAGAGAAGAAGAAGAAGAAGAAGAAGAAGAAGAAGAAGAAGAGAGGAAAGAGAATTAGAAGGAAGAGGGGGGGGTGTCCAATGGAGGCTTCAAATGATTGGAGTGGTTCTTATTGTTATTGATGATGAGTGAACGACCACACTAACCTGGCCATCTAGGAGGTCCTTGGCATCATAGAGAGAGAAAGAGGCGTTCTCGAGTGTGATGTGTGTGTGTGTGCCCACATATCGAGGAGAGATAGAGAGGATATAAAAAAGTTTTAAAATAAATTATTTTTAAAAAGGGAAGGTTTTGAGGGGTGACGAGATTTTGCCAAGTGGCATCTCCTTCCAAATCTTCTATTAATATAGATAAAAGAACCCAGAGAGAGAGAGAGAGAGAGAGAGAGAGAGATGTAAAATAAATTAGAAAAAATGAGAAAAAAAGAAGGTTTTGAGGGGTGTGAAGCTTCTGTCATGTGGACCTCACATGAACTTCACACTAGCATTGGCAAGACTAAAGGGCTTGTAGCCCAAGACCCTTATTTATACCAGAGTTAAGGAGGTTAAGAGAGGATGTTAGGGGGAAGCTTCTAGATTATGATATTATTGATGACATAAGCATTGTTGTCATAACTCACAAGCAATGTTGATGTAAACACTCTTCGAAAGCCTTTCAAAGAATCTCCTAAAGAATTGTTTAAGGCCTTCTTAGAATGTTCTAGAACTTTCTTGAATCTTCTAAAAGTTTCTAAAAGATACTAGGTTTCTTGCTATCCATGACAGTAAGAGAGCAGGTACATATAGTACCTTGCCCAAAGCAAAAGCAATAGCTCAAAGCTTCGATTCAAAACAATGTGGAAGTTGGAAAACGCCACCCAAATTAGACACCAAGATAGCACAACTTCATCATGAGAGAAAGTAGCTGACCAAGGCATGTTACAAACGTGTAAGAAAGAATCAAATTTCTTTTTACTCGTGAATCAACAAATTACTTGGTAAAATCCATTATCAGCAAAGCAAAATTAAACAAGTCTGCAATGATCCATACAAGTATTGAGAAGCCACACGGAAAACTCCTTATCTGAGGGCACCTTCCCCATAAAATAAAAATAAATACTTGCAATAGAAAAGATGCAATATCCTTGCCGTATGGCTTTCGTTGGAAGCTCCATCTCTAGTGTACGTACCTACTTGGAAGGAAGAGATTGAAAATGCTTATTTCTTGGGATCTATTATCTTTCATATGTTAGAGTAAAGGCATCCACAATGGCTTGAAGATCAGGAGTTTTATCCTTCACATTAGTGGTATGGGAATGAACTTCCATCTTGCTATCCACACTTTCCATGTACATCTTGATGAGCAGTGCAAGAATATCTTGTGACTTGTTCTCTCTTTTGGGCCTACATGGAGACTGTGACTTGAGACCTTAGATGTGAATCCAAGTTTCAAACTTGTTTGCTAACCTCAACTTTCGTGTGCAATCTTTTCCCCTTGTGGCATGTGTGACCATAGTGTGTTTTTGATTGAATGAATGATTTTATTTACATGATTTCATGTTTGACTTTTGATGCAATATCATTATTCATTCATGAGTAAATAACTATTTTGTTAATGCCCCTTCATATTGGGAACACATTTGAAGCAAGAGGGCTTCACATGAGAGAGAGAGAGAGAGCCATGCATTGTGTTCTATGATCGCCCCTTGTACCCTAGATAGGAATGAGATTTAGCCTATATGTGTGTGTGTGTACGTAGATGTGGAGAGAAAGAGATGATAATGATGGTGATGATGATGAAACAATGTCATAGTTACTAAACTAGGCGCTCCACACCTAGACTTAGCCGGCGCTTCGCGCCAAAATGTGAAGCACCAATGTTTTAATTTGTTCACACATTCTTCCACATACTAATGAATCAAATAGTCTTGCAATTTTTAAACTTCATTATAAAATCTAACAATTCAATACAATAACATTGATTATCTCAACCATAATAATTGGAAAAGATAACTAAAGCAAAGTGATTTTTAAATATCACTGAAAGAATTCCAACTATAACAACAGGTAAATGGAAAAGAAAGTATATAATGTTTTCAAAAAGATAGTTGTATTGTCGAAAATCAACTATCGAAAAGAAAGCTTTCTCTTCTTAGATGAATTATCAATAGTGGATCGAGCATGGGGAACATGTGTGGGTGAAGCTGTGACACGCCCCGCCCCAGATTGTGCTGCAACATCTAAAAATGAAAAAAAAAAACTTTAGAAATAACAATATTAAATTTATAAAGCAAAACATTAATGAAAATGGTGAGTAAGTATTACCTGGGGACGTGATATGATTGGCTCTAACATTAGTAGAGCAGTCGGTGGAATTTGGATGAAACTGATGCAAAGTTACAAAACATGATAAATCTTGAAACTCCCATTTACTCCAGTCATTCGATATGTGTCTAGTGTGGGACTGAGATATGAAGTACTCAACATCTGTTTGTCCAACATAGTGCATTGGATCCATCCAAAATATAAAATTTCTACATATAAAGGAGTGTTTCCATTAGTAAATCCATCATTGGGTAATCTTTTGATTACCCTAGCCAAAGTTCTATAGATAATATCATCTATAGCAATAGTTTGCAATGCTTCTTGAAGTCTCATTTGATAAGGAGAGGCATGATAATATTCGAACACTATTTGGGCCATCTATTAATAAAATTTAGAAAACATAAAATTTAGTAATATTGATCAAGTTTTTAAAAAGGAAAAAAATGACTTTACAATATTGAAATTAGAAGACCAATTTAGAGGAGAAAAAGAGTTTGTAATGCATATTGTATAAAAGAACTTTATACATGATAATTTCTCAAAACTTACTTTTGTATAAATGCAAACAAAATTTCATAGAAAATAAGTCAAACATGGTTTTATTCAAGGAATGTAATATTTCAAAAGAGCATGAGAGATTAAAACATTTCATTTTTTTAAAGGAAAAAAGTTGAACTTACTTTTCTTTGAAGACCTTAATACTTAAAAAGAACAGGAGACAGTAAAATAGTTCATTTCCTGAAAATATATGATAAAAAAAGAATAAATAAACTTTGATGATATTGCAACAAAAATATTATGCAAATATAATATGAGAAAAAAAACATTACACTTATGATAGAAAGTTCAAATAACTTTTTATGGTAGAAATAATTTAAATACTATGTTCTCATATAGTAAAACAAACATACGTTTAACTCTACATAAAATCATGAATATCTATCCATACATGAGAGATATGATTAAAACATTAAAGTATTAAATTAGAGAAAATAAGTCAAACTTGCTTTTCATCGACGAAGAACTTAATACTGAAAAAGAGCATAAGAAAGTACAACACTACATTTTATAGATATGTGAACAAAGAAGAAAAAAAGGCTTTGATTGTATTGAAATAAAAATATTATGCAAATATAATATGAGAGAACAAAGATTACACTTTTGAAAAAATAGAGGTTACAATACTTTTTGTAAAACTTCTTTATATACAATATTGATGGTACCATTTACCATGTCCTCTTTCTCATCAATCAAGACTTTCAATCTGTCCGGAGACTTTACTCTTGAGAAAGCAACATAGAGTTGACCATGAGTAAAGACTGGGGTTTTTAGATATATCCCCAAACATGATAACGTTTGGCCTTGAGATTTGTTGATTGTCATTGCAAACGCCAAACGGACTGGGAATTGCAAGTGTTTCATTGAGAAAGGAAGTTCCAGTGTAGTTGGGATGAAAGTTATCCTCGGGATAAAAACTCTGTCACCAATATTGGTCCATGTAATTATCATTGCATCAATGACCTTGTTATTGAAAGCCTTGCATACAAGCCTAGTACCATTGCATAAACCATTAGAAGGATTCAAGTTCTTGAGCAATATTATTGGAGCATTTACTTTGAGTAGCAAGATATGAGGAGAAATACCTCCACCGAGGTCAGGGAATTTAGATATTCCATAGAATAGAGGAATGAGTTCTCCTCAGTTCTATCCACAGAATCAACACTGTAGTATTGTTTAACCTCTCCTAGCATCAGCTGCAATGCATGATTGTTTATCATTTCCACATCATCGTTTTGAGGTGCAAGAATGGCACGTTCACTAAAGAACATTTTGTGATCAATTACACAATTCATTTCACGATAAACAAAATTGATCAAGTCTTGCATAGATCCTCCCTTTAACAATAATGCAGGTGGAATTTGCAATATATTATTACTATGTGTCAAATCTTTTCCATCTCCAATGTCTTGCAACCATGCAACAAACGGATCCTGATCTGATGCGACCCGCATATTCTATGTAAGTTTCAAAACATTGAAATATTGCCACAAATTGGAACAACATATAGCAACACCGACAATATCCTCACAGGTACACTTTGGTACAACAGGTAATATTTGCCTAAAATCTCCACCTAGTAGAATAACTTTACCACCAAATGGCATATCACACTGCATTATATCCTTTAAAGTTCTATCCAGTGCCTCAAAGGTATTACGATGCAACATAGGAGCTTCATCCCACAAAATAAGAATTGCCTCTTTTAATAGTGCTGCAAGGTGACTTTGAACAGGTATATTGCTATGTAGAATTATTATTTGCTTGCAATGGAATTTTGAACTTTGAATGGGCAATACGACCATGTAGCAAAAGCAATGTAGCAATACCAGAGGATGCTATAGCTATGGCAATGTGACCTTCACTGTGAAGCTTTGCAAGCAAACATTTGTATAGGAATGTTTTTCTAGAACCGCCTAGGCCATCTAAGAAAAATGGTTTACCCAAACCACTATCAATAGCATTCATTATTGGCATAAAACAATTTCTTTGTCCATCATTCAACATAGCTTGCATTGTTAAGAAGGTATTCTCTTGTTCTACCTTATCATATAGTTGTTCATCAAGGATCAAAGGATTTGTGTACTCTTGCATTGTCACCTCAGGCAATCCATGATACTTTGCCAAATTGCGTCCATGTTGATCTAAATTTTTTTGAATATGCATCAACGGATGATTATTGGCCTCATCTTGCATATCAACATTTTCCTATTTTGCAAGGAGAGTCGATGTTTTATATCCTCTGTCAGCAGAACTAAGAACTCTTCCCATAGAACCCCAGGTCGGGCAGGCGAACAAAATACCAAGATGGATGCAAACAAATTTCTTAATTGAGCATTGGTTTGCATCAATGCAGCTTCACACAAACACATTTGCCATTCATCATTTGTTTCCAACATTCCTTTTGCAATGCAAGCCTCCTTAAAAGTTGAATATACCACATTATCAAATGTACGCAATGCCTCAAAGGATGTGCACCCCTTGGATACAGTGAGTAGTAGGTGCAAATAGTATTTTTCTCCACACGTAGGTGAAACAAAGTATATTTGACCACATGTGTTTCCTTGCTTTCTCTTTGTCCACATTTTTTTGTGTACATTCCAAACCCAAAACATTGGAAAGTCTTGATAGAGAACTGTGTTAGCATCAGGGTGCAAACAATTGCATGTAAACCATTCTATGAGAGTTGTTTTTTGAGCATTTTCATTTTGCACCACATCACAAATGTTATCAGAGTCACGAAAGGAAACAATATTCTCTCCAGGTAAATGTATTTGCAATCGTTGAATATCGGGTTTCTCATTGTGAAGTTTGAATTCAAATATTCGCCAACATGCTTCAAAAGCTGAAATATATCGTGCATCTTACCTCTCAATCTCATCAATATTTTGTGCATCAATATTTTTTGTGTCAATATCATTGGATTTGGAACCACGCGTACTTATACATATTTGACAGCTACAATTGTCGAGCAAACCTCAACATTTATATGAGCACTATACTTGGAACTCAAATAAGGATTGTAAGGCACTATCCATCGGTTATCCAAGAGGTTACCATTAGCATTATGAGTCCTTCCATCCTCTCGACGTCTGTATAAAGGATAACCGGTTTTATCAACTGTAGTTGTATGTATAAATTTTTTTGGATAATCCTTTATAAACTTTCCGTCCACCATGCAAGCACTTTTTGGATTGAACTCACCACATGGACCATGTATGTTACATTTAGTAATAATTCGATACAAAGCCAAAAACCCTTCCTTATCAGGTAGCTCAGCGCACACCAGTCTATCATAATGACGTGCTAGTGGCTTAAAGCGTGGTTCTAATATCAAGGGCATATGTGAATGAGGCAAGCCTCTCTTTTGGAATTCTATGGCGGACACATATCCAGCAACTTTACCAAACAACTCCTTTTTCACTATCGACTACATCATGTCCTTATGTTTCAAATGAAAAAATCTAGCAGTTAAATTTGGTCAATCATGTGCAGTTTGACCAGGCAACAAAGCATTTGTAATTTCAGACCACTTAGGATTGCATGTCATGGTGATAAACAAATCAGGTTTGCCTTTGCTACACACAATTGCCATAGCATCTTGATATAATTGGTACATGAATCTTGGTCCACCTGTAAAGCTCGATGGCAATACTATTCTCCTGCCCACACTAATCCCAGCGATCTTAGTATCAACTACATCTGAACCATTGACCATATCAGCCAATCCCCTATACATTTCAACTCGCAATGTTGCTTGATTATGATGACACCAAGCCAATCTACATTGTTATGCTACAATAAGCATCGACAATGTATTGTTGTAGCAAGCGACCACCATGCAAAAGACATGCATTAGTATCATCTCGAATCTGAAGTCGAAAAGCGTAATACTGCATTTGAGTGACACAATCTTTATTTGCAAGATTATTGGCACTAATATGAGCATCCATAAATGCATATGGAACTTTAGTATGCCATCCATCCTCTCCATTTGGAAAAGGAAGAACATATAACAGTGGCATATATGCCTTGTGTAAGTTAGAAATATAAATCAAATGGCCTTGTCGTGTGTGAACTTGAATGCTACGATGATCAAGTGTATCATCATCACCTTGTCCAGGCATGATTGTAGAAACCTCACTTGTAGTGGGAACTGAATATCATCTAGAGGTGGATCGTTTTTAAAAAATGGACATTTTTATTTCTACTGATGGATTGCGTTGCAAGCTTGCACCAACTGCTATAAAGGCCTGTGCATAAGCATTGTGATCATGCATCATTTGTTGAAGCTCTTGTAGTAAGTCTGGGAAAAGCCCAGGTAAAACCCCCATGCGATTCAATAACTCATGATCAGTGTCATAAATATAAAGTTGTGCAAACTTTGGTATTTGTTGTCCATCCTCACTTGGCAATAGGGAACCTATTCGGTGATATATTGATCCATGAACTCGAAAACCATTTTCATTTTGAGGCAAAAGCTCATCAATTTTTGCACCCATTGAAACAAAAGCCAATGCGCTATTATAAGCACGTATATTTTTTTTGAACTCTCTACTTTGTGGATATGTGCCATCAAGCAAATTACATAGAGGTTGTGGTGGCTGTTGTAGAGGTGGTAAATTTACTTTCCCTTGTCTACAACAATGCTTTCCAATCGAAGTTGTATGCATTGTTTTAGTTTCACCATGCCACAACTTAGCCATGCAATGGCGACAAACCTTGCAAAGGGTACCAATTGCATGCAAATTTGGCTTTTGGAAGAGCAAAATTGTTACTGATGGATGAATATCCAAATGAAGTGGCATGTCATGGAGAATTGAACAAAATCCACCATTTTGAGGTAGAAATATAGGAGCTTGAATCCTGTACTGGTCATGTACCATCTTAGTACTTGCACCTGCATTATGGATAGCTTCATTCTCTTCTTGAATAATGGGAGGCAATTGAACATCTAAGGACAGTAATGGTGCACCAGGCATTTGAGCACTTATATCAATTGTATTTGTTGTAGTGCGATGCAATTGTTGTAATTGCGTTCTTGCTCTTGCCCTGTGTCTACGTTCAGCTCTAGTAGCATCAAGCATTTGCCTATAATTTCTTAATCCACCATCTGGATTATTTGTGTTTCCATTTCTTTGTCGACTTGTGCTACGTAACCCCACTCCGAAGGGTAGCAATTCATGGTTATCCAACATCTCAACATCTATATTGTGGATAGTTGCATTGTCTTCTTGACGAATAGGAGGTGGTTGAACTTCCAACAGCAATAATGGTGCAACTGGCATTTGGACACTTGTAGCTTGGATGCCATTGTCCCTATCTCTATCTATGGTAGCATGATGCAGTCGTTGTAATTTTGTTCTAAATCTTGCCATGTGCCTACATTCAGCTCTCGTAACATTAAGCATTTGCCTACGCACACTCAAGCCACCATTAGGATTGTATTGTCAAGTTGTGGTAGACATCTGAACCTGAAAGCATACCAAATCATGAGCAGCAGAGCAAGATGTAGCGTGAAATTGATTGGTTTGATATAGCTGATTTGGGATTTGAACATCCATATTGTTTCCATTTGCATGATGTTGTTCATACATATCTCTTGCATGGTCACGAACATGTAATTCAGTCCTAACTCTTGCAACGTGCCTATGTTTATGTCTAGTAATTTTGAGCATTTCCCTACATGCACGTAATACATGATCTCTAGGCACAGAATGTGTTGGAAGTACCATTGTCGAGAAAAATCTGAGATAAAAAGAAAAATGTACTTTGATATTAGTATTTACAAATGCGAAGTTTTTTGAAACGTTATTATAGTCTATACTATGATAAAGATTATAATTTCACATAGGGAACAATGTAATCTCGCATAGGCAAGAATGTAAATTGAAATAGCATATTACGTCATTGTCGTGAGGGATACATAAGTCCAAATCATATGAAATTTCTCAAACCCAGCAATAGAATGACATATCTATTGGAGGATTTGTCCAAAAAGTCTTGAAGGAATTAGATATGTTAAGAGAACTATGCATTGGACAATGAACTCGTATGACGATTCACACCAAAGTTCTGGCAGAATGAGATTGAAGCTCTTTGAAGTTTGAGTAAACTCTTCATTTGCTTCTTAATTGTATCCAACCGATGCATGAGCTTTAGGGATACAACACAATTGTTGTGTCATTTGATATATTTGAGAGCACATCAAACTGACTTCGTCCTTGGCATGCCTTAGATTTTACGGACATTCATCTGTGCGTTGAGAATGCACGAAACAATATCTGGTACAGGAACATTGTTTCTTGCATCAGATGTTTCAGCATACTACATATGGTCATCGTTATACAACGTATTTAGAGAGAGAGAGAGAGAGAGAGAGAGAGAGAGAGAGAGAGAGAGAGAGAGAGAGAGAGAGAGAGAGAGAGAGAGAGAGAGAGAGAGAGAGAGAGAGAGAGAGAGAACATTTTTTAAAAGTAATTGCATACTTTTATGACCTAGGCGTACTAAAATTTCTTCCTATCTCTTAGGGAAGACTTTGGCAAAGATATACCTCAAGATAAATTTGTTCTAAACACTATTTCAATATAAAATTTGAAGATTATAACATCACATAAGCAACAATACACTCTTACATATGCAAGAATATAAATTGAAAGAGCATATTATGTCATTATCATGGGGGATACAAAAGTCCAAATCACATGAAAATTCTCAAACCCAACAATAGAATGACATATCTATCGGAGGATCCGACAAAAAGTTATTGAAATCCTTAGATATGCTAAGAGAACTATGCATTGGATGATGAACTCATGCGACGATTCAATAGGTTCAACATTGTAGAGAACCTATTGAGGCAAACTTTTAGAGATGTGACATGCACATCGAGGCAAATGCTCTCAGGTGCAAGCACGCTTGCATTCTTTTGAGCCAGTAATTCACACACTCCATCCTCTATACGATCATTGCTCTTAGCAAGGTCTTGCAGCTTTTCTGCATGGTCTTCCAAAGCACACCGTGGCGAGTGCTTGTGAACCAACTCATAGATTTCTCCTATATAGCCCTTTATTTCATCTATCTCATCTTGCAAAATTATCCCATCAACCAAGCCTCCTTCATATTTTTCTACCAGGATTTTTTCAATCCTTTGAAGGCGATTACCAAAGTTTTGATAGAAGGAGTTCAAAGCTCTTTGACGTTTGTTTAAACTCTTGATTTGCTTCTCAATTGCATCCAATCGATGCATGAGCTTTAGGGATACGACAGAAGTGTTGTGTCCTTTGACATGTTTGAGGGCACGCCATACTGACTTCCTCCTAGCCATGTCTTTGACTTTACGCACATTCATTCGTGCATTGGGAGTACACAAAACAATGTCTGGTACATGGACATTGTTTCTTGCATCAGATGTTTTAGCATGCTCCATACTGCCATGGTTACACAAAGTATTAAGAGAGAGAGAGAGAGAGAGAGAGAGAGAGAGAGAGAGAGAGAGAGAGAACATTTTTAAAAAGTAATTGAATACTTTCATGACCTAGGCACACCAAAGTATTACAATATTTATGCATACATGAGAGAGACACAATGAGACTATGTCGAGAAAATATTTAACGCATATTTTTCTCCACATCAAAGCATGAATATCCATACACACATGAGGGACATCATAAAAGCATTAAACTATTAAAGTATTCAAGTATTAATTAAAACTTAAATGAACAAAATATTAAGTTTTTTAAGTTTTAATAAACAATTTAATTACTTTATTCATCAACATTAACACATCTTTAACTCTATATTAAACCATGAATATCCACAGGTATTTGAGAAAGACAAAGTGTGTATCGATAAAGAAAAACATTTTACATGTAATAAATTACAATATTTAAATTTCAACTTTGTAACTTTTAGACAACACATAATACACATTAATTAATAGCACACATACACATATCAATACATAACATTAACACAAACATAACAATATTATCACACATCCTCTCCATAGCACACTTAACACACATTCATATTAAATGCATAATACACATTAATTAATAGCACATATATACATATGAATACATACTATTAACACAAACATAATAATGTTATCACACATTTATACTAAAACACATACACACATTAATTAATAACACACTTAAAACATGTAATACACCTTAACAATGTAATGACACACATAACACATTAATTAATAACACGCATAAACACATTAAGAAATAATATTAACACACTTTCATATCAAAAGACATGACATGCATACATTAAAAAATTAAACATGTAATAAATTAAAATATTTAAATTTTAACTTTTATAACTTTTAGAGAGAGAGAGAGAGACAGAGACAGAGAGAGATATGCCTACATGAATACTTAAATGAGACACATGATCAAAGTGCTACAATTTCAACTTTCTAATTAACTTTATGAGAGAGAGAGAGAGAGAGAGAGAGAGAGATGCACCTGAGAAGTATTGACGATGACGAAAGAGTAGAGTTGATGACGAAAGCAAAAGTACAAAAACTGCATGGAAAAATAGAAATGATGTTAGAGAGTAACGTCAAAGATATTTAAGTGCACCATACACATTGGCAATGTAATAATGCACATTAATTATTAACATGCCTACACACACCCCCCTCTCTCATTCTTCACAATAGCATGCACACAACACACACGCAGGCACTCGCATGCACACACACACACACACACGCACACACACACTCACTCACTCACTCACTCACTCACTCACTCACTCACATGATATGCATACATTAATAACTCATATTATTTAACAACACACATTCATATTAAAATACATAACATACATACATTATTAACACACATAATACACATTAATTTATAACACACATATACACATTAAGACATAATATTAACACACGCTCATATTAAAACACATGATATACATACATTGATAATACACGATGACAGAGAGAGAGAGAGAGAGTCTCACGATGACGGAGGGAGAGAGAGAGGGGGGTGTATAAGAGTGCTTGCACAGAAGGAGAACCTTCTAATGAGGATGCTCTTTATATAGAGCTTTAGCCTGTGAGATCCATGGATGATGGAGCTGGGAGGGTCGTCAGCCATGGCTCACAAATCGAGATAGAAGGTTCAACCGTGCACAGCTCGAGGAGGGCGTTGTCGCAGATCGAAATGCGGGTGGGGGCGTGGTCGAAATGCGGGCGGGGACGTGGTCGTAGATTGCGGGTGCGGGCAGGTCGCGGGTGGCACGAGCAGGTCGCCCGCCATCTTCGCGGCATGAGTGGCACCGGCGCATTTTTCGCGCGCCATTATCGTGGCGAGGGCGGGTGCTGGATGCGTGGCACTCGGTCCTGCATTTCTTTGTGGGGAGGTTGGGGGCTGCCACATGGCACCCGCCCCCACCACCCCTTAACTAATAGTAAAGATATAGAGCTTTAGCATGTGAGATCCATGGATAATGGAGCTGGGAGGGTCGTCGGCCATGGCTCACAAATCGAGATGGAAGGTTCAACCGTGAGCAGCTCGAGGAGGGCGTGGTCACAGATCGAAATGCAGGCAGGGGAGTGGTCGAAATGCGGGCAGGGGCGTGGTTGCAGGTCGTGGGCGGCGTGGGTAGGTTGCGAGTGGCACGGGCAGGTCGCTCGCCATCTTCGCGGCACGGGCGGCACCGGCACATTTTTTGCGCGCCATTTTCGCGGCGAGGGCGGGTGTTGGACGCATGGCACCTGCCCCCGCGTTTCTTTGTGGGGAGGTTGGGGGCTGCCATGTGGCACCCGCCCCCACCTCCCCTTAACTAATAGTAAAGATGATCTAATACTAATCGTATTCTCTCTACAAATCAAGATTTAAATAAAGCAAGTAAACATTTGACATAGCAAAAAGAAACCCTAAGAATGAACGCATGGAACTTTGGAAGACAACAGCTCTTTAACACATTTTGGACCTCATTGAATCTCAATGCTACTTGATATGGATGTCCCGTCGACCTTTCAAACACGATTACTAGGTATAGGAACTTCGACTTTTTTCCTTGCTAAAGAAATGAGGAAATAAATCAAGACTTCTTGCGAAAGGCAAAATGAAAATTTTGCTTTTCTCAAAGAAAGGTAAAAATATCATAGCCTTGCCTATGAAAGGCCAATATTTTTTAAAAAATTAATTAATATTATTATTAAAAATAATTTGAAAACTTGTGACTCTGTGAGTTATGACTTGTGAGTCGTGAGTCGTGACTCACTATCAAGTTTCAACTGACTATAGTGACTAGGGATTTGAAAATTGATTCTTGAATTTCGTTACGAGTCTTCGAAGTTCAGAGACTGTCAAGAGTCAGGAGTCCTCATCGCTCGACAGTCGACTCCTCAGGACACTCTGGAGTCCTACCTAGTACCGCCATCGCCTCGCGGCTCGCCTCAGGCCTGCATCATCACTGGGACCTGGGCCTTGGGGCTGTGCAGTGTGCAGTGTGCAGTCACACTGTCACCGACTCACCAGTGTGCACTGTGGCATAGTGGCCCCATGCAGGCTGCCACTTGGCCCGTCCGTTCGAGCTTCGGCCGCTCGGCGCCGGCATTGACGGTTGGAGTCTGGAGAGTGGAGACGTCACTTAGCATTGGTGACTGGAGTCACGACTCAAGAGTGTGGCCCCCTGCCACGGTCCACCTGGAGGCTGGGACCTGCCCGCAACCCGTCGTGCGCCTGGTCTTCGACGGCCGACTCCTTGCACGGCGCCCAGGCCCCGCAGCCCCCGGGCCACTTACCGCTCGGCTCTTGCTAGTGGCCCGACCGCCCACTTGCCCGCCCGACCGCCTAGTGCCCGCTAGACTTCTTGCTTGGCGCCCAATGCTGCCCAGTGCCTCCTGCGGGCCGCCCGTCATTCGACTCCTTGTGGCCACTTATCAAGGTAGGTGCACTGCCACATATGACATCTCTGTTTATGTCATGCATTTTCTTTTTTGCACAGAGAGAGAGAGAGAGAGAGAGAGAGAGAGAGAGAGAGAGAGAGAGTGTGTGTGTGTGTGTGCGCACGCGCGCACACGTGTATATACTAAGCCTAGTACCATTGTTGTGTGGGTTTGTGTATTGATTAATGATAGAATATAAGTTATATGTCTTTCTTCAGATTATGGGTCTTGGTCGGCCAAAGAGAGATACTCTACAATTAAGTATTTCTAGTGCATTCTCTCGAAAGAGAACTGCACAAAGGGACATTGTGGGATCATCATTGAATTCGATTAGTTCTCATGCAGGTCAAAATGACGATGTAGATACGTCAGCCATGACATTGCATGCTAAAATATGCAACACAGATGTCAGAAATTCAAGTGATGGTATGCATGGTGAATGAGTTATAGATACAAATATGCACTTGGAAATACTGCACAATGCTTCATGTGAGGTTATTTTTAATGATGCAGGAAATGATCATGTATGGAATGCAAGCTCTTTGCAAAATGCTAGCAGTGATGGTATGACATGTGATGATGGATTTAATGCTAATATATCAACAAGTTTGGATTTGAATATGCCATTGCAAAGTGTGATCGATGATGGTGGAGATGGATTACATCCAAGTCATGTGGATTTAGCTTCTCCTCTTGAAGATGCATTAAAGAATCTTCATGAGATTCAAGCCCAATATGCTACGCATGGTCAAAGGACAAATGAAAAGCCTCCCAAAAAGCAGAAGGGTATTCGAACTTATAAGGAGCACTAGAAGGTGTATTATGAATGGAGTTATTCATTTTATGATGATGAGGGGCAACAAAGAGTACATTGTCTTTGGTGTACACACTTCAAAATGCAAAGTCCTTTTGGCACAACAAGTAGCAAGAATGCTCAAAGACTTGGTCTATAAGGCCATCAACAGTCAAAAGAGCATAAAAAGGCAAAGCAAATGTGGTTTGAAAAGCAAAAAAGGACCACTTTGCCCATTGAAAAGCATGTGCAAGTTTTGCATGATAGTGAAGAGGAAAAAAGGATATCTCGCATCAAATTACTTCTTCAAAAGATGCATGCAATTGCTTTGAGAGAAAAACCTATTTCTGACTTTGAGCCAGATGTTGAGGAACTAGTTTTCTATGATGTGCCGAATGCACCAACAATGAACTCTTATGGTGCATACACATCTTCATATGCTGTAAAGCTTTTTCTCACAGCTTGTCATAATGTGTATTATGATAAGATTAGTATTGAACTAAAGGAAAGTCCATACTTCTCAATAATGGTTGACGAAAGCACAGACATATCATGTAATCATAGAATGATTGTATGTATCACGTATCTTACTAAAAAAGGAAATGGGTCCATTTACAGTCGATTTATGAGACTATTGGAGACAGTAGATGGTTCCGCAGATGCATTGTATGCAAGTCTTACATCATACCTCTTGGAGCTTGAGTTACCTAAGGCAAAACTTGTTGGTTTTGCAAGTGATGGATGTACTGTAATTACTGGTTGTCAAAATAGCCTTGTGATTCAGTTTGCAAGGGAAGTTCCCCATCTGGTGGGTGTGCATTGCATTGCACACAGAGAGGCACTAGCTGCCAAGGATGCATTGGAGCCATTTCCTATTTTTAAACATTTGGAAAAGATTATTTAAAAAGCATACAAGTGGGTTAGAAGCTCTTATAAATGCCATAAGGAGCTGAAAGAGCTTACCAATGCCTTTGAGTTGCCTGTGCAAGAGGTTTTGAGAATGCATGATATTCGTTGTCTTTCACGAGGTGATGTTGCACTAAGGTTTGTAAAACTTATGCCTGCCTTATTGCATCTTTTGAAGTTAGAAAGTCATGAGTTGTATGACTTTCTTACATATTTCAAGATACAATTCTTTCTATACATTGTTGCAGATGTATTTCATTATTTAAACATGCTCAATCTAAAATTCCAAAGCAAAAGTGTTGATGTGACTTCCATTGGCACTGAGCTTGTAGTGACAATGGAGACATTGGAGACAAGGTTTCTTGGAGATGTATTTGGCATTGAAGCACAACAATTCACATCCTTTGTTGAAAAAGCCAATGATGGATATCTCCGTTATACATGTGATGCATATGGACAAGAAGTGCAGGCTCTTCACACTCATGGATTGGGAGATAAGGATGCAAGTGGCAATCTAAACTCTTGGGAGAGTTGCATATCTATGGGTAGACAATTTGTTGGAAAATTTATATCATCCTTGTGTCTACGATTCAAAGACATAAAACTCTTTGAAGCAGCAAAAGTATTTAGTCCAAAGGACTATCCTATTGAGCACAAGGCAATGTTTGCAATGGGAAGGATTTGGATGCCTATTTTGTTAGAAAATTTTGGGGATTTGGTTGATGTGAATGCATGTAACTTGCAGTATGAGGATTTCATGATCCGATTGAAAAGGATTTGTCAAGGTATGAGTATGCATGAGGCATGGGCAATATGTGGAGTTGATGAGCATTGGGAGCAACTATGAGGATTTCATGATCCGATTGAAAAGGATTTGTCAAGGTATGAGTATGCATGAGGCATGGGCAATATGTGGAGTTGATGAGCATTGGGAGCAACTATATGGAGAAATGAAGAAACTTTGGCAAGCTTGTCTAGTGATTGTTGCAAGTACAATGGATTGTGAGAGAGGGTTTTCTCAAATGAATAGAATTAACTCTCTTGAGAGAAACCGCTTAACTTTGGAGACATTAAATATGTTGACGTTTTTATCCTACAATGGTGAGAAAAATCCTCATGTTGTGGATTGGGATGCCATGTACATTGCTTGGGATGGCTTGAAAGAGCATCAAAATCCCAATGTGATGACAACATAAGAAAGTGGTTATCTTCTTGTTGCTTTGTATGGCATGTGTTGATCCATTAAGTTTTTTTCTCAATATAATAGAGAATGTCTAAGCTTGCATTTATGATAATTTTTGAAGCCTTACAATGTGGTTTGTGTTTTTAGTTTAGTAGAGACTTGTAACTTTTAAGTTTATATAATATATATTTTTAATTTATATATTGAAAAACATATTTTAAGAAATGCATTTTTTTAATGAATATGCTCTCGAAAGGCACTAGAAAAAATTTGCCTTTCCTAAAGAAAGGTAACCTTGAAGAATGCCCTTCTTGTGATAATAGGGTCCTTACTTGCAAAAATAAAGGCTATTAGGAAGATACGAGGCGAAAAGGGGATAAAGGTGCCATTATGCCATAATCTTTAGAAAAGCGCAAGCGAATATCACGTGTCACCTTCTCAGTGGTACAGGACGAGCACAGACAAGTTACAAGTTTACAACACAGAGAGAGTCACAGAGAGGTATACAGAGAGAGAGAGAGAGAGAGAGAGAGAGAGAGAGAGAGAGAGACTGTGTGTACTGATCGCCGAAGAACAGTGAACCCCACATATCCCAGCTTCGGTCTCTTGATTCAGCCTTGCAGGTGACCACCATCTTCCTCATTTTGTCTCATCTCGCTCCTACCAAAACTGAAAGCAAGATATGCTGTGAAATTAGCGCAGGGAAAGATGGTCTCTAGTAGCATGGAATTGGCCAACTATTCCCATAGCCCTCTCCACTATGCTGTTGCACGCCAGGATTACCATGCGCTGCGCACGACACTTGCCACGATGCCTCGCTTGTGCAAGCCCGACCGTCTTTGCACAGAAGCGGTTGCTCTCGCTGAAGAGAACCGTGCAGCGGCGTTGTCCACTATGATAGACAGGAGGGATGTGCCAGGCGGCGAGACTCCTCTTCATCTAGCCATTCGGATGCAAGACATAACCGCGTGTGCCATGCTACTGGCCTCAGGAGCAGATGGGAGCATAGAGAATGAACAGGGATGGAGTGCCTTAAAGGAGGCCCTCTTTACAAGGCAGGAAGCTATGGCCACAGTAATCTTGAAGTATAACCAATCAATGGCCTGGGCAAGGCATTGCAGGATGGTTCCCATAATCAATGGTTTTCTGCATAGGATGAAGGATTTTCGAATGGAACTAACTTTGCATTTCGAGACCTCTATTATCCCTTTCCTTGGAAGGCTTGCTCCACCTGTTACATTGAAAATATGTAAGTGTGCATCTAATATCAGAGTTGATACTACTTTCATAGGCTTCGAGGGGTTCAGGTTGCAGCAGTCAGAACATAGCTTTTTGTTCCTCGGAGAAGGTAGCCATGATGGCAAGCTATCACCGGGTTCAATCTGCATCCTTGATCATAGGCAAAAACAGATAATCAAGTTTTTGGAATGCAGCCAAGCAACCGAAGAGCAGCTTGCTGCCAAAGTTGCGGACATGTCATGGTCAACCATGTACTCTCCTGCAATTGATGCTAGTCAGGCAGTACTTTTGCCTCAAATGACCTGGAGACAGAGAGAGAGAACAGAGATGGTTGGTCCATGGGAGGCCAAGTTATACGACATGTATCCTGTAAATGTCGTCATGAAGTCAAAGAGAGTAGTGATGGCTGAGCAAGACTTAGGTAGGGAAGACAGCTTTTGGGATGATCTTAGGGAGTCGGTTAGTGTAGATGAGAAGGATCAACCAGGAAGATCTCTAGACACAAAGTGGCACAAGAAAAGTGATTTGTGTGATAAACTGAGTAATCCACACAAACTCAGTAACATGCCACGTAACTGTACAACTGATTCATTCAAGGAATCCAATCCTTGGGACTGTTTGGCTTGTGGAGCATGCTGGAACAACTGCTTGATTTTGGATAGGCAGGATAGCAAGCCAGAAGATTCAAAGGAACTTACACTTGAAGGGAGCTCTTTTGGTGCAGATACACAAGGCAATAAACATCTAAGAAATGAAGCTGCTACAGGAAATCCTCTTCAAAGTTCTTCAGATATTTGTCAAGCTGATGAAAAAGTTCAAGATTATAGGGCAGTTTGTAACTTGAGTAAGGATACAAATAATTCAAAGATCAAAGTCAAAGAACAAGGTCAGATTTGCAGAGACACTTTTCCAAGAAATCACCAGACTGAGGAGTTTGTCTATGAGAAGGTCTTTCAGCCTGTCATCTGGCTAGCCCCTTCATTCCCCCTTAGCAAGGAAGAGTTACAGCCAGTTCTGCAATTATTTTCTAATAAGGTGAAAGGTGTTCGTTTTCTCTGGGAGGTTCTCACCACAAAGCTTCCAGCAGGAACATTTCCTGTGAAGGTAATAGATGTTCTTGCTTTGTTTTACACAGCAGACTTGCAATGATAACAGTTTGCAGGGCGAATTATTATTAAGTTGATACAAATATCATGGAAGCCCTGTTAGTTTAGGATTCCACATGCATGCACTATACTAAATAAGAGCAATGGTTGGACATGTTTCTTTAGGCCACACTTGTCCCTCTCTTTATCTGCCTGCACTGAGTCGAATTAGGCACTGTGGCCTTCCGAAGTTCTGAAATGTTGTGAGGCTTGACTGAGCTTATCCTAGTTCTAATCTTTGCTTATTCTCATAACATTGCATTGTAAGAGCTAAATACCAAAAGCATGACTTTAGAAAGTAAGGAACCTACCTTTCATTAAGCAAACATGAAAATTCTCCTTAGGTAGAAGGTTATTATTGTGTGCTCAGAGGAATAAAAAGGAACGGAATCCATGCCTGCATTTCATCTATTTGTGCACATGTTAGTGCTTCAAAGCTCACATGGCTAGCCTGATCATGCACATTATCTGTAACTCAATAGATTTATCCATGGTTACCTTGGATAGTCCTCTATTAGGTGGGCTTGGTAGTGATAGTGGAGTTTGTGCTTGTATGTTGGAGTGTTATGTTGCTAATAAATAACTATGGCAAACACTCTGAGATAGCACGGGGTTCAGGCTGAGCTTGGCCGATTAAATGTGTTACTATGGGCATGTATGATTATTTGTACACATGAACAGGGGCTTGTGAGTAAATCCATATAACCTATCTCATTCATACACACAAACTACTTAAAAGCAGATTAATACTTCTGACTTAAGTTTTAAAGGGTGAACCCATGACATAAATTTGCTTTAGTCACATCAATGAATGCTACAAAGTACAAACACCCTTCAAATGAAGGTGTCCTCCTAGAACCACAAACATGACTGCGTACAAGCTGTAATTTGCTAGTATGTAGCACACTTCATTTTAGCAAGGATACAACAATCATTGATTGATTAATTTATTATGAAGGGTGAGGAAAAGGAAGTTTTGGGACACAAAAATGCGCATATTGACATTGCCAGGCTGAGTGTGGCTAGGAGGAGAAATGAGTAACCTCTCTCTGTGTTCATGGTTAAATGGGTTTTTCCTGCAGATTAAGAGTTTTCAGTCTACTGTCTTTTTGAAGGGTTGGTGATGTGCAGAGTCAAAAACAATCCTTATATTGGTATCAGAGCAGTAATCCTGTTGTTACACCACTGCTGTCAGTAATTTGCTGCGGATGCCATTAACTGTTATCATTCTCCCTGTTGCAAACATCTGCAACACAAATGTTTTTCCCACCTTCATTTATTGCTGCTCTGCTAACTTGATTACTGTTGCTGAACCAAAAGGAAACAATAAATTGTTGGCTGCTGTAGTCACCAATTCCTGCTTGATTGTGGAACATGTGGCTGTTCCTTGCTGTTGACTTCAATTGCTGATGATCAGGTTGCTGCTGTAAACTACCTGTTTACTATTTGTGGGCATCGGAATCTGATCAATTTGCTTCAGACAGCTTTAAGAAAGACTTGCTTAGCCTACATGAAGAGGAATCACTCTAGTTCTCTCATTTCAGCTACCCTTTGACATGGAACTTCAAGGAAGTCATCGTTCACAAGCAGTGTGAACTTCGTGCATTCCACCCTGTTTCTCCTTTTCTAGAGTGTTTGAGGCTGCACTGTTCCCTTGATGTGGAGGACATCGGCTTTATTCATCCTCATTGTCCGCATCATCATTCAGGACCAGACTTTGGGGGGATGACAGAGGTGTAGTGGTTGAAATATATATTCAAAGAAACTTTTCTACCTTGGGGTCGAACTCCACTCCTCAACTAATTCTTTCAACTATTTTGGCATGAGCTACCATTGATTCACTTGAAGTCATGCCAGAGGGAGGTGCATTTTGGTTATGGCAACTAGCTAGTGAGGATAGGCATTGGTGATCCAATGCCTTCATCTCAAACAAGCTTGGTGCAGGTTTGTCTTTTGATTTGTACGAGCCAAAAGCTTTCTCTATTGCTCCTTTCCTCATATAGGAACTCATTGCAAGTTACTCCAGAGACTTAGACTGGTACTAATATGTATATTTTGGTAGAGGAGGCTCTAGAAGGAGAACTCTAACATGCATACTTGCTACTCCTTAAAGTTTATCTTCTATTTCATGTAATCACAATTTTAGTGTCTTACATTCTCAAATCCCATCCATCCCACCATTGTTTAGCTTGCATTTAGGCGCTGCTTTACTTCCTTTAACAATTCAGCTTTAGATCCTACTTTTGCATCACCTCTCTAGGCTCTTTTTCTTTGCCTTAGGCTAGCTTAGTTCCTTTTCTAGTTTTTAGGATAATTTTTCCTTCTTTCGCTAGGTGAGTATCACTTTGCACCTTGGTGTTTTGATCGAGGTCATTGTGCGGGTCAAACATATCAGCCTTAATGCATGATACTCTTGAAGTGGAACCCCTCTTGCTTTCATTGTGCTCTCGAATGGCTCTAGTTGCTTGTTTGGCAGTTGGATGCTAACAAATATACTTGGACTTCTTTACACTACCAAGAAAGTAGTCCCTAATGTGAGGACCGTTGGACCTCACCATGTGATAGAACTTACACTCTCAGAGTATATACCCACCTAATAAGTTTTTTGTAAATTGCCATTCTATCCCTGGCGAATTTTTTAGAGCGAGGACATCATTGTGCATTATGTTGGTCAAAGGAAGAAGCACCGATCATCTTTGGAAACTTGGGAATCGGTGCTCTCATATTGAAGGCACTATAATGTGTACGGGGCTTAACAAAGTAAGTGATCATTGATGTGTAATGTTACTAACCTCATTAAATGCTCATAATGGCGCAAAACCAACAAATAAGCTTTACGACAATCCATGGAACAATCAATCATTTAAAATTTAACCATAAACATAAGTTTCTTTTTCAATCTTATAAGTTATATACATCTCGTGCTTATGGAGTGCCATCCTCTTACCTCCAAGCTCAAATGGGTCATATACCCTTGCCTAATCAGCCTCTTATACACCATCATTGGATTCACAATGCACACTTTCCCTATGCATGGTGGGTCCTTTGAGGCAAAATTCCAACTATACTCCATTTCCCTTCCCCACCCATCCTATCCTACACATGACACTGACACTCCCATTGTGATGGCCAAGAATGCTTTCAGTGATAAGATTTGCTTCCATTAGTCAAACTTCTCTACTTGGTCAAACCTCATGCAATAATTGCTAGTGTTTGGAAACCAATTATATCACTTATTGAATCATTGGAATCAACTCATTGGTTGCTATGTAACTTGACTCTCAAGACTGAACTTGATGTGTCAATCTTGACCATGAACTTCAAGAGTTTTCCATTAAGAATGGGATGATTTGAAAGTTAAGTTGGTTGAATATAGGTATCTACTTGCCAAGTTTGTCACCATTGGCTTATCCAAGCCAAATAACAATCGAATTGCCTTATTTCTAAATAAGCTACCCCCATTTACTTCGATTCTATGCAACCACATATCTTCTTGTCCACCTTGTTGATGTTATTTGAGTTTGAGTATTAGCACTTGCGTTATGCATGGTTGCATGGCTAAGTCCACAATTGTTATCTTTAGAGGGGAACCTAGTTTTCACTTCTTCAAGGGGGCAATTAGTGGCCGCTAGAACTCTATGCACCAAATGCAAGTCCTAAAAAGGGTGACTCCCCTTCCTTAGATAGATCCCAATCTTCTAAACTAGCTTGGCAGAATGTTCCCAAAAACAATATATATCATACTTGCTCCTAGTGTTTGGGTTTTGTTTACCTTTTCACACTACCATTGAGAAATCACACTCCAACAACAAGAGCCATTGAGTGGTGCACCTAGTAGCAAAAGACCTATGTAGAAGAAATAAGGCTTCATGAACAAGGTATTCGAAATGTGTAGCTAGAAGATAATACTTGAACTTTTTAACAATGTACACCATGCCAAGCCCTTCTCTCTCCATTGTAGAGTAGTTTATCTTCAAGTTAGCAAATTGCATGGTAACAAAGGTCATTGGAAAGTCCAAGTTTAGCTCACATGGTTGCCACAATACTATCCTTGTAGTTTCTTATGCATGAATTTGTACATGGAACATGATTGTCCAATCAAGGGCTCTGTAACTAGCCTTCCTTCCGTGGATGGGTGGTAAATCCCTGATTACAACTTAATTACAGCAGTAAACAATTAATGCAAATCTGAAAATACAAATTTACCTATTGATCTTGGACAATGCACACCCGATTGGTCCCAAAATTGGCGCCCCTTTCGGTATTTCTTTAGTTTTATTAAAGAAAAAGTTGATTTACAATGGGATTCTCCCGATCCCCTTCACAATCCAAACTCCCCGTGTTGTCCAAAGTGACCAGCAAGTCTTCAATCTATTTTGCCCCTTGATTCGGACACTTAATTAGCCTTCCCCCATTTCATAGACGATGGAAATGCCCCAAATTCAATGGCTGGCTAGTCCTCCATCTAAATTTAGCTGAAATTCACCTTTAACCCTGTTGAATCCAAGTCTTGGAGCTTTCAAATTTTGGTGCACTTTTTGAGGTTGTTGCTAGACCCTAATTTTTGTTGTAAATTAGGGTTTACAGCACATAAATTTGCAATTTCTCAGCCTCCAAGGGTCCAAATGCTGAGATCTTCAAGGCAAGGCTATGAAATGGTTGGGAGATGAGAGAGAAAGCTGTAGAGAGATAAAATTCAAAGTTTTGTCACGAAGAATGACTGAAAATCAGTCAAATGAAGCTACTGCCTTGCCACAACAGCTTGTAGATGCAAAGAATTGAAGAAAATCAATCATTTACTACTACTGCCCTGTCTCAACAGCTTGTAGATGTTGCCACTTGCTGTTGATTGGTTTTCTCTTGTCCTTGGCTGCCTCAGAAGGACCTCCAATGGTTGAATTAGACCATCAGCATCTCCTCCCTCTCTCTTACAAGATAAATACACTAAAAATGCCTCTCTTCAACCTGTAAAGACGTTTTTTAGTCTTGCATGGGTATTTTTGACATTGCATATTTCCTAGACAATCAGTGGACAGGATAGTACGGCAGAGTGCCACGTCAATAGTACGGATGTTAGCAGCCACGTTAGCAGTCTGTGCAGATGCCATGTGGCAGCCTGCAGTCGGACAGCTTTTTATTATTTTTTTCTGCAGTTGGCTGCACTTTATGCAGCTGACCTGTTGGGCATTTTTTATTTCCTGGCTATTTATAGTCAAGTAGTAGCACACTCTCCTATCTATTCACTTCAGATTTTGATCTTGAGATCTGTTGGCCGAGACAGACTGTGCTCGGGTTGATGGAAATCGAGGTTATCAAGTCGGAGACATACACAGATATTTCCTTTGCCCCCATGTATATTTTTGCACTCTTATACAGTATACTACACTACAGATTTTCTGCGTTTACATTGTCTCCTTTTCTCTCTCTCTCTTCTCTCTGTGTTCACTCTCTCTCAATCTATGTCCTATGCTTTTGCATCGCTGCACTTTGACATGGTATCAGAGTAGTGAAGATGGACTAACTGAGGGCTGAACCTATCTGAAGAGGAGATTTCAGCGTGACACAAGGTTGCGTTTCCAGGATTCGAGGGAGGGCTACACATCGGATCAAGGCTGAAGCGAGCGTGGGTGTGCGAGAAAGGAGTCTAATCGGTGAATTTGCTGCAGGTTATTGCTGTTCAAAGGGGAGGAAGGCTACGTTTGAGGCCTTTCATTGCAAGTTTTACTTTTTCATCGCCTCCGACGGGTGAAGAAGGTTTGGGTAGCGGAGAAACTAGCCCTAGAAGGCTGCGTTTACACAGTCAGAGGGGGCTAATTTTGCGTTTGTGCAAGTATTGCAAGTTAACATGTCTACAGAGACTGATTTGGTGTTTCAAGCAATAATGGGCAGAAAGGTGCTTGTCCTACCAGTTCTTCCATTGGATAAAAAGCTTGATGGTGACAATTACCGCATCTGGCGGGTGATGATGTTGGCCATTTTGGAGTCTTATGGTTTGGCGCAATTGGTGATGGAGGAGATTCACAGGCCCTCGGTGAGGGATGAGTCCAAACTCTCTTCCAATGCTCGTGCGGAGTTGACTAAGGTCCAATCTCATTGGGACAAACTGAAAGCCAGGATTCGATCTTTTCTGTTTCTGTCTTGCACTACAGCTATGATAGCTCACATCGAGCACTTGACGGTGGCTCGAGAGATATGGCTGGAGCTCGACCAAATGTACAGCCGGACGACCCTGATGAAGAGGGTTTCTTTGGAGATGCAGATGCGGACCTTGTCTGTGAGTAAGCCTCATTCGCTTCGGAAACACATCAACAAGCTTCGGCAGCTTCAGATGCAGGTTCAAAATGCGGAGAAGCCTATTTCCTCCGAAGACATGGCGATCACATCACTGTCCCAGTTGCCGCCACGATTTGGTACTTTTTATTCCGACCTTATTGCATCAGGGCGAGAGTTGACTCTTCGGTGGGAAGAGTTGGTTCCTATGGTCTAAGACCAAGAGGAACAGTTGAAGGGATAGAATGCTTCTAAATTGGAGGCATTGGTTGGTCAAGCCTCTTAGAAGAAGGGGAAGGACCAAAAGAAGAAGAAGAAGGATAACAAATCCAAGAAGGACTAGGAGAAAGAATCGACTTGCCATATTTGTGGTAAGACTGGTCACTGGAAGAAGGATTGCCCCGACAAAGACAATAATAACACCAAGAAGAAGGACATGAAGGATATTGAAGCAGTGGCTGTACCCTCATCAGCTGCTTTTCTACACTTAGCAGTCATTGAGGAATCTACATCGAAGACTTCTGATGCTGCGATGACAATTCCCCAAGCTCGAGAGTAGATTGTGAACAGTGGTGCCTCACAACACATGACTCCTTTTTCCGATGGTGTTGCTCATTTGCGACCTTCGCGTGGGTAGATTCTCATTGGAGATAGCTCTTTTGTGTCTATTGCTACGCGGGGTGAGATGCAGCTTATTTCAGATGGATGTGGTGGTACCCACACTTCCGAGGTGTTACATGTGCGAGGCTTGGGGTATCATTGCTTTCGGACCATAAGATTTGTGCTCTTGGTTTCTTGGTGGAGTTTGACAGTGGTATTGTTCGCGTCCTTAATCGTGGATCGAGGAAGGTTCTCTCTGCAGGGTATAAGGAGGATGGCATCTACAAGTTGAAGTCTTTCCCAGCTCTTACCTCTCTTCTTCTTACTTCTTAGACACAGTTCGAGCTATGGCATGCTCGGTTTGGCCACTTGAACTACGAGTGCCTTCGGAAGGCGTCGCGAGGGTCATTTGTTTGCTGAGGATTGTTGGACATAGTGGTGAGCCATCAGCCATGTGTCTCCTGTATTCGTGGGAAACTGCATCGGGATGATGCAATTCTCAACAAAGCTTCTAGGCGGTCTACTTCACCCATGGAGCTTGTATCTACGGATCTTTGTGGCCCGATGAGGAGTGAGGTTCGAGTCCTTAAAGGGGAGCTTGTACTTCATGTTGATCGTAGATGACTACAGCAGGATGACTTGGGCCTATTTCTTGACTTTGAAGTCGGAGGCTTTCTCTCACTTCAAGAATTGGCTTCTCTTTAAGGAGAACCGTTCTGGTTGGCCAGCGGCGACTAAAGACCTTGCGTTCAGACAAGGGAGGTGAATTTATGTCTAATGAGTTTGCTCGTTTTTGTGTAGATAGGGGCATTCACTAGGAGTTTGCTAACACCAACACTCCCCAAGAGAATGGCATTCTGGAGCGGAAGAACCGAAGTGCGATCAAGATGGTGCGCACCATGATGGAGCATCGACAAACACCTCAGTTTCTGTGGGCCGAGGTAGTGGCTACCACAGTTCACATCCTCAATCGATCTCCCACTTCTGCTGCTGACAGGATGATACCTTTTGAGGCTTACTTCGGGACTAAGCTTAATGTCTCTTATTTTATGATCTTTGGGTGTGATGCTTATGTGCACATTCCGAAGACGCAGCATGATAAGTTCGAGGCGGCTTCCCGATGATAGGTTTTTGTTGGCTATAGCTCCCAGTTTCAAGGTTATCGTCTGTTTAATCCTGTCAAGCGAGATGTCTACACAAGCCGAGATGTGCGGTTCGTGGAAGTTCCGGCCACAGAGGGGGGTGAGGAGCACTGCGTCCTTGGAGATCCAAGGGAGAGTTGGGCTCCTGAGAAAGTTCCTTTGGAGCCAGAGCCTCTTGATAGAGATTCTTCTTCTGATTCAGAGTCTTCTTTTCCACCTCCCACTCCTGAGGAGCTTCTGCCGGTGGATGTACCCGAGTCTTCAACAGATGGAGAGCGACGGGGAGAGGTTCGTCCTCGTTGGACTCATGACACACTCCGAGATTCAGGGATCGAGGGGGTCCCTGAGGAGTGGGAACCGCATGACGGACCGCGGAGGTCACGGAGGAACCAGGCACATTCTTTGGAGCTTGTTTGCTCCAACTATTGTTTGCTGACGCGTGTTATGCAGGATCGTGAGCCCACTTCAGTGAAGGAGGCTTTGCAGTCTTATCAATGGCGGAAGGCTATGGAAGCCGAGTTGGAGGCTATTGAGAGGAATGGCACTTGGTCTCTTGTGCCTCGTCCCTCTCACAAGAAGGTGATTGGTGTCAAGTGGGTCTTCAAGACCAAGTACCTTAGCGATGGTTCTTTGGACAAGCATAGGGCTCGCCTTGTTGCTAAAGGTTTTGCTCAGCGCCCCGGCATTGATTTCCATGATACTTTTGCCCCCATTGCTCACATGATGACTATTCGAGCTGTTCTTGCCTTGGCTGGCCATAGGAGATGGTTTGTCTATCAATTGGATGTGAAGTCGGCCTTTCTGAATGGTGACTTGCAGGAGGAGATCTATGTTGAGCAGCCTCCTAGCTTTGGATCTTTGGATGGGCAAGTTTACAGGTTGAAGAAGGCCTTGTATGGCCTCAAGCAGGATCCACATGCATGGAACAAAAATATTGACTTGTTTCTTCATTTAAAGTTGGGATATTGGCACTCCAAGGCTGATCCGCATCTTTATGTGCATGCTTCTAAGGTTGGTCGTGTGTTGTTTGTGTTGTATGTTGATGATTTGAATCTGATAAGGGATCATGCACAGAAGGTCCGAGAGACCAAGACAGCTTTACATCAGGCATTCGAGATGACGGATTTGGGACTTCTTCATTTCTTCTTGGGTCACAAGATTTATCAGTCTCAGAGGGGGATTTTTATCTCTCAGCAGAGGTACATTCAGGAGCTCTTGGTGACTTTTGAGATGGAGACTTATCGGCCCATTACTACTCCTATGGATCCGAACTAGGCTGACTTGAGGATTCTTCGGCATTTGAGGGGGATCTTTGACTTAGGGATTTCCTATCCCGTAGGTATAGATGCTTCCGATTTGGTTCTTGCAGGTTGGAGTGACTTGGATTGGACTGGTGATGTGGACCACCGATGGTCTGCTACAGGCTATTGTTTTACCTTGGGTACAGGTGTTATCTCTTGGAGTAGCAAGAAGCAGCCCACGGTAGCCCTTTCTTTTATTGAGGCGGAGTATCGGGCTGCGTCTTCCACCACATGTGAGGTGTGGCTTCAGAGATTGTTGGAGGAGCTTGGCTGCCCCTAGACTCGTCCTACTCTTCTGCAGTGTGACAATGAGAGTTGCATTGCCTTGGTATGGAATCTTGTATTCCATGCCCGGATGAAGCGCATTGAGATTCGGTATCACTTCATTCGGGAGAAGCTTCTGGATGGGACCATTGATGTGGAGTACTGCAAGACAGAGGATAATCTTGCAGATTTGTTTACGAAGGCGCTTCCCCAGGCTCTTCTTTGGCAGCATTCCAGATCCCTCAGCCTTTTGATCCGTCCAGGATCTGAGAGGGGGTGTTAGACAGTCATTTCTTAGACAATCGGTGGACAGGAGAGTACGACAGAGTGCCATGTCAGCAATACGGATGTCAGCAGCCACGTCAACAGTCTGTGCAGGTGCCACGTGGCAGCCTGCAGTCGGACAGCTTTTTATTATTTTTTAATGCAGTCGGCTACATTTAATGCAGCCGACTTGGTGCTGGGCATTCTTTATTTCTTGGCTATTTATAGTCAGGTAGTGGCACACTCTCCTATCTATTCACTTCAGATTTTGATCTTGAGATCTATTTACAGACCAAAAATGCTTGTTAGACATGTTGTGTGACAAGAAATAGTCCATTACACTTGCGGTTAGAATTAGATTAGCTATTGGCCATGCATAGGGTAATTTTCTTGCACATGCACTTGTTTCTATGTTATGTAATGAAGAGCCCATTTCTTTTGAAGATGCTTCAAAGAGTGAGCATAGGATGGAAGCCATGTAGTTGGAATTGGATTCCATTGATAAGAATGGCAATGGCAGTTATGTGACTTGCTTCCAAGGAAGCATGCTATCGACACAAAGTGGATTTGTAAGCTCAAATGCAAATTAGATGGTAGCATTGATTGACAAAGCAAGGCTTGTTGCCAAAGGGTATGTCCAATAGCATGGGATTGACTATGATGAAACCTTTGTACCCACGTCATGTATGATTACTATATGCAATGCCATTGCATTCACAACAAATCTTGAATGGCATGTGTATCCGTTGAATGTGAATATGGCATTTTTGAATGGTGAGTTATATGAAGATGTTTAGGTCAATCAACCTCTAGGCTTTGTTTAGAAAGGGTCAAAGGGCAAGGTGTACCCCTTGGGTGTGGTATGAAAATCTCCATGCTCACTTGATTGCTTTTGGGTTTGCACAAAGACTATGATCTATTGATCCTTATTCTTTATTTGGATCATATGTTGGCCAAATGAGTTGCACATTGCAGCCTTAAAGGCTGATTTGTAGCGACCTTTTGATGTCACTAATCTTAGTCCTTGAACTACCATCTTGGCATTTAGTTTGCTTCAGATGAGGGAGGACTTTCATGCATTAGGATATTTAGTTTAATGTCTCCTAGTTGGCATGTTTTATGCATATCCCTGGCACAAAGAATTGGCAAACAGCCAAATCTGTCTTCAGATATCACAAAAGCAGTTAGACATTGGGCTCTTTAGAGGGTCATGTCCACACTTGCATTCTTTTTACAGAGTGTGACTAGAGTGTGCACGAGTGGGGATTGTTTCATGTTTGGGGATTTTTGTATTTCTTGGCTTAACAGGAAAGAAACAAGGGTAGCCACCTCCAACTCTGAAGCTGAACATAGGGCAGCTTTTACAGTTACAATGGAATGTGTATTGCTCATTTGCTCAAATGCCTATTGGCAAATTTATGTATGGCATAGTAGTCATCTACTCCTATCTATAGTGATAGTCAGTGCTATAGCAATTGTGAGGAATCTAGCGTTTCATGCTAACACAAAGCACATTGAAGTGCATTATCAGCATGTTATGGAAAGGCTCCAATGTCTTCACCAAGATTCTTTTGAGAGAGAGTTTGTAGTTTTTCACAAGGCTTTAGGCTTACAACCATTTGGGGATTGATCTATCATACCTTATAATATCTTCAGATAATTATTCACTCTTAGGGGGTTTGTGACAGTTATCATGTTCCTCTTGGTTGTTCTAGTGTGAATGGTCTACTACACACGAGCACTTCTTACCTTCTTGTTGGGATGGAGTTTTCCCCCATGTGACTGCCTTCTTGGCAGTGGTACTCTAGTATCTAAAAGAAAAGTGTAATTTCACTTCCCCTCACTATAGTTGATAACATGGTTCCAGCATGCTCTCACACACACACACACACACACACACACACACTCACAAACACACAAAACACTTTCCAACTGGGAGGCTGTGTTTTACCTGAGACAGATCTCAAGCACAGCAACTGTCCACCTGTAAGGTGCTGAGAGAGTGCTGCCCTGCTGCATGCTGATAGAGGAACAGCAAACCGCAGCTGTCCTGATGAGATGGCAGCCTCGGGGAGCTGTCAAAGCATGCAGCAGCATCTCAGATGCAGGAAACATAGCCTTTAGGAGTCTTTGACAGCATGATCTACACCAAAAGTGTTGGCAATGACGGTGGCAGTTCAATCAGCAGCAGCTACAGTGATATGCATAGGAATGATGATGTGGCAGGCTGGTAATAATGCTTTTTTGGGGGTGCCTTTGTGGTAGGCATAGTTTATTATTGAAACAAAAGGGTTGCAATATCATATAACCTGAGGGATTTTTGCTTATCCAGGTAAGTTAAACCAAAATGATGGGGTATTTTGAATGACATAATAAATCTCTATATTTCTGATGCTGTATCTGCAGAAGTGCAATCATTCAGCACCGTGATCTATTTTCATTTTATTACAACTGGTTGAAGATGGTATTCACTTCTACTGACATTGTGAGGATCGTGGATACTCATAAAAGAAAACTGTTAAACTGTGTGCAGGTTGCCCTTCCTGTATTTCCCACAATACGAGCTTTCATTACTGTCACAGGGTTTCAACATTTGGAATCAACAGAATACGATCATGGTCGACCTCTTGGCACGTGTCATGAAAACCAAATGGGATGCAACAATGGAAGTAGCAGCTCATCTTTTTCATGGATGAAGGAACCTGCAGAGGACGTTGGAGTTTCTGTATCTGATCTATTTACAGTACCGAGTGATTACAGTTTGAAATGCAGCAGCAATGAAGCACAAAGGGAAGGGGAATATGGTTGACCATTTGGAATGGTCTGTCTTTTGATAGAGCAGGGAAAGTGGGGTGTGCACTCGTCATCTCATGTTGTCAGCAATCCTGGTTTGCAACATGTGATGTTTTTCTGCTTTACATGTTCCCAAGATTGCACACCTTGCTCTCTCCCTGTCAAAGCTCATTTAGTCAGAAGTTTAACACCTGTCAATGAATGTATTGATGACAATTTACGAACATGCCCGGACATGTGCTTACTAACTTAAATTGAGGTAAAAAAATGTACCAAGCAGAAACAATATTCAAGTAAACTTTTGAGTAACTTAATGATTGAAAACAGAGCCTTTTAAAACAGCCGGACAGGCCCCTGTAAGTTTCAACTATTATAAAAAGCAACCCTCTTTAAGACCAGCTAGATCTGTTCTAATAAGATGGCTCTATTATAACTTGGGGGTCCTGGTTAAAGGATACCTGTATCACCTAGCATAAACAAAATACCAATGATATTAAGACCATTAGGAACATCACACAGTAGATCAATCTTCAACTAACACCTACTTTGAAGACCCAACTTGAAAAGACACTTCTCCACAAAATCTGATTGTTCAATATTTTCAAAATAAGTGACTAGTTTTCATCATCGAAAACAATCAAACATTTTCTTTTGTTATTTTAGTAGGAACTCAAGGAACACTAACTGTTATGAGTGGCAGTCTACACGTCCACTGTGTACCACAATCTCTTATCAAAGGTTGCCAACCGATGAACAAGGAATCAACCACCTTGGACTATTTCCGACTCTGCCATTCTAGCATTTTCTGGTACTCTTGTCAGCCTAGTAAAATGCCTTACCAAATCTACCGAGTAAAGGAGCAAATACATTCCAAAGTATTGTCAATTTCACCCTTTGCAGGCTTACTAATGAACATGGAAGACTAGATAAAACTTGTAAGATGATCCACCCGCCAAGGAAAGGGGGAGGAGAGGTACTCCAGTTTTGTAACTTGCAATATATTTTCTTCTGTCTTTAGTCCATATGGACACCTTGGCCAGTTTGGCAACCGAGTTACAATTCTGGCCTCGTACACTTGAATATCTCAAACCATGAGCAGTTTTAAGGTCCAAGAGAGTAAGGCAGTCTTCTATGTGCTAATGAATGATTTTCCCCCCCTTCACATACGCAAGAGAGAAAGTATTTGCAAAGCCGACACCCAAGACTTCCTTTTGCTGAACAAAAAGGAATGGCTAATTATGTTGCTCAAAAGAAAGATATAAGAAATATATAAGTGCTTATCCATTAAAGCGGAATGGCTAATTCATTGCACAGAAAAGAAGGAATAGCTAATTATACACTAAGAAAGTAGAGCGGCTCGACAGTCTAGCTGGAGCTAAGTACCAAACAAATCAAATACGTACAAGGCCTCTTAGGGTGATTTGGGGGAATGCGAGAGAAAAGCCATGGTGGAGGGATACAACACCACCGAGGGTTGCCGTCTTGGAAGGTGAAAAATAGCCTATGGTGACCCAGTCGCCGAAGCACCTACTGATGTTGTGAGTGACCTTGAAGTTGCTCCCATCGGTCGTGAAGAAGAAGAGTATGGACAATGGATGACCAAATCTCCACCAGATTACAGACAACTAGCTACCTCCTTCCAGATCCCCATGAGCCATTAGCCATAGGATGTACATGACCCACAACCGCTACCAATCACAAATACGTCTCTAAAATGTGTTTGAAGGTGCTTGTGATGCTGTGCTCTGCCCAGTGTCGTTTGGGTGAAGAAGTTCACTCCCATGTGCAAAGCTGAAGAAGCAAGCCGACTCCACGGGGGAGGGGGAGGGGGAGGGGGAGAGGGGCAGCCCATTCCTGTGGGATCGCTGTGTCAATCTCCAGCCGTCCAACCCCTACTCCTTCTCGGGTCCCCACCGCCTGTGCTGAAGGATCCCCGAATCTGCTTCTCTGTAGATGTGTCTCTAGAGGCTATCAATGTCTTCCTAAATACACAAGGGGTCTTCCTAAATCTTATGGTCTGAAAGCAATGATACCCCAAGCCTGGCACATGCAACACCTTGGAAGTGTGGGTACCACCACACCTTTGAAATAAGCTGCATCTCACCCCATGCGCGCAGCAATAGACACAGAAGAGCTATCTCTTATGAGAATCTGTCCATGTGAAGGTCGCAAATGAGCAACACCATCGGAAGGAGTCATGTGTTGTGAGGCACCATTGTTCACAATCCACTCCCGAGCCAGGGGAGCTGTCATCACAACATCAGAAGTCTTCGATGTAGAGTCCTCAATGACTGCTAAGTGTAGAAAAGCAGCTGATAAGGGTGTAACCACCGCTCCAGAATCCTTCGTGTCCTTCTTCTTGGTGTTCTTCTCCATACTCTCAAGGAATCTTACCTCTCACTTAGGTTGCTCCTTATCCATTCTCTCTCAAGCTCAAGCAAGTATGCTCTCCTTATTGCTTAGCAAGTAATATGCATGATCAACCTAAATTGAAAAATTAGATGCTTATTGAACCCACTTCTCCCTCCATTGTAGTCTAATGGTAGAATGCTCATTGATCTCTTTGTGTGGCCTCTAAGGCTCCTTGCCTCAAGCTCTAATTGCTCCAACTAAAAGCTACAATCTCACACGAGCAAGAAAAGAAGAAGAGAATAAGAGGATAAGGAGAGAAGCTCCCTCTCACATGCACTTATTCAAGCTCCCTTCCTCATGCACTTCCACTCTCTCACATGCTATGGTGGATGAAGAAGAAGAAGCAAAAAAGATAAAGGAGACTTTGATAATACCCCTTCTATTTATGTATATATTTTAGACACATTATATATATAACATTTTTTCCTTGGGGTGTCTACACTTTCATTTACCCTTTTGGCCTATCCATTCTGCCTTCTGGCCATTTTTGGCTCACCATACATGTCAAAATCTATTGTAGATCTTTGTGGCTTACTCATGGGACTTTATAATTTGCAAGAGAGTGAGCTTGACACTCGTATTTTACAATGATAAAAGGTTGGTTCTCATAATGCATTCCTTAGCTTTTTCTTTCTTGATTTGACCTTGTGGAATCATCCCTTAGCCAATAAATATTGGCATGCTAACACATGCACACATTTTGATGTTACCAAATTTCATAAAACTGGTAAAATTTCCCACCTACATGAGTGTGAATGTTGTGTCACTTGACATCAAAGGTAGCATGTAGTAGCACATTCTATAAATGTTGAATATTGGGACTTGAGTGCTATGGATGGATATAGAGGTTTTTTTTTTTCAATGGACATGTAGCTTGTTAGTTTTGAGGGTATTGCGACATTTTGTGGTTAATGCTTAAGTAGAGGATTGTGGCGTTGACTTGCCTATTGGTTGGTTGGTTATTTAAGAAGAACACAAGTTGGACAAGGATTTAGGAATAGTAGTTGATGCTGAGGTAACTTGTGGTCTAAGAGACTGTTATTGAAGATGTTTCCGTTGCTATAGATGTTCACTCACTTGACTTGGTATTCTCTTTCTTGTAGATATTGACTTGAAATGCATAAAAAGGAGTGGTTAAAAATGAGTGATTGCAAGGTGATTAACAAAACTTGAAGGTGAGCTTTGAGATGAGGAGTTAAGGTCCTCCATGAACCTTGGTACCTATATTTGGAAACCTATGTAATCTCTCTCTAAGTGGGAGCCCTAGATTTTATCCTCCAAGGCATATCCCAAACTTGAGAACCCAATTTTTGTGTATCTTGGAGTGCAATGAATACACATGTAAAAGATTGCTTCTTCACTTTCAGGTACAAGATGCTATTACACAAATTCTTTCATTATATGGGAAAGCCTAGAGGCGTATGGTTCTTGCTTACATAATACTTGAGGTTGATGTTTGTTAATAAAAATAAGCACAACAAAGGTTCTCTTAGGAATAGGTTTGCTAACAAGGATTTGTAAAATAATTTTGTTTCATACATAGTTCCCCAAAAGAAGTTTGACATTGGTGAAATTTTGCAAATCTATCTATAGTACCTTCTTAATTAGTGTTGTTAGTATCTATATGACTATATTTAAATGCTAGAGTTAGCAGTTATGCTAGGCTAGAGGTGCAAGAATTTACATCGCAACATCACATATTGAATCACTACGATGTCCAGTGATAAAACATATAATCTTTTCCTACACTGGCATGTTAGAGTGAACTTTAAATTTAAGCTTTCTAGGCCACTTATATCACTAAATCTTGTGCTTTAGGAACAATCTAACCAATTTTATGGTTCAAACTCCCAATTGTATGTGCATATTCTTTTCTAGGTTGATGAGTTTTATTTATCCAGATTTGACCAAATTTAATAAGACTTTTCTCTACAAAATTAGACAATTTTAAATTAGACTAGAAAGATAGAAATCTAGGATGTATTGAAATTCCACCAATTTATCTAAGTAGCTTGGGTTCTAGGCTAGTACATTTATAATATTAAGAAATTAATTACAACTTGCTTATACAATGAAACCAACTGATCATGTGCAACTCTTCTTCGATGATAACCTTATTGATTAGTGGTGGGTCATTTAAAATGGCTTTGGGAATATTTTCATTGTGGATTTGGGTGATTTGCAGTTCAATAGTTGGTGCAACATAAGTAGGGTTATAGTCCATTGCTTTTCATCCCAACATTTTTCTTTAGTCATGATCATTCTATACCCTGTATTTTCTACCTAGTCCATTTTGTATCAACTTTTGAGGTAGGTTGTTGATAGACTCTTTTTACTCCAATAACTTACCACTCTTTGAAACTTACCTTATGTGACCATAGAAGATAAGAAGAAATAAGGGTTGCATGATCTTTGGCTAGGTACATGCATTCTTGCCACGATGGGAAGTTGTTGTCAAAAAGAGACAAGCATGAACAAACATAAAGGGATCAATGCCATAATGTGTATATTGATAGAGTGGGTAGGTGTCTACATACAACGACCTATCAACTTAGAATGACCATTTAGATACTACAAGGAGGCTTTAAATGTTGAAAAGAAGATTAAGATCATGTGCATGTGAAGTATATGTGATTTATACATATTACTATTTAATGTATATATGTTGTAAGAATCTCTCTCTCTCTCTCTCTCTCTCTCTCTCTCTCTCTCTTTATGTGTCTCATGAGTAAATGAGGTCATGGGGATGAATAGGGAGGATGAGAGCCTACTTTAAGGCTACACACTTCTCACTCCTCACTCCTACAGGTAGTCCAAGCATATAAAGATTCTCTCTCTCTCTCTCTCTCTCTCTCTCTCTCTCTCTCTCTCTCTCTCTCTCTCTCTCTCTCTCTCTCTCTCTCTCTCTCTCTCTCTTTGTGTCATGCATGAATGAGGTCATGGGAATGAATAGGGAGGATGAGAGCCTAATATAAGGCTACACTCTTCTCATTCCTCGCCATACAGGTAATCCAAGCATATAAAGAATCTCTCTCTCTCTCTCTCTCTCTCTCTCTCTCTCCGTGGAGGCAATGTCATACAAGTACATGGAATGTGCATCAGGACGTGAAGTATCTTAATTGATTTATTAACATTGGTGCATGAATGAGGTGATGGGGATGAATAGGGAGGATGAGAGCCTACTACCCTAAGTTTAGACATTGCACTCTCTTACGAAGGAGTTGATTGTCCACTCTAGATGCTAGAACTAGCATCGGATGCCAAAGGACTCTCCATAGGGACTTACTGTTTGCTAGGAGGTGTCAATGAACCAGGGGACTCTAGCTATAATTCCTTAGGTGTGCTAGGACTAGTCTAACCCCCCTATAAGCTTGCGATAGGTCTCCCAAATTTCTTTGATGCTAGCTGAGGATGAATTGATGGTTTTGCCTTTGGGCAAAGTTTTCTTATGGACTACGGAATTGCTAGGATAAAGTAAGGATCATAAACATCTCATTTAAAATAAATCTTCATGCTTTCTCAAGATTTCTTTTTCACTTGTGTTAGTATTTGTATTACATGAATGAACATGTTCTAATGGGTCTAATTAAGGAGGGTATCTATATATGCCAAACTAATGTAATATGTAACTAGAAAATTAATCTAACCCTATCTCAATGAAAACAGGTGGGCGAATTCCCAAGAAATTCTCCCTGGCCCCATCTCACATAACAAAAGCAATATAAGGCTACACTCTTCTCATTCATAAAGGAAGTCCAAGCATAGAGTCTATGTGTGTGTGGAGGTGATGGCATATAAGTATATGCAAAATTTGCATCAAGACACGAAGTGTTCTAATTGTTTTACTAACATTGATGCTTCAAACCTTGGTGCGAAGTACAGGGAGAACACTAGTGCAAAGCATTGGGCATCCCCACCTAGATTCTATAACTAACCCCCACGAGCACGAAGGATATGTTTCATTATTGGCACCTATTGTAAACTTGTCCCCTTTACCCTACTAGCTTAATGTCTCTCATTTTTAGACACACACACACACACACACACACACTCTCTCTCTCTCTCTCTCTCTCTCTCATCCATCTGAACTACCCCATTCTACGTTTCCTCTTTGCACATCTAGCCTAACATGGTAGCTTCCATGCACAATGCCTAGAGCCACTCTCTCACATGGCCCGTGAAGTAGCCATGGCAAAACGATGAACCTCAGCACACAAATACGCTACAGCCTTTATAGGTCCATAATAACCGACAAAACCGGCATACATGGAGGGACCTATGCGTGGATTTATCCACAACCAATCTTGATGAAGGCGCAGTATCACCTCAACCTAGATACTTCACCCTTGGACTTGCTCATAGGCTTCCCAAGGACATGCCAACTCCAATCATCAGAAGTATCACTACAAATTATACTACTTCTAGACATAGACTAAGACCATGGCAGAACCCTACTCGCTGACTGTGGGGTGGCAACCTCTCTCATGGATGTGAGAGAGAGATGGATGAAAAGGAGAGAATAAAAAAACATCATTGGAGAGAGGTTGCAAGCAAGGACCTTGCAAGCATCATTGCAGAGAGGTTGCAAGCAAGGACCTTGCAAGTAGTAATGGAGGGTTGAGTACATGAAGGTGCTCTATTTTTTCCCCATATTCTAGCCTTTGTAGGTTTGTAATCAGCAACAAATGGCATGCATGGAGGGACAAATGCATGGATTTATCCACAACCACCACCTCAACTTGGACAATTCACTCTATTTTTTACCCATATTGTAGCCTTTGTAGGCTTGTAATCAACAACAAATGGCATGCATGGAGGGACCTATGCATGGATTTATCCACAAATAGTCTTGATGAAGGTGTACTACCACCTCAACTTGGGCAATTCACCATTAGACTTGCTCATAGGCTTCCCCAATACATGCCAACTCCAATCATCAAGTGTTAATACAAATTGTACTGCTCCTAGACAGATTAAGACCATGATAGAGCCCTACTCATTGATTGTGGGGTGGAAAATTATCTCATGGATGTGAGAGAGAGAGAGAGAGAGAGAGAGAGAGAGAGAGAGAGAGAGAGAGAGAGAGAGAGAGAGAGAGAGAGAGAGAGAGAGAGAGAGAGAGAGAGAGAGAGAGAGAGAGAGAGAGAGAGAGAGAGAGAGAGAGAGAGAGAATCGAAAAATGTCATTGGAGAGAATTCAAAAGGTATGAAAAATGAAAAAGTAATGTACAGTAGGGAGAATGGAAAGACTATCAGGAGACAACCAAATCTATGCCTATTTCTTGATGCATTGTGGGAGTTACATCCAAAAAAGAAAGGGGGATGACTAATGTAATATTTTGAGACCTTTCCTTAAATTATCAATAGTTTCTAGTAGAGGAGCTATCCAAGCACCATTCTCAAAAGGGTAGGGTGTTTAAACCAATAAATGAAAACCACTCCATGTGATCTAGAGGTGTCTTTAGTTTATGGTGTGGAAACCACTGGAAATGATTTCCAAGCATAATTCTTCTCATCCTCAGATAACTATTAGCTAGCATGATAGATTCTCTAAACCATCCCTTAGAATCCTCTTGTACACTCCTAATGGTGCTATCCAATGCATCCACAAAAACATGGAACTTATAGGGGCTTTGAACAACAACAACAATCAAAGGCACTAGAATGCAAATATGCTTTTGCATCCCACTAAAAAGAAGATTTGTGGATATTGGCTAATTGATTCAAAGGGATAGCCATATGAGCTAATGGATGCAAGTGACAACCATTCGTGTTGACCTATCCTAGAACTCTCAAAACTATTGATGGAGAAGTTGGGAATTTCCCCATGCATCACTGCAATTACCTTATGTGGATCCATCACAATCCCATCCTAAGAAATGGCATGTCCAAGAATCATTCCTCCTTTTATTGCAAAAACACTCTTATTTGGATTCAGGCTTAAACTAACTTCTTGGCATCTCGTGAGGCATAACTAGAGATAATGTAGATAAAGTAGCATTACACAAAAGATACTAAAGTCATCTAAGAAAAATGCATAAATATGATTAAATAGGCCTTTTTTTGCATAGGAATTCTTTAATCAAACCACATCATCGTACAAAGAAAGACACCCCAAGCCATGATAAAAGCAATTTTTGGTTGATCTTCTAAAGCCAATTAGCCTTATTATAACCATTAAAATTATCCAAGAAGGAACACATCTCATGCCTTGCTACCTTGTCCAAGATAATATCTAGGTAGTGAAGGGGAAATTGATCTAGAATGACAACTTCATTTAGCTTGTGATGATCGACATAGATCCAAAGTTTTTATTCTTTTTAGGAACAACAACCATTGGGAAAAGCTACTTCGCTCAATTCACAAGGATAATAAATCCCATGCGAAATAGTCATTTCAATTTCTCTTTGATCAAAATTTCCATGTGCAAATTCATTTGATACTGTTGCATCATAACAAAATAGCATTAGACTTAAAGGGCATGTAGTGTTGGTAAAATGGGGGGAGGGGGGGTCTAATCCCTTCATGTTCCCATAATCCCAAGAAAATATATCCTTAAATTTTATCATGATAGCAATCAACTACTCACAGAATTCTAGCTCTATAGATGAGCATCAAATGACAAGCTTCATTTCCTCCGAATTAAGATGCACCATAGGGAATTCATCTTCTGTGACTCTAGTCAATGTCTAGTAATTAGGCATGTTAACCTCCTGCTCCTATTGGAGAACTTTTGCCATATCTAATGCTATACTAGCTATTACATCTACATCTTTCTCCAAATCTTTTGTAGCTTCAGAAGTTAACTTTCTTGGTACACAAGGAGGATTGGAATCCACATCCTTGCACAAGTATTGCTAGCCAATTTGAAAGACATCAATTAAGAAAAGAGAGACCAAATCAGCATTGGCTGCCAGAAATTCAACTTCAGCATCATCATCCAAACCCTTATGTGTTCGCTATCTCTGTAGTTGTTGCGCAACATGTAAATGGTGGAGGAGTATCTTGTGGAGGGGAAACTATACATGGCCTTGCCTCAAATTCAAGCTATCCTTATCTCCATTGTCATTCACTATAATGCCAAGGGTGTTCCAAAAGGAGGTGATAATTCTCACCTACTTGCTCCATATTTAGAGTCACCAATGATACAAAAAAAGGAATCATTTTCCACCTTACTCAACACGAAATGAAGCACTCCTAGTGGTCGAACCAGTTTGTTGATTGGCCATCTGAACAACAAGGCTAGCTCCCATTCCATTATCCCAAATTCTTAACATGTAGCCACCATTATGATATTGACTTGTCTAGGCTTGCCATCTAGTAGCACATCATCAATCACTCAACCTTAGCACTTTACTAAAATCATCAAAATAATAGGATTAGATAGAGGCTTAGGTGACAATAGCTCACCTTGAGCTTTCCTTAATTCTTTTATCAAGAGTGGTGTTGACATAACTAGCATCTTGGATACTAGAAGAGTAGATCAATTGGGTTGCGGAATCTTCAAAAGATGATCTTAAAAGGCTAGAATCAAATCTAGGAGTTAACCTAAAGGAATATTGATTAAATAGGGTGGCATAGCCAGCTTCGATGGTGCGATTTGGGCTTCCACGAAAGGTTACAATTACCTAAACTAGTGCATTCTATCATCCATTAGAAGGGGAATATCATATAGATCAGACATGGTGGCCGAAGCTGTAGCGGACCATTCTGCCACCTGATGTTGAACTACTTCCTTATCTACATAGGAAACACTTGTTGGCTTGGCCAAGGTTGACTTCAATCTTTTTCTAGAAAGGGTGATCACATCAAAAATGGGGTTAAGAAGTTCTTTGACGTCACTACGCTAGTTAAAGACATGGGTGCCTTTTCTTTCTCTTTTGCTTCTTAGCATCATATGATTGATCCTCTAGACACTCTGCCCACCAATGGTCTTCCTGCATGGAGAAGAAGCATTGTTTTCTTGATAAAACCAAAGGGCTCCTAGCTGCCTCAGCCCCATTCCCGACCACCATGACCAATACTAGGGGCAATGAAATCCTATTATGCATTAAAAACTGCTAGCAAATGCACCCTAGATGGCCCTAGTGAATTCCAAGTGGTAGATGCATCCATCCTTGTGCCCTGCCAACCTTAGTATGGGCATTAGTATGCACACATTATACTAGCACATGTTCTTATTATAAGAAACAATTTGACAAATACCACACCACCACTAATTGAGACGACAATATGCTACAAAGTGTCTCAAATCATGATACTTGGAGCAATAGAGGGTTTTTATAGTAGATTTGCAAGTACCATCTAAGGATTTGTTTCCCTTGTCATTTTTATTAGACTTCGAGAGCTTCTTCCCATCATCATCATCATCGAAATCCTCCTTATCACTACTATTGTATCCTCTAGGTTTATATACAAATCTAAGTCATTGCCTTGAAGTTTCCAACCTTTTTTAAGGGATTTGGGAGATTTCTTAGATTGCCTTCATAAAATGGCCACATCTTCAGTATATCCTGATCTACCCACCACAAAGTATGAGACAAATCCCACACATAAAAAGAATAAAGGATTTCACTATAGCAAAGCAGACTTTTTTTTGGTCATCCACCAAAGAAAAATATGGAATTGATCCATATAGGTCTGGACATCTTAATTGCCTTGCTTCAAGCTCCATAGGTGCTCCAATTTTTAAGGGTTCATACAATCCTACTAAAATTGACTCAAAATAGCCTTCTTAGCATCCACAAATATATTTCATCCTTGCTCCAACTTTGCAACATCTTTCTACATGGTAGTTTTGAACATTGTAGCTCGTTAGGCCTAATCTAGATTATTCAAATAGTTGAGCCCATAAGCCACATTGCATTGTTGAATGTGAGCATCCAGATCTTGCTCCATGACACTGCCATAGAATTTAGGAAAAGGAACCCATGTTGCAGCTAATGTAGAGATAGGAGGAGAGGGAACATGCACATTATAAGGTGGGATAGGAAAAAGAACTAATGAAACATTGGATGGAGACAGACATGGAAGATTTAATGACGTAGAAGGGGTGACCAGTGGTTTTAGCTCCACCCCATGAATAAGAGGTTGCAAGCATGACCAAAGAGGCTACAACCACCTAGAACTAGCCATTTGAATTTGGAGTGTAAGCGATTGCTAAAAGAATTCAACTATGTCATGGACTTCGCAGATGTTGAACACTGCCACTCATTCTTGGTTCATCAACCACAAAATCAAAGTGAGCAATGGAGATGGCAGACCTTGAGATTGCATACACATGCATAACATAGTTGGAGAATGAAGGGAGTGAGCGCAGAGATGAAGCAAACGAGCAGAAGCAAGAGCTATGGTGGAAGGATTAAAAAAAGATATATATATATATATATATACAAAGATGTGGAAACTCCAACAATCACAATGTGTGACTATCCTTCCCTTATTCAAATGTCATTGAAAGAATAAAGAATGAAGTGACAGTGATGGGTACCTACCACCTGTGGTGTATAGGTGTGCGGGTAGTGTTAGTGTAACGTGGCTAGCCACATGTGCCTTTACCCCAACAATCTCCCACTTAAAGAGGAATGTGTCCCTAGTGAGGAGAGAATGAAAAAAACGTGACAAAGTACAAATGTACATAAAGTATAATAGGATGAGGAAAGATGTCATCCATCCAATGCCCATCAACTTCGTAAGGAAGGCAAAATGCTTTGCTAAGAGACTTTTCATGAGTAGATCTGTAGGATTTTGGTCAATTGAGATCTTGACAAGGTCAATAGGCATGTCCTCAATGACCTCTTTGATGAAGTGGTAGTGCACCTCAATGTGTTTTGTCTTTGCATGGAGGATCAGATTTTTGGCTAATTGGATAGTACTCATAGAATCCGAATACAGTGTAAGGAGCACTTTAGTCATACCAAGGTGTGGCCTAATTAGAGAGCCTCCTTGCAAGCCTCAATGGGTGCAACATAGTTGACCTTGGTAATAGAGAGGACCGCGAATTTCTACACTCTAGACATCCAAGAAGCATCACTATCAACAGAGGTGAAGATATAGCCAAAGGTGGAATTTCTAATCAGGTACCTCATGATACCCTTCATGGCATCCCAATGCCATTTTCTAGGTGTAGCCATATAGTGTGCCACAAATTCCACTGCAAATGCTATGTCAAAATGAGTGGCTATCATAGCATGCATCATCAAAATACCCATTATGGATGCATAAGGAATCTTAGCCATCTTGACCTTCTACTCATCAAACAGTAGACAATCGTGGACCTAAAACTAACCTTTACACAAGAGAAGGAAGAGGATAGCCAATAGGCTTACCATCTTGCATATGAAACACTCAAGGACTTTCTGGATATACCCCTTCTATGATGATAGATAAAGGAGCCCCTTAGAGCAATCGCATGTGATGTGCATCCCAAGAATATGCAAGACCTGTTCCATGTCCTTCATCTCAAAGCTCTTCTTTGTTGAGATATTTGCAATCACACCTACTTTAGTCCCTTTGTGAGGACCCCTTTGAGGAGCAGTGAGGGCTCAGGACTAGAATCTCATATGCACAGTAGGAGAAAGTACCACCACTAAATTCTTATAAAGCACTGTACTTGCACTCTTTTTCTAATGCAATGATAGTACTCTTTTCTTTTCAGTAAAGTGTCATGTCACTATCAATACACAAGATTGTGTTTATGATTCCAAGTCTCAATCTTGGAACCTAATTCACTTGTGTAATAATTTGTCCTAGTCAGGGTCAATGTCTTCATGAGTTCATTTTTCCTCTTTCAACCTCCATAGCTTTCGCATTTGCCATCCTCTAGATCCATGATTTTCACATGGTATCAGAGCTCAGTTGAGCATGGCCCAACTCTCCTTTCACTCCTCTTAGATCTTTTCCATCTCTGCTTAGCTCAGTTTGAGTACTGGACCCTATCTCCAACTTCATTTGCATTCCTACCTTCAATGAAGCTTCCATGGCAGCCATAGCCAACAACACCCTGTCAGCTTGAAACTTTCATATCTCTCTCCACAGGCCAAATCTCTCTAAAATTCCTTTTGAAGAGGTGTTTTTCTGCTTTCAGAGCTCCTCCCTGGTACCTCAATCATTGAGATTGAGCAACTATAGCTTCAGCATTGCCTCTTTTCAGAGTTGTTGCCATAACTATGTCTATGGACAACACCTACCTACCTCTGTTGGAGCAACCATATCTCATCAACCAGGCCATATCTCTTCGAGATTTCTTCTCAGAGTTGTTCTTCAGGTCAACACATAACTTCTTGGCACAAAAATCAAGGATATTGATGCACCCCATGCCCGGAGTTTGCATTTTTCCAAATCTGGGCGCAGTTTTGATAGTGACCACTTTGAAGGCTTAGATCTCTCAACTCGGGAAAAAGGAGTACAAACCCTCTTATAGGGAGTTAGACCCATTAGTGAGGGTCCTCCATCTCAAAGGGTTTGAGCAGATTCAACATGTGGAGCTCATGGGAGCTCATTTACCAGTCGTTGGTCCTTGTTTTGACAGGATAGCCATAGCCACTTACCTTCAAGCTCATTTTCTCTCTCCTGCCACTTAAACCAAGCCAAGGCCACTCTAATATGAAGTTTTTAGGAAGTACTCAACCATCAAATCAGCAAGGAGGGGAATCTATGAAGAGTTTTTGAAGATCATCAAGTCAAACTCAAGCAACAAACATCAAAGTTCAAACTAGTATCTTTGACTCTACACTGCCATTGCTTGTGTCTTTTGACACATTAAAAATCAACTCTACTATTGAAAAATTTCAAAGTTTTAAGATTGATTCTCAATGAAAATTATGAAGACTAAGGTTTGAAAGATCTTGAAGGATTTTTTGAAAGGGAAGATTCAAGGACATAGTGTCCATTGACACTCACCTAGTGCTTCTTGGCACTTATACTCAACTACTATGCTGCTGAAATCTTGTGCTAATCTATTGTTGCTCCAGCCTTCTAACATGGGAAAAGACTCTCCAACTACTCGCTTCAAAGGATTCAGGTTTCACACCTAGCAGATCCGCATCAAACTAATCCTGATGAAGAAGGGCCTCTTGGCCATTACCACTGGAAAAGAAAAGAAGCCTTGTGATGCAGATCTTGCTATCACTTAGCAAAAGAACGATGATAAGGCTCAAGCCATTATCAAACTGGAGCTAGGCGAGAGCTATATCCATCATGTGGATAACTATGAGACTTCACAGGATACATGGAAGAGACTTGACACTTTGTTCGGTGTACAGTCTAAATCATCAAAGTATAGTCTCCTAATAGAGTTTTTCAAGCTTGAAATGAAGTCCAACATATCACTTGCCATGCATCTAAATTACATGGAAGGACTTCTAACCCAACTTGTAGAAATCAACATTAAAATGGAAGAAGATGTTTGCATCGGTGTTCTACTTAAGAGTTTACCTCCTGAATATAATAATGTATCAACAACTCTAATTAATATGCCAAACCCTGAACTTGTTGATATCCAGGCATCACTGTTAGAGGAGGAAAAGAAGCTAAAAACTAAGGAAGAACCTAGCACCTCTAGAGATGAACATGCATTATATGTTGGCAACAGGTATAAAGGCAAGAAGGATCAGCTCTTTTGTGACTTCTGCAAAAAGACCGGACACATCGAGAAGTTTTTCCATGCTAGAAAGAGGTCCCAAAAGGCCTATCTAGTTGCAGTCAAAGAAGAAGAAGAAAAAGGAGCAAAGGAAGAAGAAGAAGAAGAAGAAGACCAGCAAGAGAAGGACAAACCTCATCAGTCCTTCTATTTAGATAGACTTGTTTAGCTTTTTATTTCCTAAGCCCTAATGCCTCAGACATAAACTTGTAAACTCCTTAGTTATCCATGTACTACAGCCTCTGTACACTTTTTTTGTGAGGCCCTTGTTACAGCCTTTGGATGTCCATCATGTTTGTGGTACCCACACTTAGCCCTTTCTGCCGACAGCCTATGGTGTGCCTACACTTTGCAGGTGTTGCTTTCACTAAAGCCTCTACACACTTTATACTTTTGGTTGTGATTGAGGAGGGGTGTTGAGATATTTGCAATCACACCTACTTCAGTCCCTTTGTGAGGAGCAGTGAGGGCGCAGGACCAGAATCCCATATGCATAGTAGGAGAAAGTACCACCACTCAATTCCTATAAAGCATTGTACTTGCACTCTTTTTCTAATGCAATGATAGTACTCTTTTCTTTCCAGTAAAGTGTCATGTCACTGTTAATACACTAGATTGTGTTTATGAGTCCAAGTCTCAATCTTGGAACCTAATTCACTTGTGTAACAATTTGTCCTAGTGAGGGTCGATGTCTTCATGAGTTCCTTTTTCCTCTTTCAGCCTTCATAGCTTCCGCATCTGCCATGCTCTAGATCCATTCTTTCTTGAGCTGAGTTTGCAAGGCATTTAGCTTATCATGAGCTCTCCCAACAATAAACATATCATTCACATAGAGCACAAAAATCATAAGGTTTACATCACAAGCCTTCTTCCATATAAACATGGATCCATACCACTACAACTATATTCTTGTGAATGCATAAAAGCATCAAACTTGTGGTGCCATTCCCTAAATGCTTGCTTAAGGCCATAGAGGCTATTTCTCAACTTGCACACCAGGTATTCCCTTCCTTTTTCCTCAAATCCTTTAGAGTGTTGCATATAAATCTCATCATGCAAGTCCCCATGTAGAAAATCTGTCTTGACGTCCATTTGATAAAGGTCTAGATCTAGTTGAGCAACCAATGCTAATACCAAACATATGGCTTTCATTTTGACTACATGAGAAAAAACTTCATTGAAGTCAACACTATGTTTCTGCTTGAAATCCTTAGCTACCAATCTAGCCTTATAAGTGGGCTTGGGCCATCCAAGGATACTTTTTAACTTGTCTCATATATCCACTTGCATGGCAATGAATTTTTTTCCACTAGGCAAAGAAATCAAATCCCACGTATGGTTTGTCTAAATAGAACATGTATTTAGCCCAAGCTTAACTTCCTCGTGCAGCAGTAAAGCAATCAGCTCATCCCAATCAAGGGATTCAAGATGGATGGAGTGAGGCTTTTTCAAGGGGTTGCCATGTCAGGGGGGGGGGGGGGGGCGACTTGGGTGGAGTGGGGTTTTTTTTTACTAGACTTAGTACTACACTTGCAATACTAAGATTTCCACGGGTAATCTTCCATGAGCAATCACCAAAAGAGATAACATTACATGCATCATCCAAGATGGCACTAGTAGAGATAAGGATCTTTGTGAGAGTCGATACATGATGTACATCATGAAGAGTGAACACGCTATCTGAACCAAAACGTAGCTCGATATCACCAATCCCAACTATTTTCAATGCTAGATCGTTACCCAAATGGATAGATCCAATCATATTGCGATAGGAGTGAAATCACTCTCTATGAGGGGTCACATGAAAGGAAGCCCCTGAATCTATCAACAACACTGAGTATAACCTTTAGCTAGCTGTGAAGCATGCAAGGAAGAGGCTGCCAATATAAGATCATGAGATACATCAAGCTTCACCACATTAATCTCCTCAATCTTGATGCTAGACTTACTAGGCACAAGATCATCATTCTTTTTCTACACTTTACTCTTTTCCTTTTCCTTGTGCTTGTCTTTGTGTGTTTTATGGCACCGTGGTCGAACATAACCTTCTTTCCCACAATAATGACAAGTGATGCTAGACTTATGACCATAGAACTTAGTACAAGACTATCCATGTGCCCTAGATTGAGACCTTTGAGAGTCTCTACCACATCCATTTCCATCATGCCAGCCTCTCATACTCAATGCATGTGATGTACAGGAAGCATCTACATTTTTTTCATTCACCTCTTTTATCAAGAGAGCACTCTCAACATCTTGCAATTTCAGCCCACCATCCTTAGCCCATAGAGCCATATAGAATGTGTTCCATGACTTAGGTAGAGTACCAAGCAAAAATAGAAGATGCAATCCTTGAATTCAATCTCTTGTGAAGCTAAATGGTTGATGATGGAGTGAAACTCATTCAAGTGTGCAAGCATAGAAGTCCCTTCCTTCATGAGAAGGTCCAACACATTTGAGATGCAAGACTCTGCTTGCCATAAAGGTTCTTAATCTGTGTCCAAAACTCATATGTAGTTTGATTTTCAATTACAACATTGTAGTAAACCTACTTCGAGAGTAATACAATGATTGCGGACTTGCAGAGCTCATCTAGTTCATCCCAATCCTCAGCTACAATGTTTTTGGGTTTGGAACCCCCATTTTTGAGTGGTCTAACTTGTAATTTTTGCACTAAAACTTGCCATATTTGGGTCTTCCAATAGTTGTAGTTGGTCCCATCTAGTTTCTTAATATTGAAGATAGCATTTTCATGAAAACCACTAGCCATAATGAGAGCAAGCAAGTGCATAGAAGGGCAAAACATGCTATTGTAATTTCCTGGAAATCAGCCCCAAGACCACTACTAAATCAAGCCAGAGACAAGAGACACTACCAAAGTATTGAGTTGTCCACAAAAAATAAGCAAAAGACTATCAAGACAATGCAATTTCTCTCATAAACAATGCAAAGAATTGCAATTACAATATGCTAAAAATAGAATATAGTAGTGAGAAATCAAAGCCAAGTATAAGCTATCATTGATAAACTATAAATTACAACTACCAGAGATATCTTGCACAGTAGTATGGGATATGTACGTACAACTAGTGGTTAGCAAACATGTGACTAGTATCCAACCTCAAAGTGCTAGAGGGGAATACATCCAATGGTATAACAATCAAGCATATAGTGGGTCTAACAGGAAACAAATGAGATATGGCACAACTGAGTGAGAAATAGTAACAAAAGCTCAATACATAACCATGTCAAGTGTATACGTCATTAACAATGATGTCCCAAAGACAAATTTTAGATCAGCCCACTAGGCATCTAGTGCATACATATAGCATGAAGAGAGCATAGACATGAAGTGAAGATCCCATTGTCTCATGACAAGGAGCTCAAGCTCAATTGCAATCCAATGTGTAATCTAACATTCCATGTCAAGTAAGCAACTCAATACATAAAGCCAAATAGCTCTCACGAAAGCAAAAGTAAAATGCCAATTAAAGAACAAGATCAATGCATCAAGTGAATAGCATCCAGACATCCAAGATACATGTAGCATAACTTGGGAGCATCAAACCCCCAATAAAGATATTCAAGCTCATAAAATGTAGCATCCAATAGCATCCCAATGAAATGAATAACTATCGATGTCGAAGCATCCAAGCTCCAATCTTAGCTTAAGAGTATGTCATAAGCATATCCGTAGGCATACATGACAACCAAAGTGTTGGCATATCCAATATGTGGTACCCAAGTAGCTTCAAAGCATAATGATCATAATCATTGTTAGACAATTGTTGGTTATTCACTATGAATAGTAGTGATATGATAGTAAAAAATGAGATAATGAGAGCTCAATTCAATCTCAAAAGCATCTCATAACATTGACATAGCATCCCCAAGTGATCCGACATCAAATAGACATCATGGGGAGCATAAGTGACCTACAAACAATGAGTTAAGTGCTGCCTTCAATTGTATTACAGCATGTTGCCTTGTTTGCATAGTCAATAATTGAAATTTAATGAATCAAAACCAATGCTCAATGTCAAGTATTAGTGCCAAGGGTGGTTATCACTAGTGAAGAGTCTTCAGAGGAGTGTCTAGTAGCCAGAAAGGAGGTTGAGTGGGCCAGGAAGAGGAGCCAGGATAGTAGGCACAAAAATGTTTCCTACATCCCCTCTTATTACTACTTATGCCAGTGATGGTGAGGCTTTAGAAGCACTCTAAGATGCTTAGGTAGACCACATGAAGCCCTGGAACATGCCACAACAAGTTGGAAAGCAAGTGAATAACAATGCATACCACTTCAAGCTAAGAACATGGTTGCCATGAAACCTGTGAAATAAAGGTGTTCTCCACAAGCTGATGGTGGTACAATAGATCTAATACCAATTGAAGGGAGTGAGCTCTTCAATGCTAGTATAATGGCTTTGATACTAGTTGATGGGAGTGAGCCCAGAGTGAAAGCACGCGAGTGGAAGCAAGAGCTATGGTGGAAGGAGTAAGAGCAAGAGAGAGACACACACAATAAGTGGAAACTCCAACAGTCACAATGTGTGATTGGCCTTCCCTTATATAAATATTAGTGAAAGAATAAAGAATGAAGTGACATGTGTGACTAGCATTCCCTTATTTAAATATCAGTGGAAGAATAAAGAATGAAGTGACAATGATGGGTGCCCACTACCTCTAGTGTACATGTGTACAAGTATTGTCAATGTAACTAATATACGGCCGGCTAGGCACAAGCACCTTTATCCCCGACAGAGAACATATCATCATGGTCACCAAGTGCAATAATGTAGTATAGATATCATCATAAAATATTATGGTATTAAGGCATGCCCATTAATACATGACTATTTGGACCTTGCAAATCTAGACTATGGATTGGACCTTGTCCAACACCCAATAGAAGGATGGTAATAAGGTGGGAGAAGTGCTAATATAGGGCATATAAGTGCTTGCATTAGGAGAACTAGTTAGGATAATCACAATGCATAGACTTCAAATTAACATAATACCACATGTTAGCTGCCCATTTGTTGCATAGTTTGAACAATAAAGTTTGGTTGTTTAATATTTGTAGGCAACTCCACTTCCAAGTAGCCTCCCCAAAGTGCCAAATTCCAACCTTGCTCTTTCTATGTAACAACACTTCTAAATAGTATCCCCAAGTGCCGAATTCATACCTTGCTCTTTGTTTGATGCATGGATCTCAAAATGTTTGAAATCCAATGTCATTAAATGAACACCAAATGGAAACATCAAAGAAGTAAAAGTGGACAAGTGGTGGTATAGGTCACTCCCATGATGAACATATGCTTTTCTTGCATTTTCTTGAAGAAATTAGGGGTTCTTCTGCCCATTTGACTTCGAGCTCTTCTAAGTCACCTAGAAGTCTTGTGGCTATATGATGATGTTCACTGAAATGGCTTGCGATTACAATGGCATCGGATTTTCTTGACATTTGTGCATAAAACATCTCCTTTTTAAAGGCACAAGAAGGTCTTACCATTGAGCAAATGCTCAAGGCAGAGTCTAGTCCCTTACAATGAGACTTACAAGGGGTTTTATCAATTTGACATTTCCACGTTAAAATATTGTAGAGAATGAACTTTAAATAGTTGAGATAATACTGGAAAGTGAGTTGCTCATGAGTGTCCCACAAACACAAGAAGTAGTAGTACCTAACATATTCACATAGTCTCTACACTACATTGGTTGTTTCCACATTGTCATGTTGGAACAATAATTTTGGTTAGTGTGTGCATCACATGCAAGCCTAACCACATCCACAATCTTTAACATAGTTTACTACACTTGAATGGGAAAAATACTAAGGAGAAGGTGATGGAATTGCATTTCATACTAAGAATTCTTTCCTAGTTTTTTGGGCTATGCCATTATGTTGGGTATTGTAATTGCATTAAGCTCAATGGTTATTTTCCAATGACAATGGTGATCTATGGATGAACCCCCTCCCCTTGTGTGAGAAAAGACTAATATTGTCTTTAAATCTCTCTCTCTCTCTCTCTCTCTCTCTCTCTCTCTCTCTCTCTCTCTCTCTCTCTATGCAATGCATGCCTGGTTTGTACTTTGGTCTTTTTTGTGCGTAGCATGAATTAAAATGGAGTCCCAAATCCAAGGTGTGTAGATACCATAATGTTAAACAAAGGAAGACCATATGCACTTTTGTCTTAAAGTTGGAATCCATAGCCCAAACAATTTTTTCTTAAAGGTGGAGTCCATAATCCGCACAGTTTTGCCTTAAGTCCATAGCCCACACATTGTGAGTGACTATTGCATGGCCATTTCAAACATTGATTCATCCTTGAAAATGTGGTTCAATCAAGTCATGCAACACTCTATCACACGTGGGTGGATAGGTAGATGATACATTTGATCTCAAGACTATGGAGCATGACTTACATGCTGAGAATGGACATGCATGGTGACCTGCTCAACTCCATCAACATACTATACTTTAACCTAAAATGGATAACCACACTTTTTTGACACTCTATGTCACCACAATCACTTTCTAGTCTAGACCAACCACATCATGATTGCCTATGTACTTGAAAATTAGCTTTGATGTTTGGCCTATGCCCTTAGTAGAGAAAAATTAGACTAGCCTTGTTTTATATTTATTCATCGTTTCTACCAAGCAACTATGCTCATGGACTTGGATGAATGTTATAAATCTTTGTCTCTATGTTGTTCCTAATTGGCATGAGTGGGAAACACTAAAGGAGTTTTAATGGAGTCAATGAGTGGCTCCCTTGTGATGTTTTGGAAACCATGCACTTTGACAAACATAGTAATGTATCAAAGTGGTAATGCATGCCTTCTTATGTCTGTGCATTGCACATCTTTCACATCCATTATTGTTATATGTAGACTATGGAGTTTCATTCTATCGATGTTGATGTGGAACATGGAAATAACCCCACTTCTCTCTTCCACACATACAATTTCCAAGTGACATACCATTCAAAGACACAAAGATGATGTCCTAAGCACTTGTCCAACAATGCATAACTCTTCTTTCGTCCTTTTCTATTTCTTGATGTTGAAGTATCCTTCCACATTTTGAACTTTCTTTGTATTAAGAGTCTTCACCATCCATGAGATCAATTACCATCAAAGAGTAGATTTGTTGTTGAATGCAAAATGTTTGTAAGAAATGGACATTAATGGGCTTGTTGCAAGATAGAAAACTATTGAATATCCTCACTACCAAGCACCAAATGATTGTCATCCTCAGTTGAATCAAACTTGGAGCTTCCAAGGTCACAAATGGAGTCTTCATCCTTGTTATACCCATCATTCTCTAGAAATCTAACAAAAACATCCCCACTGATGCATGGATGTATCCATTCATTATACCAAATGATAACCCTTCACAAAAAACATTCATAGCCCATGCAATGTCATGTGACCAAGAAGGTATGTTCTCGCTGCTATGGTACAAGTAGCACTTTGAAGTATACTAGTAGTAACAGATAGTGACGAAAAGTAGCTCATGGCTTTCAACATAATCCTAAAACTCAAGGTTATTCAGTTACCATTCTCATCCTTGCACAAACCTATGGACACACCCATGCATAGAAGTGTACACATACACACACATGGATGCATGCACATTGTCCCCTGCCATCCAATGCATGCACGCACGCACGCATGCGCACACGCACGTGCACACACACACACACACATGCACGCACACGCACACGCACACGCGCACACACACACACACACACACACACACACACACACACACACACACACACACACACACACACACACACACACACACACACACACACACACACACACACACACACACACACACACACACACACACACACACACACACACACACACACACACACACACACACACACACACACACACACACACACACACACACACACACACACACACACACACACACACACACACACACACACACACACACACACACACACACACACACACACACACACACATGTACATGGATGTCAATAAAAACCATTTCAATAGAAACTTTCTACATTGTTTAATTTGATTGGACATGAACTACTCAAATCTTGCATAAAAGAGTAGACAATTTCCATTAGGGATTAAACATCTACATAATTATCAATTTTTTTCTAAATATGGTGAGTAATTACCATGTCAACATGTTTACACTAATTTTCGTTCACCCTTAAGTAGATCAAAGTAACTTGATAATGCCAAAAGCTTGTGGGCCTACTTGGGAAAAATTAATAGCTTGGCGGGCTCACCAAGTCAAAAATATGGCATGATGGGCCCAAATATATTTTTGAAAAGCTATTAGGGCCTTTTGGGGTTTTTTTTAAAAGCTTTTGGACCTTCTCTCTCTCACTCTTATGTTTGTATGGTCCGCATGGTAGGGGGGCTAGTCAATTGGCCTACACTATGCATTCAACACATGCATGTCATGAGGTAGTCCTCTCCTACCACTCAATGTGTGTGCATGCATTCATGCACATGCATGAAAAGGGGGCCATTTGATTGGCATGTATCATGAACTTAGCATATATATGTCATGAGGTTAGATGGGGTGTTCCTCTCTTCACTCACTATATGTGTGCATACACATCCATACATGTGCATGGTAGGGGGAAGCCTACGGATTAGCATGTGCTATGCATGTCATGAGGTGATTCTCCTGGATACACATTTTTCATGTGTTGGAGTTTTTGTGTGTACGTGTGTTTTTATGGGACATGTGGATTGGCATGTGTCATGTTCAATGCTTGTCATGAGGTGATTCTCCTTGGATACACATTTTTCATCCGTTGGAGTTTTTGTGTGTAAGTATGTTTTTATGGGACATGTGGATTTGCATGTGTCATGTATATGACAAATACATGTCATGATGCCTCTATCGTGTGATGGGTGTGTGCATTGGATCGCAAAGCACACGTTAATTAGGCATTATGAACTCAGCAAGTGAGTACTTTTTGGCAAGTATTATGTCACAATTGACTTGGCACTAGGTCAAAAACCCAGCATAGAGGTGTCATTTTGGTTGTGACATCCTCCCTTTCTCCCTTGATGGGCAACCATTTTGAATTCAATTAGATAGTGTCTTAACATTCTACGCTATGGATCATGATAAAAGCATTTGGCTATGCATGTCTCAGACAGTGCTCTGATTGTTTTGTATGGGCATTTAGGTCATATATTCGATCGATAACATCCTCACCTATATGTGGTTTTAATAAGAGATTGCAATGTTTTTGAGTTTTCTATTATGAAATTGTCATGTAATTTATATTATACTTACCAATCACAATGTTTCATAAATAAATAAAATGTTAATAGAGCTTATACAATCTAACACTAAAGCTAGAATGCAATATTAATCCTTTCATGAAAATAACAAAATCCAAAGATCAATTTTCATTATTATATTCAATACCTTAGACTTTTAACCTCACTATAGCCACATATGGTACACCACTACACTTGGATTCTTTTTCTCTTATAATCATCACACCTCTCTATAGATTGAATTAAGCTTATTATATTCATTATCTTGGACTCTTAAGTTTTTAATCATGGTGAATTATGTCTAAGAGCACTTAAAACAATTAAAAGTTTTGATTATGACTAAACTAATTATATTTCAAGATGGATGAACTTGGACCAACTTGAACCAATGAGTTGTAAATGCATATGTATGTGCAACAATTAACAATTAATAATATTATGTGTGCATGTGTGTTTGTTGATTGTGTTTATAAGCTTTAACAAATTGTTTTTGTAGGGGTATTAGGTCAAGCATTGGCCTCCATGCTCATATGGTTGCCTTTCTTTCTTGTTGACATAGCAATTATAGCAAGAATGGCCCTCAATATCACCAAAGCATTATACATTCACTTGATAAAAGTCATCTCATCTAGTACAAATGAACAAATAGAGCACATCAACAACAATGTTATTGCACTTGTAAACTCTTGTATTTAGGCATGTGGTATCATGCACATAATACATTAAGAATAGGGGTATCCACATTTGGTTATTGAATCTTTATGATCGTTGTTTGTACTAACTATGCACATCATCAAGATCCCAATCTATCAAACATGAGCTATCAGTTCGTGTTATTAGCAAGAGCTTGGGCAAAGATCTAGAGTTTGAAAATGATTCCGTTTTAGACTAGGTTGCTTGCCATGCAATCCATGAGGCGTGGAAGCTACAACATATACTTTCAATGTGGCAAAAACATAACTACTAATTTGCAAGGAGAGGGAGTTGACAATACTATGAAACCTTATATTTTGTTTATGCTATGCATGAATTTATGGCATAGCATCTAGATGCAATTTACTTCTCTTGATACATGCACTCTAAAGACTCAGTCTTACGAATATTTGGGATTTTATCCCTTTTTAATGATTTTATTTGGGTACAAGGATTTGTGCAAATTTCAATGCACCATATGTATAAATCTATGCATGTTCATTTATGGTTATGGTGAACCTAATGAGGAAAGAATTATCCTACTATTTCCTACGAGCACATAACCATTTTCAAGCTACTCATATTCATACACATGCCAAAGCGATATAATCTATGTCTCAATGAATAGAGGAGATGGCAATTAGTGCTTGGGTATTCGAATATGAATTATCCATACCCAATGTTGTATTCATATTAATTGCAACGACCTAGCCGGTGACTCTATTGTTGGAAGTGGGATTACCATTGGTGCGTGTCACCCTTCGTTTTGGAGCCATACTTCCAGCTTATGAATCTCTCTCTCTCTCTCTCTCTCTCTCTCTCTCTCTCTCTCTCTCTCTCTCTCTCTCTCTCTCTCTCTCTCTCTCTGCCCATCAACGTGCCGTTTCTCTTCTCCTTGAGATGGGGAGAAGAAAGAAGTGATGAAACACAGCCTTGGGGGGGTTTTATACATGTGGGGGGGAAAGGTGGGGAGGAAGTTGAATGGTGGTGGTGGTGTCTCCCCCACCCACCACCCATCAGTGTGCATGGCAGCGGGGAGTTTTGGGCCTCCCACGGGCTAGGCAAGGTGGTCTGGGGGGTGGTAGGCCGCGTGGCCTCCCCCTCATAATCATCATCTTCTTCTCCCTCTTCATCGTCATCATCTACTTCTTGCCCTCCCCGCCACCTGTTTAGCGTCGACCAAGGGGGGTGGGGGAAGTAAAAAATTTTCAACTAATTTTAGTTATTTTTAGGGGGGGTTCCTATGTGAAGGGGGGATATTACAGTGTTGGAGTCATTGTCCAACCACATAAGACTGTGTTTATGAATCCAAGTCTCAATCTTGGAACCTAATTCACTTGTGTGACATTCTATCTTCAACTCTATGTCTTCATGAGTTCGCTCTATGTCTTCAAGCTACCATAGCCATGATCTAGATCTATGTTTTTCACACAAAGTATATGAGGATTTCCAAATTTACTAATATAGTCATTAGGAGACATGAATGAATGAGTAGTACTATAATCAATGAGATTCAAAAAGGTTTAACTTGATGCTCTTCAAGAACTTGCAAGACAATGAATTTGGATTTGGACTCTTGATTATTGATGGCCGCACGGATATTGTGCCTCTCCAATTTCTCATAGAGGGAAAGATCCACTTCTTGTTGTTTGGCAAGGAAACAAGCCCAACCACTCATTCCTCTTCCTACTCCCCATCCTCACACTTGATGGTTGAAGTTTTTCCTAGTTGGATATTTACAAGGAGGGTCTCATTGTTTGTTCAAATGAGACATTGGGCCTTGAAGTGGGCTAGCTAGTTGCATCTAAAGTAATAGGGTTGGGACCCTTGATTGGGACTAACATGGTGAGGATTATTGTTGTTGTTGGGTTAGCAAGACTAGGGGTTTTGTAGCCAAGTTGAGGTGATCCTAATTTTGATTTTCCATCTGAATATTGAGCCTGGATCTCTTTGGATAGGGAAATCACAGTTTGAGAAGTAGGGAGTAGCTTGAAAGTTTCTCCTAGAAAGAGATTCCATTAGGGATTGAGCTCATAGCAATGTATCTTTGAGGTTAAAAGGTTTTATAGCCTTTAGTTCTAGGATCTTTATAAAGTCTTATTGCCAAGTATAATCCAACAATTGCATAGCAGATCGATACATTATGCAAGAGACCAAGATATTCTGCCAAGGTTTGCCTTGAATCTATATGTGAAAAAGTAGATTATTTATTTATATGCTAAAGATAAAAAACTCAATGAAAACAAAAGAAAACCAACTATATTACTTCTTTATTTATATACAAGGCTTTGTTAGTCATATGATATACAAAATCAACCATGGAACTACTAAAGGGAAATAACTTCATATTTGGGTGGCTTATTAAGGATATCTAAGGCTAGATACTCTATGGGGAGATTGGAAAATCTCTCCACCTGATAACTAGAAGAGCAAAATATATGGGTGAATATAGATCAATTGGGTCATATGACCCAAATAATCCTGCTATACACTCACTAGGCTCGAGTCATCACCTCACCCACATGATACTCTACAAGCCTTGGAAGACCTAGGTAGAAGGTAAAAATTCAGACTATATTGAGCCTATAAGTCCAACGGATCCTCCATAACTCATACTCAAGGTTGTCAATGCGGTCAACCTACATATAGTAGTTGATAGAAGTCTGGTACCAACCCATATTCTACATCCATTGTCAAGGTGCAAGAAGTCGTAGTGGGATGTACAAAAATCTTGTCCATCAAATGAAACATGTGCTCTTGCAAGGATAGGCTACATTAGGAGCCAACCTGGTATACCAAGGGGAGCATTAAACAAAAGTTATCTTACATATAATATCAAATGCAACAGAGTGCCCTAACATTTTTTGCCTTATAAACTTCTGGTGACTTACATGAATTTCTTAAGACTATTCCCTTATTAAAGTACAAGTCATAAAAATTCTTCGAATTTCATATGTTATTCACTTCTTTGATTTTTTTTCATTTTGTTTACAAGGTATTAGTTAGCCTAAATTTATACACTGTTGGCAAATTTATAGTGGTTTTGCTGAGAAAACTGTCAACCATGCAAATTGTAGATGAGACACATAAAGAGGGAATCTTGAGTTCATTTGCTCTGAAAAATTATAACCATATAACTAATTTAATCTTTGGCATAAATTACAAGTTATATTCTATAGAGTACAGTGAGATATTGCAAGAAGTGGGCTATTTTGTAACCAAGTTGAGGTGATCCTAATTTTGATTTTCCATCTAAATATCGACCCTGGATCTCTTTGGATAGGGAAATCATAGTTCGAGAAGTAGAGAGTAGCTTGAAAGTTTCTCCTAGAAAGAGATTCCATTAGGGATTGAGCTCATAGCAGTGTATCTTTGAGGTTAGAAGGTTTTATAGCCTTTAGTTCTAGGATCTTCATAAAGTCTTCTTGCCAAGTATAATCCAACAAGTGCATAGCATATCGATACATTATGCAAGAGACCAAGATATTATGCCAAGGTTTGCCTTGAATCTATATGTGACAAAGTAGATTATTTATATATAAATCGATATTTTGTAAAAAAATAGAATACAATGAGATATTACAAGAAGTGGGCTATTCAAAAAGGGTGTGCTAGTAGGACAAGGCCAAGCTCTATGAGCGGTCTTTATGCCTTTGCAAGATCAATGCTACACTCCATCCTCATTTAAAAGTCATCGAGATTTGCAAATGATATTTCCACATCCCGATTGTCTAGTAACATGCAGTCCTTTGCCTTGAACTTTATCATATGCATCATCCCTTCATCTGGGACATCCTTCGATTCCCTATGAAACCATAAGCATTGTGCTAAGCACCAAAATCCCGCAAGGTAAATGGTGAGCCAACTAATTGCATATACATTTGACTCCTTTGCTATAGGTAGATTGGTATAGTAGGTCATAGATCTCAAATGCAATAATCCATGACTTTCTTCTCCTTTCCGATGCTCCTTTCTATTGATGCTTATCTATGAGGTGCATGGGCTCATCTAGTGCCCCACATTGCCAATTGAGAGCTGGTCTTGGCATGCCAAAAATAAGCATTAGACACTAGTCTATGATGCCCACCTTGGGAGTGTTATCTCTAGTGAAGTCTAATACCATGTTCTTGGCATGATAGTCTAAACGGATGATGCCAATATACTATGTAAGCCTTCATCCCATCCATCATTGCATGAATAATGTTTTGCATATTATTAATGACACCCATGATCCTAGCCCTCTTCTATGTGTTCGCCACCATGTCAAAATCAAGTCCCAATCCCATTGATGGCTTGTATAGGTGCTCGATTGTCCTCCTATATTTACATTCCCAAAAATTTCACATCAATATATCATTCAATGTACCACCATTGAAGAAGGGGAAAACCACACGGTAGCCCAAAAGTAAAGTCAATGCATCGCACAATTGACACATCGACCTTTTGCATCCCACTCTCCACTTGAAAATGTTATAGCATAGCATTATTAGAGTCCTTGTATATTTTTCCATAGTATTTTAAATCTAAATGAAAATAATCAACATTTTCCATGGTGGCTTTTACATGTTGTCCAAAGGAACCTTCACCAATGAATTTGCCTACTTGATGACATTGAAGGGAATGCCAATTGTTGGCACACATGGGTGATCCTCAATGCATGATACATAGTTCCTGCTCATGATAAAACACTTTGGCAGAGAGGTTATACTAGACAAGTCCTTTGCTCGCTTTGAGCATGCCACCTCCTCTCTCCACTTTGTATTCCATCGGGCTAACTTCTCTTTTGATGCAGATGCTAGTGCTAAATTTGTAAGATCTTCATGCATATTGGGAGCATTTCCAAGCAATGTGTGACGAATATGTAAGTTCTTCTTAGAATCCTAGAGCTCATTAGTAATGTGCAATAAATCTTATTGTTGCAATATGATACACATAATTACACATGCTCAATTACACAAGTTGACAAAGGCAACATCATTGCTATTGATGATTCATATTTGCTCTTCTATAGTGATGATATGACCTCTACTAAGCGAATCAAACTGCTTTGCCGATGTTAAGCACCATCTTCACAAATTGCAAACTCTCTAGAATTTTTAAAAAGCAAGCATATAAGCATGATGGCTAAGGAGAAACATTTGAAAAAACATGTGAAATTTTTATGAAGATTCTCTTCTAAAAGGATCAAATTCAATATGAAATTTTAAAAATATGAGTTTTTTATTCATATTTTTAAAAAAATTACCTAAAATTCTTGCATATCTAAGATTTTAAGATTTTTATGGTCTTGAAAGAGAATTTATATGTAAGCTCATTTTATACTTAGTGCTTGAAGAGCACATTGGAATATATAAATATGGCCCCTATTTTAAGTGCCTTCATAAATATAAGTGTGAAGTTTCTTTACTTAGATGTTGAATTGACTAAATTTTAGTCATTTATTAAGTTTAATTAAAGGTTGGAAGCTTCTTATTTTCAATGATCTATCGTTTTATCCACATATAATATCTACTCAACATAACAAAGAATAAAATATTAAGCTGAATGGTTTTTTATCACATATAAAATAAAAAACACATGTTGATAGAGTTTTCCTACTAATATTTAGGTAATATACTCTCTCTCTTTTTAGATACAATAGAAGTAAAGAAAATTCTATCTATTAAACATTCTAATGAGAAATTTATATAGATGGCCCTAGTGCACAATCACATTTGTCTATTTCAGAAAGAATATGAGCCAACAAATACTAGATGTCACACGTGCAAATTGAGTATTGTCAATGTAGACTTCCAAAGCTATAACTAGAAAGAGATTATGGTGTAGGGCTTAGTCTTATATATTACTATGTCATTGTTTAATCATACATAAACTTGAGAGAAATACATTTCTTTGGTATAAATTTTTGAATCTTGTATTCCTAGATTTTCTAACTTTCTTTACACAAAAAAACATTGTACAGGTACAAGCCAAACAATTTTTAGGAAACCATACAAAAAAACAAGTGAGTATTACCAAGGAGTTTTGGAGAGAGCAGTGTGGGATACTGACAAATGTTGCAAGTACATCACGACTTGCATTTCTAAGGATTGAGGTTTGGAGATACTTTGATGTCTTTTTAAAGCTCCTCAAGCAACAAAATATTACATATATATCTATAAGAGTTCAAATGTTTGATTATAAACCTTGTTCGAGCAATAAAGGAGGCATGGGAGAAAAATGATATCACATTTTATTTGGTAAGTGAGAATATTTAATCCAATTTTTCTTTGAAATTTTTTCCAATGGTGTAAAATGATTGTCACTCTCTTATATTTGCAATATATCCTTTATATCCATGGGCTACCTTGCTTTGTTGGAGGAGCAAGGTCCCCACTAGTAACTTATAGCAAGCAAGGCATGGAAAAATCTCACTATTAAGCACATACAAGTTTTTTTCGAAGCACAAGACATGGAGGAGGAGTTACAAAAAGAAATGCTCTTAAGGAGTTATTCAATTGGTTTTTTCAATGACATCTTCGAAGAATGAATACTAAAGACGACAATAAAACTTGACGATTCATAATATTTTTCAAGATATAAAAGTACAAAGCTAGCTCTAAGGAGATTTTACATCTTCCTCCTCATGGATCTTTCCTCTATGGCGTAGACATTTTCCTCTCTTGTAGCCAACTATGGATTTTATATCATTTCAATTTGTTGTCAAAGCAGAAGATGAGAGGGCCAAAAAGTATCCTACTCTAGAAGTAGAGAAACCAAGACCATAACCAAAAATCCTAATTGTTGCTATCTTCTCCAAAAACATCACCTTCTGTACATTATACTATTGTTGATGTCTTCTCCAAAAACATCACATTCTGTACATTATACTGTAACCCAAAGAAACCAAGCACCCTTGTAAGTGCATTAATACATAGTATAAGCCATGTTGCTTCCTCTAAGAAGATGTTATGGAATACTAAGAAAATATGAGGATCAATCCTTGTTGCAAAGTAATGGCCAAGTGCAACATCTTTCAATGAACTACCACCAACTCTCAACCCTTTCCCCCATCCCAAGAAGTTCTCAAAATCTTCAATCTCCAAGTGCAAAAAAAGATGAATATCAAACAAAAGTGGAAATCAAACATATTGATGTATCTTACAAAATGAAAGTGGAAATCAAACATATTAATCTATCTTACAAAATTGGAGATAATAGTACTAATTGGTTTTCATCATGCTCTAGCTTCGTTAGATTCCATATGTTAATTGACGATTATGTCTCATTGGTATCTTGCAATTCTATAGCATATTCCGACTACTCTCTTTCAAAATTGAAAATTCCAAGTCGATCTTGAAGACAATTGAACTTCTTATCATAATCCCTAACTCTTTCTCAACATCCTTTACCTTGTTGAAACAAAGAGAAAGGGCATCCCTTGCATCAATAAACTTGTCTGCAATTTCACTGTCCAGTTTAAGTAACTCTTCATTCGATTCATTTTTTACATCAACTATACCATTTGCAGCATCAAAAACCTCTGCAATGATTGCTTAATAATAATCCTCCCCTGATATTAAATAGCCTTTATATGTCTAATAGTAGTGTGTACTCCTTATCCTTAATAGAAAAAGTTGAAAGAGAAGGGATAGTATAGAAAGAAGGGGAGTCAAACCCAATATCTACATTTACATGGCTTTCTTCAATAATGGTCTCACCTCTAAAAGAATTGGGAGACATCTAGTTTGTTAGCAATATGCTTCTTACTAAGGGTCCAAATATTCCTCTACATCCTTCTCATTTTGCCACCTCATCCAAAAGCCAGAAGCTAGAAGATTTTGCTACCTCCAGTTGTTGTTCATCAGATTTAAGAGGATATTTAAGAATGAATGCAACTACTTTTGACATAAGCCTACATTTCCTAGAATGAGCAAAACAAAACACATCTGGTGCACAAAACCTATCGAGAGAATGAGCTCTAAACTTCATTGTGAATAGTGACTTCTCTAAAAGTGAGGTCCCAATAGGTATATGAACATATTTCTTTGTATCCTTTTCAACCAAATGTAGTGCTAGACTTTCAAACTCAGCAAACTCCCACAAATTTTTTTTTGCAAGAATTCACCACATGGTTAATATCCCAATCACGATTGAAAATATCCTTTGCAATTGCATAGTAAGGTAACTCCATGCCATTCTGAAGAAGAAAGTGTAGGAGCCTTTCTAAGGGAGAAACTTTTGTGATGTGAGACAATCCACGAACCCTCGATGGTGACTTACCTTTGCCAGGAGATTTCTTGGGCATTCCTACACTTGTTGCGACTAAGCAAGGAGAAGAAGCAGAGAGAATTTTAGGAGAAAAGGCAACACAAACTGAATCCCTTGACCCTAAAGACAACCTTCTTCTTTTCCTCTTTGGTGTGCCCACATCTAGGGAGCCTTGAATATCTTCCACATCAGACATTGCAGGGTCCATGATACAGCGCAAGGAGGAAAACTTGACCACATGAAAAATGCATCCTCGCTTTGTATCATACATTGTCAACGTGATATGAAAATAAGCTCATGTGCCTAATGAATTGCACTCCTTACTTTGTATCATCCTTGAAATGACAAGTGAATGGAAAAAACACATAAAATAACAAAGATGACTCAAAAATGGCTAAAAAAGCTAGGACATTAAGGTACAAGATCTAGTAAGCGAAAGCAAATGAAAGCCTTACCACTTGTATTTATACAAAATCGAGGGGCCTTGCCACATGGATAGCCACGTGGATGGCCAAGTGGCAAAACCTAGCCAAGATGGGCCCTCGCTTATGTGGTTCACTTTAGTCATCTAGCAACACTGTGCCTCATGAGTCATCCATGAATGACATAAGGAGTCCTCTTTCAAAACGTCTAAACCTATCCTCTCACGCCGTATCGGCTCGCCTTGATGAGTCTACAAAATGGTACAAAGAGGAGTCCTACAAAGCTTGTGGAACTTGCATTTCGCACTGTATCAACCAATGCATGCTTGTTGTTTTTCCACGATACATCGCGAGGAGTACCCCTTCTTTGAAGCTTCCTATTCGTTGCTTCTCGTGCCATATCAACATCTCCTTTGTGTGTCATCTTGTCCACGATATAAAGTGAGAAAGACCCATTCCTTTGTCTCCCTTTCACTGTTCTCATGCCGTATCGACATCTCCTTTGCATGCGTTAGCTTCTCCATGATACGAAGCAAGGAGGACCTGTTCCTCTACTTCTTTTTCGTTGCTCTTGCCCCATATTGACATCTCCTTTGTGCGTGTCATCTCCTCTACAATACAGAGCAAGAAGGATCCATTCCTCTACTTTCCTTTCGTTGCTCTTGTGTCGTATCGACATCTTTGTGCAGTTCTCCATGATATGGAGCAAGGAGGACCCTTCAAAGCTTCCCGTTCATCGCTATCTCTCATGCCATATCGACAACACCGCCAATCAAATAGTTTTTGTTTGCTCTTCTTGTCATTTTCTATCAATCATTGATGGCAAGGACAAAGTAGACATTAAGGAAAATTTATATAGAGAGTAAGGATAGTTGACAAGAGGCAAGGCCATTAGAGGTTTCACAAGCTATTCCTCATGAGATCCCTCTTACCCCTAGTTTTCCCCAATCTCCTACTATGCAATCAAGGCAATCAAGTGCAGAGATTGTGTCTTCTCCTCCTACCCAAGGCAAGGTCCATGTAGTTACTAACCAATCCTATAATCTTGCTAGACAGTCCTCTCCTCCAACTGCCAAGAATTTAGTCTCCCCTTGAGCATTTGATAAGCCAACTGATCAAGTTAGACCGTCTTCTACTCAAGAAAGTGAGCCTTCCAAGCCAAGGAGAAAAATGCCTAGGTTTTACTATATGCAAAAGTGTTTTAGTGAGATAAGGAAAGCCCAAAGAGCTACACATCACATCAGTCCAAAGATAGCTTTGTCAAGGATATTTCTAATAGATTATCAAGAGTATCGATTGAAACTAACAAACACTATATTAGGGAATTTGAAAATTCCATGCACTTTGGGAATTTCCAATAGCTTTATTATTTGACCGCATGGTGAAATCTTGTCGTCTTACTTGAAGGTGGAGTCTACCCTAAATGTTATATAAGCTACCTTTTCACATCTCACTTTCAAATATAGATCAAGATTTAGTCACATGGTCAAATATTTATCACTTATTTGAAATGGAAACTTGGAACATTTCCAAATTCTCTAATATGGTGTTAATTGGCCTTCAAAAGAAATGGCAACTTACAGCGATTCTTTGTCTTCAAGAGATAGTTGAAGATTTTTTTATTGACTTCATCAATGGTGCTTGCATTGTTGTTGCTCATGCTCATAGGACCATCTTATGAACAAGGATTTTAGTATGGTCATTATAATCAGGTACAAGTTCAACAAGGCATTGAGGCCCTTGCCCACTACTGATAAAAAAGCTTGTGAGGTCCTTAACATTTTTCCAAAATTATCCAAGAAAGAAAAAGGACCAAAGATCGAGTATGTGACACACCTATGCCCAATAGAGAATGCATCCTAGCCAAAGTTTGTCCAAGAAGAAAAAATGCAAGAGATCATAGAAATCAAGGATGATGTTTGCATGAGAAAAAACATTGTCCTTGGCCCTGTTAATAATAAGAGGATGGGTGAGGCGTATAAACAAATGGTTGTCAAATTTTCTTGAACTTCTAAGGAAAAGGACTATCTTAGCATATCTCTTGAGGGAACGAGTCTATGCTAGTGAAAAAGGATACTCAATTATCAAATTATGTAGTTTATTGTTGCATAAGGTAAAGCATTGTGATTGTACTATTGATTGCAAATGACACGCTTTTATTTTTACTATTGATTTTAGGGTGTTGATTGCTTCTCTTAGCCAAGACATCTAAAATTATATATATCATTTTTTATCTACTATTATCATTGATTTTTTTTCGAGATCTAGTTCAAACATAGCAATGTTTTTCAAATATTTTGATTCCATCACAAACTACCATATCTTTCTTCTTTATGTCGAAAGGTATGCAATCTTTCAAAATAGTTAACATGTACTTCTTTGTTGTATTTATTTCATACTAACATTTTACTTTCTAGAGGACATTGGAGTCTTATATATATCCATACACTCACTAGAGAAATTATATTGATAAACTCTCTAAGTGGTATCCATGGCCAAGCAAAAATGTGTGTTGAATGGAATGTTGCTTGCTTTTTTATTAATTGTTTATTTTAGTTACATATTTCATTTGTAGTGCTACCATTCTCATGGCTATCTTCTTGGACACCATATATAAGGATGTTATTGATCCTAAAAAACCATATGACTTTCTCCAACAAGAAGAACCATTCCAAAGTGATGCACATACTTGTGGATGGAGAGTGATTGTGATATTTCGACTTTATTTTCAAGCTTCCCGACTTCTCGCAAATTAGACTCGAAGAATTATAAACCATTAAATAGAGGAAGTCTCGAGAAAAATAGTCTAAGGTTTGTAACACAACACTTTTCTGGGTTGATAGGGATTGTAGCCATCCTTCTCTGAAGTCACCATGTAAACGCGAGTCATGAGTCATAAGTCAAAAATTCAACAAACCCATTTAAAACTTAGCAAAGCAAGACAAGTTTTAAAGCTTTAAGCATTAAATCTTAAAAGCTTATGAATAAAAAGAAGAAGAAGAGGAAAGCGATGACAAATAAGCTGTCATCCCCTCCCCCCCCCCCCCTTTTTATCAAAAAAAAAAGAATTGTTGAAAAAACACTTTTCATAATAAAGTTAAACAAGATTTCTTTTATCATGGGCACAGATCCACGAAACTCCAAGGGAGTTATTCTCAAGAATGAAATTCTTGTTTAGATTCAGTCCAAACTAGATCCTGACACAAAGAAGGGAAAATTCAAGAAGACTATTGAAAGGTATTGCCACTTATGCTAAGTTTTGCCTTGATATTATTATTTTTAAAAAGAAAATATTTGTCTTGAAAATAAATTTGTTGAAATTTTATGTTTAATGCATTCAAATTAGGATGTTCGTGATTGTAAGTTAGGTACTAATCTTTCCTAAAAATCATCAAGCTAAGAGATGGATGACTGAGTACAAATCGCCGAGACTGAGGTAGTGTTCTTGATGGCACTAGACCTCCCCAAAACCAACGTGAATAAAACGTACTCCAAGGGATTTTCTTTTTCTACTTCACGCTAGTAAGTATAAACCAATCATGACATGAAAGGTCTTGTTATAGGGAACTCTAGCTGACAAGAGAAGGTAAGGATACCATGGGACTTTGGTCATAAACTCCTTAGGCTCTTATGAACTACCAACTACTCTTCAAATTCTAGATAGTATCCTGGAAGTTCCAATACTAGTTGAGGAACTGAACTTGGAGAGAATAATACCTTCAAATAGAAAACATTGTAAAAATTTATTTTTCATAAAAGGAACTATTGAGAAGGAATTGCTTTACTTTGTTTTTGTGTCGTGGAATAAAGGCATATAATGAATTTGTATCAAGAGATAAATTTTTTTAAAAACCATTTTTTATACGTTGAACCTAAGGTGATAGGTAATTAGGTAATTAAAAATACTCTCTCGAGGGAAGCAAGAGGATGGACCCCCGACGAATCCAAACCTATGGTTGGGTGGTCTCGGTAAGCCAAAAGCTTTCCTAAGAATGAATAAAAATCACATTTTTTAATAGACCAATAGAGATCAGAAAGCCTGACTTACATCACTTTAAAACCATGGGCAGAAGGGATCAAAGTGCCATACTCCCCTTCATCTCCCATTCTCTTTGAACCTAGCATAGTGCAAGCTCGTTTCAGTCAACAATTTCTATAAAGGATGGAAACTCGAATTGCTGACACTAATCAACCGTTAATAGTTGATTTGACAAAAAAGACTCAGGTGGACCCTAGTGGGAACGGCTGGAACTTCTATTGCGGGGTAGACTCAAGCAAGCCTAGCTAGCAAAATCTCCGAGGGTTTTCATCAAAATCTCAGACGGTGTTTTCTAAGACATCTCTTAATGGGCTACTAAGAATGTACCGCCAAGGAAAGCTCGAGCAAGCACGTTACAGTGATTTCAAGAGTTTGCAAGACAATAGATTCAAAGGTACTCAAGATAGATGGGGGTGAATGTAAGTCTCTTTCATATTGTCTATTTTTTAAGGATCTCTTTTTCAATTTACCAACTTGTTACATTTTTATTTACAGTGCCAAGATTATTGTGACTCATATATGCAGTGGATAAGGGAGCGGCATATGGAGTTGCTTTTGGATAGGGAAATCGCACCAGTTGATCCTGACTCCCCTCCACAGAAGTATTCAACTAAGAGTAAGAGCAAGGGCAAGTCATTTGGAAAGACTAGTAAGGCAAAGTCCAAAAAAGCCTAAAGAGAAGAGAGTACCTATCAAAGTCAAATTCTTCCAACAATCAAAGAAAAAAGCTCCTATGAGAGAAGACTAGATATCTTTGTAAAAAGTGATGAAGAAATTATAATACCAAAGAATGCGAAGGTGCTAGAGACACAAGAAGATTAATAGATGCAAACAAAAAATTGGAGAAATCTCCTTTATTGTTTTGTAACCTTTTATAACTCTTGATTTAATAAAAAGCTTTTTATCCTACATAAATGTAATAATTATTTTCATATTTATGGCTCAAAACATACAATTGTGAGAGCCAAACAACCCATACAAGAGAAACAGTGTTCAACTCTTTTCCCAATTGTTTTACCATTGACTTTGAACTTATATCTAGGGGATATGTTGTCTAGTAGCTCCAAGGTATCCCTTACATTCTTTAGACTCCAATTGGAAGTAACATTTACCTCCTTTTATTCTTCATGTTCTATAACTTGCACCTTAAGTTTGAAAGGCATGCAATCTATACTAGAATCCATGGGAATCCAAATGCCTAGTTTATGTTTATATCTCCAATAATTGAAGCCCAATGCAATTGCACATCATTACCTTATCAAGAATCTCTCAATTTAGAGATGAAAGACTTGGCAATGGAAAATCCTCGATATGTTCATATATGCCTACTCTCGAGGGAACCGCATATTGTGAATAATATATAAAAACCTTTCCTATCACTAAAAGAACCCACGATTTGATCAACATAGATAATGTTAGCAAACACCTTATGAATCGCATGGAAGGTTCCACTTAAGCTTTTCACTGATTGCCATTCAATATTTGTTGACGAAAATATGTCTATAACCAAGAATTCGCTATTAGTACTTGCTTAAATTTAAAAAATATTACATACATTATCAACTAAAGACTTACAATGTGTTCGCTAAGAAATACATTCGTTTGGAGGCAAGTGTATACCCTTGGCCATGTAAACATGTTGCACTTTGACAAGCATAATTTTGAAAGCAATGATACATCCCTTCCAATGATGTTTAATATCCTCTCTTTTTTTCTTTTCACCTTGTGAAAGCCCTTGTAAAAGGGCAAAATGGTAACCCAATCATTTATACTAAAGGTTTTTGGCTCCCAATTTTCGTCAGCTCCCTAGCTATAGATAGTATAAGAGTTTACTAAATGAGAAGGGTGCCTTATAGATGCCATACACAAATTCATAGAGAAAAAAGTTTATAGAGAAAGGTGAATGAACTAAAAAAGAATATTAAGAATACTAATGAAAATATATTGGGTGGCAAAAAGAATATTGAAAGCTCTTCATTTTCAAAATAGTCATTATTAACTTCAAAGCATCTCTATCATGTCCTTTGTTAGATTTTATAAGTAAATAAGGACTTCAGGACTACAAAAACATGTTAGACTTTGGAGATTTTGGCTAAAAAGGAGGAGAGAATCATGAAGTGGACTCTACTATCTCCAAAAAAGAGAAGATAAGAATAACATATTCTTGAACACGTGGCAAACTCTCTTTGGTCCTTTTCTTAATCCATGATTAACAAAAGTGCATTTTTGAAGTGTTTTTTGGCCCTACATACACTGATCATAAGACAAAGGTATCATAACATGTATATGTTGAATACATGACATATGCCAATCCACATATCCCATAAATGACAACATAACACACATTATACACACAAATACTCAAGTATACAAGCAATGCACAACAAGGAAGGAGTGCCTCATGACATGCGTAATATATGCCAATCAATGGCCTCCCCCTATCAAGCATGTACACATGAAAAGTACATGCATATGTATAGTGAGTAATAGGAGAGAATTGCCTTATTAGTCCTTATGACCTGCATATCCTAGTTTCACAATGCACGCTATTTAGACACCCTCTTCTACTACGCATCTACACACACACACACACACACACACACACACACACAAAGTTCTAGAAAGGGACATCCTTATGACATACATATGTCAAATTCATGGTGCATGCCAATCACTAGGCCTCTCTTACCACACACATCACATAACCCATAATGGATAAGACCCTTACTTCTCAACCAAGTACACCTTGACCTTGATTTGTCACGCTTCTCAATCTAATCTTCTGATCTGGCACTCTCACTTTGATACCAACTAAAATTTTTTGAAACAAATGTGCAACGGAAGGGGAAATGGCACAAGATATGAAGGCCTGAGCATTCTTCTTCTTCTTCTTCTTCTTCTTCCATGGTCAATAGTTTACACACAAAATATCTCACTAAAGTGATAGATACCTATTAACCATTAAGTCTCTTCACACACATCCTCTATTTTGTTTATGCATACATAGGATGCATATTTCAATGCTATATCTCGTATCACTAGATTCCTTAGGAAAATAGCGGGCCCTTTCAAAGGGAGTATTTGGGTCTGCTTCTAATAGACCCATAAAGTTTTGAGCAACGCTTCATTATATTGGACAAAGCAATCCATCTTCATAGGAAGAAAAGAGCATGAGAAAGCTAGCAACTTTTGAGTGGTGGCTCATTACTACACAAAGCAATCTATCTTCATAGAAAATAATAGAGAATGAAAAGGCTAATAAACTAAGCCTCTAAGTCCATCAAAATCTCCAAAGATTGTGATGCAGTACTTATCATCTTAATGGAATGCAATTGCAAACACGGTATATTATTTCTAAGAAACCTAGTTGCACTTGCATTGCACAATATTTACACGTTCTTCATGTACTTGTTGAGATTTTATATCTTTCTTAAGCACAAAAATTGTAGCCCTCGGGAAAATCTTGACCACAACACCTTGAGGATACACTTGAGTAGTTCGCAAATAATAAAGGTCCACACTTCTTGAGCCCACTAGTTACATGTACACTGAACATTGTGTTTTTGCTTAAACTTAGATAGTTCTTGCATTATAGGGACTATTCTTGATCAAATCTTTACCTTCAGTACCCTTAAAGTAATGTCCATTAAAATACCTTGAGCACATAGTTCATCATCAAGTTATAATCTTCAACTAAAGTCGTTCGAGAAGTGGGGCATCAATTTCATGGGCCATATCAATCCTCCAACTAGAAGAAAGCAAAAGCGATACATCTTGGTATGTATGGGCTATATGAGAAAGTGGTGTGAAGACAAAGCTTTCAAACAAGATGACGATAACACTACGGCCCTGTTTTTGTACGAGAATATCATCACATGCTTTGATGGTCCCTTAGAGCTAGGCAATATGATAGAGCTACTCACTTTTTAAACAAGATTATGGAAGAGTTGACCAAGCTTTACAAGATCCACCATTGCAAGTCCACACCCATCCTAGAGTCAACAGCCAAGTTGAAGTTACCAATCGTATTCTTTGCTTGATCTTGACAAGGAGGATTGCTGCACATCATCATGATTAGGACAATCGGCTTACATAGGCCCTCTAGGCATACTGAACCTCTTGTAAGATTGCTATAAGACAGATACCTTTCCAATTGGTGTACAGAAGTGATCTTTCTTGTCGAGTTAAAACTCCCCTCCTTGCGAGTGGCTATCACGAAATTCTTGGGAGATAATGAGTCCCTATAGTGTCGTCTCCTACACTTGGAATGTCTGAACGAACTACAACAAATGGTGTTATAATGTATGGAAGCCACACATGCTCAACAAGAGGCTTACCATGACAGCTTCGTCAAGTGTAAGGAATTCAAGGAAGGTGACCTAGTCCTCACCTATGATTCGAGATTTGGCAAGTTCCCAGAAAAGCTCAAATAGCACTTGATAGGCCCTACAAGATACTTATTGTCAACCCTAATGGCTCTATCCAAATACAAGCCATCGATGCCTCTGAAGATCCCTTCCTAATCAATGGCTATCGCTTGAAGAAGTATTAGCCTCCCTAGGGATCTTGACAATTACAGTGGATAGCCCCTTCCTCTCTTGCACGTCGATTGTAATGCTTTGCATACCGCTACTACTGATAGTCGTAATTTTGCCTTTTACAAGGTGGATGATGCTTTTTACCCCTCAGTTCCACCTCTCGCCACTACTCTACTACCTTCTCGTTTAATCTCGCAGAGGTGGTGTGAATGGTTCTAATAAGCAATGCTCTAGCTATGTGAAAAGAAAACAAACAAAAGCAAAAAAAAAAAGGTTATGGAAGAGAATGACTTTGATCCCTACCATGCCAACCCACTCTTCAAGAAAATGTGAAAACAACCTCAGGCATAGGGAGGAAAGAAAAACAAAAAACCACAAACTGTTATGGGAGAAACAAAAAGCAATTCCCTGTCATAATAGGCCTCGCTCCAAGAAAAGGTGGCAAACACCCTTAGGCAGAAGCTGGCTATGGAAAAGGTAGTAACACCCTGCAGTCTAGACTAGTTGATTCCTCGATCATCGAGTTTTCAAGATCCAGTTTTGAAGCTGCCGTGAAGCTACCTCCCTTGGTGTGATGTGTCCCCTTGCGACTCTCGATAGAGAGTTTAACTCCTCTAGTAGCAGATGACATAACCTCCTATATCCAACACATGTTCCTGATATGTTGGCTACCTCCTTGGGTATGCATCTCCATCAATAGACATTGTTCGACATCATCAACAAGCCAATGCTGATCTTCATTGACAACCCCTTGAGAGTTGTGAGCTTTTATCCTACTTGGATCGGGATGTGAGTATGGGAGGATGCCTTCTATATCTCTTAATCGAGTGTGAGACAGGGGGTGGGGTGAGTGACCAGTCCTTGTCCTTTAAATCCAAATGAGAGGTGAGATGTGTGAATGGAGTGTTGCATGCACGAGTTAGGCCTCTCAATGCACAAAGCACGATCTATTCTTGTCCATGGCACTCTAAGGCTCCCTGGCCTTCCTTCTTGCATGTATGCCGACACAGGGCAAGATGCACTGCTACACCATCAATTGCGCACAAGAGGCATACAATCTGCACTTCAATCAATTGGGAGGTGAGATTCTGGGGATATTACGAGATCACCGATGATCAAGTACGTTTCTATTTCCATATGTACACATAGGACAGCCTCTACCATGACCACTAGATACATCACTCAGTTATGTGCACTTTGCACTGCAAGGCTCCCTGGCATGCCTTCTTGCACCTATGCCAAATGGGTTGGGATGCACTGATACACCATCAATTGTGCATACTGGCATACTTCCTCTATATTATTTTCCTTGTCAATTTCTTAAATGGGTGCAAGATATGGGTTCCTCTTCCTTTCTCTCTGAGTGATGTGAGCCATGGGGCGAGTGACTAATATATCATTCTTATATGAGCAACCGTTGAACTGAGAGTGATATTGTTCAGCACCAACAACTTAACCAATTTTTCATCAACATGGTGACCTCTGTGGGTGTTGTTCCATAGTCCATGCCTTTAGACGCATGCTATGGCGAGCCATGGTACCTCCTATGGTCGACTTCAACTCCTAGCACATGGATGACAGTCTACATCAACCCCTTGAATGGGCCAAGTGTTTCTAACCCTACCTCTTGCATATATTGATATGTGTGGCATGTCTCAAGTGTGTAGGCAAACATAAGGGTTCAAGTCATGGTCAAGTACTAGGCCCGTACTGATTAGACAAACCAATATATTCACATTTTAAGTATGGGGACTCATCCCTATACATCTTGTTTGAATATATTCATGAGAGTACCTCACTCTTTGATCCTTAAGCACTATCATATTTCATTTATGCCTTGTTGAGATCCCCCCACCCTATTCTTCCTTGTTCCCATGGTCTTTCCTTGCCTTTTAGCCTTTTATATCATTTTGTTGATCCTTTATGTGAATGTACCCTATGTTCACTGAAATTGGAGTCTGATCTTACAATCATCCCTTCAATATAGCCACTTTCTTTTTTTTTTTTGCCCCCTATTCGAAGCAATGGTTCATCACTTATTAATTTTTGAAAAAAAAATCGTAAATCAGACGTGTTTGTATGTGAATGTGCCTTTCTCGTATATCGAAACTACAATTTGATATGATAACCCTAATCTTTCTCTTTTTTTATACACTTTTCCTTTTTACAACCCATCTTTCTAATGCATGAATTGGCCATTATTTATTTTTGCGTGTTTGTTGGTTTTTTAACATGATTTTTGCTCTTTTTTCCATGTAAACATGCTCTTTTCTCATCGGAATGGCATCCTGCTTAGATAGCCTCAAGATGTTGGTCCCCTTGGAGATTTTTCCTTTTCTCTCTACCCCTCATTTTGGTCAATCAAAATTTTTTCATTAGTTTTTAATTGTGTTTTCCTACGTCTTTTTGAACTTTTTCCATGCGAACATGCCTTTCTCATGCCGAAATTGTAGTTTGACATAGTAGCCCTAATCTTTCCCTTTTCTTGGACACTTTTTATTTTTACAACTTGTTTTTTTTAATGCACAAATTGGCTGTTATTTGTTTTTGCATGTTTGTGGATTTTATTTTACGTTATTTTTGCTATTTCTACCATGTGAACATGCTCTTTTCTAATCGAAATGGCATTCTACTTGGATAACTTTGAGTAATTGGTCCCCCCAACATTTCTCCTTTTCCTCCGCCTTGTTCTAGCCCACCAAATTTTGGTTATTAAATTTTAATTGTGTTTTCCTACGCCTTTTTGAACTTTTTCCATACGTACATGCTTTTTTTATACCAAAATTAAAATTTGACATTATAACCCTGATATTTCTCTTTTCTTGGACAAATTTATTTTTTATAGCCCATCTTTATGATGCACAGATTGGCCGTTATTTACTTTTGCATGTTTGCAAGTTTCTTTTTACACTGATTTGGCTCTTTTTTCATGTGAACATACTATTTTCTCATCTGACAATGGTGTCGTGCTTGGATAGCCTCAAGTTGTTGGTCCCATTGGATATTTTTCATTTTCCTCTCCCTTGTTCTAGCCCACCAAATTTTTTTATTAATTTTTACTTGTGTTTTCCTATGTCTTTTTGAACTTTTTCCATGTGAACATGCCTTTCTTCCACCGATTTTGCCTTTTGACTTGCCATCCCTGTTAAAGATTATTTCAATGTTTTTTTTTCCCTTTGTTTCAACTAACGTATTGTCCCAAATTAATTTTTGTTCTGATTTTCATGTATGTTTTTATATTTTCTTCCACGTGAGTACCCCCATTTGTCATCAAAACCATGTTCTAATTAGATAGCCCTATCCTTCTAATCAAGCCAAACAGTTTTCCTTCTCGTTGCATTCCATTCTGACCACTCAATTTTTTGTTATTAAATTTTTAGTACATTATTGGGTTCTCTTTTTTCTCGTTTTTCCATGTGAACGTATCTTTTTCTTGTTGAAACTATATTCTGACTTCATAACCATGTGCGGCACTTTGCTGCATACATTTTTCCTTCTATTTGCACTCTGTTTTGCCAAAAAAAAAAAAGGTTATTGACTTTTTATTGTGTTTTCATGTGCGTTTTTTGTCATTTTTCCATGTGAATTCCCAGTTTTTGTCTCATGATGCATGCTGATGTGTCCACCATGTCATGTTCAATCCACACATGTTTTTCTCACTCTCGTCCGATTCCATCATCACAACAAATTTTTTACCCCCGCCTTGCGATGGTGCACAGGGGGTGGGGGCGATTATTATACTCATGATTATGTGTTTTTTATTTAAAACTAAAAACTAAAAACTAAATAAATCAAAACCCCCTCCCATGGTAGTTCCCTCCCTCCCTCTCTCTCTCTCTCTCTCTCTCTCTCTCTCTCTCTCTCTCTCTCTCTCTCTCTCTCTCTCTCTCTCTCTCTCTCTCTCTCTCTCTCTCTCTCTCTCTCTCTCTCTCTCTCCTTGTCTTTTTTTTCCTCTACTCCCTTCTCACCCTTCGCCTCGTCCTCTTCACCCATTCCCTCCTCCACTCTCGCTTACTCCCTTGCTACCTTGACCTCCTTGCCTCCTACTCCCTCCTTGCCCCTTGACCTGGTCCTCCTTGCCCCCCCCCCCCCCCCCCCAAAAAAATGTCAAGCGTTTTTTAGAAAATTGAAATTCCCTTGAAAAACTATAAATAGGTTGGATTTTTGTTAGCTTACTTGTTTCCATGATTGTTTGTTGTGTTTTGTAGCTAGATTTTTTGTATTTGTCTAGTTTAGGATTTGTTTTAGTCACTTTGTTTGAATTTTTGAGTATGGGAACTTAATAGCCTTGGTCAAGATCAAAGTTTTTTTAGACAAGTTGGAGTTGGAGTTTGTTGATGGCTGTTGAACATCTTGGAACAGGCATGTTTTCTTGCCTAGACTATTACAGATCATGGGGACTATGGGTTCATGAGCACTTCACATTGCACTTGTCAGATACACTGTACTCGGGAGTCATCTCATGATTTTTATCAAATACTTTCATGCTATGTGTTGGGTTGATGCACATTTTGCACCATCGTTAAGCACTAGCATGACATGAGGCCTATTGTAGCTATATGCATGCGCACTTGAGACAGCACATTTCATTGTGCACACACAAGAGTCACCAAACTAGGAACCTCTAGTTGAGTGGGAAAGGTGGTTGGGTGAGTTTGAGGGTCGTGAAGGACACCATTAATTGTGAGATGGGTTGTTTTTTTTGTCGACATCATGAGGACCGTTATTATTTCTTGAGTGAATGTGAGATTATGGGTGGGTGGAGTGCAATACAACTTTTTTTTTGCTGAGTGATGAGAGGTGAGGTTAAGGATTTAATATAATGAAGGAACTGTGTTTGCATCTTGCATGACACACAGGCACTTGTATAAACAAGCTAGGCACTATATTCTTCGGCACATACATCTATTTGTGTAGGGCATTGCTTGTATGATTGCATAGCATAGATCCAACTTTGCATTTCTTCTTGATTTCATGTATGGTTGAGCATTTTGTTTATCTTCAATAGCATATTTTCAGTTAGGACACACTGCATGGCATCACACCTCGTACATTTGAGAAAATGTTCACTTGTTAAAATCAAGGGAAGTTTTAGGAGCTCCTTAACAAAGCTATACATTCTAGATATGTTTGATATACACATGTGCTATAAAAGGTAGATGATGGGCTCAAAGAACAAGAGGGAGAGAAGTTTAATTGGGGATTAGCGAAGGATGCAATTATTACGAAAAGCAAGTAGACCAACATGGAAGAATTATTTGAAGGCCGCACTCTTATGTCCATGATTATAAACGTCGAGAGTTGGAGGAAAAGGCTTCTATTTATTAGTGAATATGAAAATAGCAAGCAATGGTTATATATCACCGAAGAAGACATCAAAAGTCTACCCTACTTTGAGAATGAAACTTTGATAGTAATCAAAGCACCTCACAGTACCACATTAGAGGTCCCTGACCCTAATGAGGCTATTAAGTATCCTCAAAGACACTATCAACTACTTTCGTAGAGTGCTATGGGCCCAATTGATATGTATCTTATAAGCCAATTCAAAGAAAAATTAAACTAGCTGAATGCACCTAAAGCTCCTCAAGCAATATACAGACTTATGGGGGGTTCTTGTGATGCATTACCAGCACTGCCAAAGATGGTTGCTTCAAATCGTATGGAAAATGAGCTAATAGATGGACATCCATTAAGGTGTGACTTTACTAGTTCTTCACAGGATGCCGAATGCATTATGAAGATTGTTCTAGCATATGTTAATGGTGATGCAAATTACTCGCTTCTCTTTGAAGAGGGTGTTGGTTTTACTAACAAATGATTCTCCTAGTTTTCTGTGAGATGAATAACTGAAGCTTACTGAAGCTGGTTTTTGTCTTAAAGATGAAGGGTTGCAACAACATCACATGCTTTGATAGGAAAACAATCCCCACGACTTCCTGTCAATGTTCATTAAGCAGCAAGATAACACCTAGTGATAATTGCAATATTCAAATTGGGACATGCTAGATGGGTTTATGTCAAATAGCAACATGGAAATGAGATGCTATTGGTGCACAGATCGGATGCTGTATGCTCGCGTAGTGAACGCCGGAAGGTCCCCAAGAACAAAAGAACTCTATTTTTTGCACAAAACTCAAGGTAGAAAGCATGCACGACATGAAATAGAGACCAATTGGGTGCAATCTCCCCCCGTGCCTTGTGTGAGCGCTCCACAAAGCATGTATTTTATGTATTAATCATCTTCAAGCTCAAATAATAGCCCAAATTACAAAATAGCACGCTTTTGGCTTTAGAGTTTGCTTTAGCACAAAATAGAAATAAAGCTAATGGGCGGGCGCCCAAAGAGTCAGGCATACCCAATACAATGTCCAAATACAAATATCATAATCGTGCACCCATGTGCATACAAAATAATAAATAAATATCCAACGCCTTAATAAATAGGTGCGACAAAATATAGACGCCATGCCTAAGGTATGCGCCCATCAAAATATAAGTGATAACTCGAATATACGCTATCCTCCAATGCTTTCCTCCTCCACTGCTGCTATCTCTACACATCAACTAAAGCATTCACAATCGTTAGTAAAATAATACAATTAAACCGACAAAAGTGAATACCTAGCAGTCTTCAGCTACATAAATAAATCAACTGGTTAGAAATCAATCCTAACCTTAATTTATCACGAGTGCGCACTCTAAACTCATAAACGTTTATTAATTTAATATGTATTTTGCAGAATCACCCGCTATGGAATCACGCATATACACACTAAATTAATGAAACGCCCGTAAAGGATAAGCGTCCCCATCAACTTCTCGCACAAAGAATCTACTTTGTGTATGAGCCCCGGTCAACAAAGTTTACGAAATCCACCATAAAACCTCACGGAATCTACCATGGTACGGAATCCACCGTGAAATATGCCTCCTGGCATCATACCCCCAGGGTGGGATAGCAATTGTCCTCAATTGCTATTAGCTCAATGTGGAGCTAACAAAGTGGGGAAAGCATTGAAGTCTCTAGCGTGCATCCATTAGGCCTCTTGAACAGGATGGTTTTTAAACTTGACCAAATATCTAGAATATCTACGGCCAGTTCTAGTGGTTATAAAGTCAGTATCTATGATAGCTTCATGCTCAATGATTTCAGTCTCTTCATCTAGCAAATGTGAGTTTTCATAAACAGGGTGTACAGGTAATTGGCCTCTAAAGGGTCGTAATAAACTAATGTGAAAGGTGTTGTGAATTTTCCAGTGTGGTGGTAGTTCTAACTTGAATGCATTGTCATTGATTTTGTGAATGATCTTAAATGGTCCATAGAATCTAGGTGCTAATTTCACAACTGGGTGTTTATCTACACTTTGTAATCTACGTTTTTCTATTCTCAACCAAACATAGTCATCAACTTTAAAATTCATGGCCTGTCTTTTCTTATTGGCTTGTTTTGTATATGATTGCTGGGCTTTGGCAATCATGTCTTTAACCTCATCAAAAATAGTAGCGTGCATGTTAGCAATATCATCAGCACTCTGAATTCTATTTGATAAAGATGTAACAGGTGTAGACAATCTATAACCATAAATCACTTCAAACGGTGATTTCTTTGTAGCTGTGTGTGGTGTATTGTTATATGCAAACTGCAGTAAATGCAAATGTGTATCCCATGTCTGTGGTTTAGAAATAGTGTAAGCACGTAAAAGATCTAAAATAGTACTGTTAGTGGCTTCTGTTTGTCCATTAGTTTCAGGATGAAATGCAGATGAGAAATCAATCTTTGTTCCTAGGTTAGCAAACAAAGTAATCCAAAAGTTATTACAAAATCTAGAATCACGGTCAGAAATAATAACTTTTGGTAATCCATGATTAGTGAAAACAGTTTTCAAAAACAATTGTGCTACCTGAGATGCTATTAAAGTTTTCTTACATGGAATGAAATATACTTGTTTACTAAACCTGTCTACTACAGTCCAAATCATATCATGGTTAGCTTTAGTGTTAGGTAAACCAGTAATAAAATCCATAGAAATCTGTTCCCATAGTCTTGATGGAATAGATAAAGGCATAAGTAACCCATACTGTTTACCATGATGTCTCTTAACTCTTTGACAAACTAAACATTCAGAAACAAAGTTAAATACATCAGTGTCCATATGTGGCCAATAAAAATCTTCAGTCAATGTACGTAAAGTAGATATGATACCTCTATGACCTTGATATGGAGGACAATGAATCTCATTCAAAACAAAAGATCTAAATGGAACTGTAACACATAATCTCTTTTCATAAAACATAAATCCATCATTGTAAGATAGTGAATCAATAGGAATCCAGTTATTTCCAACTAATTTATTCCAATCAGCATGAAAAGTAATGTCCTGATGATAAGTATCTTTCATAGGAGTTAAAGAATCAAATGATATGACATAAATATTATGAATGGTGGGTCTTCTACTTAATGCATCGGCCACTACATTTTCTTTACCTGGTTGATATTGGATAAGGGGATGAAAACTCTGAATAAAAGCTGCCCATTTGATATGTCGGGTCAGATATTTGGGATTGACTAAGGAGATGTCTAATACTTTGTTGGTCAGTCTTAATCATAAACTCAGAACCCATTAAGTAATGTTTCCATTGTCTTAAAGCTTGTACAACAGCTAACAATTCTTTATCATATGTGGAATATTTAAGTTCGGATGGTTTCAGTTTACAGCTAGAATAGGCTATGGGATGATTATCTTGCATAAGTACGGCTCCTATTCCAGATCCGCTAGCATCAGTAACTACTAAAAAGAATGGTCTATTAAAATCAGGTAGTTGTAATACAGGAGCATGGGTTAATACATGTTTCAATAAATCAAAAGAATTCTGTTGATTATCAGACCAATGATAAACAATACCTTTCTTTAAAAGTTTAGTCAAAGGCAAAGCAAGTAATGAAAAATTTCGCACAAACTTCCTGTAAAAACTAGAAAGACCTAGAAAAGAACGTAACTCATGCACATTTTTGGGTATAGGCCAGTTCAATATTGCTTCCATCTTCTTAGGGTCAACCTTAATACCTTTTGATGATACAATATGACCTAGATATTCAATTTCTATTTGAAAGAACTCACTCTTTTCCGGATTAGCATACAATTGATTATCTTTCAACAACTTGAAAACCAAAGACATATGTTCATAATACTCTTTTTCATTTTTACTGAATACCAAGATATCATCAAAGAATACTATAACACAATGCTGATATTTCAAAAATATGCGATTTATCATTCTACTAAATGTAGCAAGTGCATTAGTCAATCCAAAAGGCATCACTAGAAATTCATAATGACCAAATTGTGTTCTAAATGCAGTCTTGAATATGTCAGATTTATCTAATCTCACCTGATGATAACCAAATTTAAGATCTATTTTACTAAATATGGCAGAACCTTGTAGTTTATCCATAAGATCATCTACCCTAGGAATTGGATATCTATTCATAGTAATCTTATTTAGGGCACGATAATCAATGCACATATGATAAGTATTATTCTTCTTCTTTACCAACAAAACAGGTGCGCCAAATGGAGAACTACTAGGTCTAATTAATCCTCTATTTAATAATTCCTCAACTTGATTTTGAATTTCTTTCTGTTCAATCTGGTTATGCCTATATGGTGCTTTACAAGGTGGTTGTGTACGAGGAATTAAATCTATTTTGTGGTCTTCAGGACATGAAGAAGGTAATCCAGGTGGTAGATCTTCAACAAAACAATCTTTAAATTGTGCAAGGAATTCTTTATGCCTAGGATGCATATGTTTTTCTTTAGCTTGAAGTTCATTCACCTAAATTAGATAAGATTTACTACTTTTGCATAATGCATGTTTAGCTTGAGTATGAGTAAGCAGTGGAAAAGCATTAGATGCGTGCATACCATACAATGTAATGTGTTTTCTTTGAAAATGAATTTTAATTGAATGCGTGGAATAATCTATGTCAGGATTATGCTGATGATGCCAAGGCATACCTAGGATAATATCACTGGACTGTAATGGTACAACTAGGAAATTCCTTCTTTCGGTGTATTCATCAATTTGAATTTCTAAATCATGCACCTCTTGTGTTCCATTATACCTTGTGGCTAAGAATGCTGCTTTAATGCGATAATGCATAGGAACAGTTTGTAATTTCAATTCTTTCACTAACTTTGCAGAAATAAAATCATATGTACTACCATCATCATGCAAAATAATCTTTTCTTTTCCATGCACTAAATATTTCATTGTCAACAAAGAATGTGGAATTGGCATACCTGGTAAAGTATCCAAAGGAGTAGTAACGTCATCCTCGTCTTCCGTAAAGTCAGGAATTTCCTCATGTTTATTTTCCATTGCTCCAAGATAATTGATATGGACAGGTGGCTTCTTTGATTGGCAATTGGCTGCTAGATGTCCAGGTTGATGGCATTTGTAACACACTATAGGTTTGGCTTTAGATACATTGTTTGCAATGGCAAGAAGTCTAGGAATATTAGGATTTGGCTATGAGGATAGCTTAGGGTTTTGATTAGTATTTGATGGCAAAGCAGGTGGTTTTGTCCAAGACTTATGGAAAGATGATGAAGGAAATCGACTTTGATTAAATCTTCTAAAATTTGAATTGAATTGCTTAGAACCATAGTTACCATTTGCTTGAAATTGTTGTGGACTCTTATCTCTTCCTCGAATCTTGTCTTCAGTATCATGAGCTAAAGAAGTTGCATCTTCAAGAGTTGCAGGCTTGAACGTATTGACTTCAACGTAGTAATGCCCAAGTAGTCTAGACATATACTTGCACTTGTGAGTCGCTTCAGGTACGTCTTCAAGCATGCGTAGTTGGAGTAAGGCATTCCAAAAGCGTTCGGTGTACTAGGAAATAGATTCACGATCTCTTTGCTAAAGAAGGTCCCATTGCTTTATGGCTTTTTCATGGAATTGTGGAGGAAGGAAATTCTGCATAAACTTCTTCTTGAAACTCTCCCAAGTAGTAGGACAATCTATGCTCTTACGAACCACGGTCCACCAAAGAGATGCTCTTTCCACTAAATGATTAGTGACACACTTGATTTTATCTTTTTCAACATATGTCTCTTCATGAAAGTAATCATCAAACTGACTGATGAATGCAAGAACAGTTTTTCCATCTCGAGTGCCATTGAAAGTACGAAATTTGAAATTTCTTTTACTTATCTTTGTTTCTTTGCGGATGGATTAAGCTTCGAGAGTCGCATCAATGGTTCGTCGGATAAGATCTTCAAGTTGTGGTCCATCTTTATCGGTAGTCAATCGTTGTAAATTGGCCAATTGAACTTGCAAGGCTTGCCGGGCTCTTCGTTCTTCGTCCAACTGCATCATAATTAAATCCAACTTTTGTTCCATGGTAGGTTCAGGAAGATTGCCTTCAGCCATTAAATCATCCATATTGTGTTCCGTCATCCTATAAAAATTCAAAAGACCTCACACTCTCAAAATCCAATTAGCGGGATGAGCATAGCTCAAAGTCGGGTGTATAAGGCTTATAGATTTTTGTTTGGCTTTCACAGTCTTCGACTTTTGTGGTTGCGGGATTTGAAATTGTCGTAAAATCTGCGTATGACCTTCTGTGTGTGCTGAAACTGGTTCAGCAAGTCTGCATATGCATACAAAGTCTTCTAGGGAACAACTTTGCAGTTCAGTGCGTCTGCGCAGGAATAGTCCTTATGGGAGTTTTTGGCACAAGTCAGTTCTGACTTCTGATGACTTAATTGACTTGCAGAGTTGCAGAACTTATGGAACTTGATCAAATTTGAAGATTTGTATGACTTTGGACTTGAATGATTAAGCTTGAAGCTTAATCTGTAAACAACGTCGAATTTTAGGGGGGGCCGTTTTTGTTCCGCGACGAAAATCACGGCGGATGTATACTGACGCCGCTGATTTTGAAATTGGATTGGCTAAGCTTTTTAAAAGCTTAGTTTTTAAGCTTTTAAGCTTTATAATAGATATGGAACTTATCTGTGGTCTCTGAGAAAAACGACTTGATAGAAGGAGATGTTGACGTGGTCCTCTGTCTCCTCAGGCCGGTCCTTCGTGATCAGAGGCTGTAGACAGAGGTTCTTGACCACCAAGAATCCACCCGTATCGACCGTTCACGATAAGACTGACTGTAGAGCTCGATCATTCCAGAAGCTCCGCCTTCGCGCAAGATGGGTAGCGATTGGAAGCTCTTGATCTCAGCTTCGCTCTGATACCACTGATGCACAGATCGGATGCTGTATGCTCGTGTAGTGAACGCCGGAAGGTCCCCAAGAACAAAAGAACTCTACTTTTTGCACAAAACTCAGGGTAGAAAGCATGCACGACATGAACAAGAGACCAATTGGGTGCAATCTTCCCCCATGCCTTGTGTGAGTGCTCCACAAAGCATGTATTTTATGTATTAATCATCTTCAAGCTCAAATAATAGCCCAAATTACAAAATAGCACGCTTTTGGCTTTAGAGTTTGCTTTAGCACAAAATAGAAATAAAGCTAATGGGCGGGCGCCCAAAGAGTCAGGCATACCCAATACAATGTCCAAATACAATCATAATCGTGCGCCCATGTGCATACAAAATAATAAATAAATATCCAACGCCTTAATAAATAGGCGCGACAAAATATAGGCGCCATGCCTAAGGTATGCGCCCATCAAAATATAAGTGATAACTTGAATACACGCTATCCTCCAATGCTTTCCTCCGCCACTGCTGCTATCTCTATACATCAACTAAAGCATTCACAATCGTTAGTAAAATAATACAATTAAACCGACAAAAGTGAATACCTAGCAGTCTTCAGCTACATAAATAAATCAACTAGTTAGAAATCAATCCTAACCTTAATTTATCACGAGTGCGCACTCTAAACTCATAAACGTTTATTAATTTAATATGTATTTTGCGGAATCGCCCGCTATGGAATCAGCCATGTACACACTAAATTAATGAAACGCGCGAAAAGGATAAGCATCCCCATCAACTTCTCGCACAAAGAATCCACTTTGTGTATGAGCCCCGGTCAACAAAGTTTACGGAATCCACCGTAAAACCTCACGGAATCCACCGTGAAATATGCCTCCTGGCATCAGCTATACTATTGCATGTTAGGAGATGAAGCTACATATCAATGAGCAGACTCTTATTGCTCATATCCATACACCAAAGGGTCGTTTTCAAGATGCACTACAGCTCTACAAGGATATGATTGACTGAGATCCAACAAATTTGCAGCTTTATCTTTGTCAAGGAGTCATTTTTAGTCTCTTAAGAGAGAGATAATAACAACAGAGTGTTTATTTTTTCATTAAGCAAATGATAAAGAGAAACATGATACTTTTCATTAACAAAACGATGAAAAGCATATTAGCAAAACAAATATGGAAACATTTCGTGTTGGAAAACCATAACACAAAGAGAAAAACCTATTAAAGGGGGGGAGAGGGGCATTAGGGGCCCTTGCCCTTCCCTTTGTATGCAATTTTGTGTCTTGTGAGAAGGTGAATGGAGGGTTACCCACTAAAGTGTGGAGGTTTGATGTAGTGTTTATCAAAATCTTCGAAAACTTTGAAGCTAAAGGGTCATAGTTATGTATCAAAAATCAAAGAGGTACGCAAAAAAAATTTTCTTGGACTCAAGTTTTACATTTATTGATGTCGTTGATGCTCTACCTTGTGTTTAATTTTGGTGTACTTGAGGCTGCAAGAGGCATTATTGGTCATTTGTGTTCGTGAGTTGATCATGTTATGTTTGTCAAAAGCTGAAAATTGTCATTTTGTGCTGTAGCGGACCCTCATTCGTGTGTTCGTGGTTCGTCTCGCTGATGTTCATGCACGAGCCTACAATGAATTTTCTACGTGTTTCACACTTAGTGGTCATTTGCACACAATTTTTATTGGTTCACGTATACGCCCTCTAAGCCCCCCTTCAAGTGCAAGAACACGCGTGTGGTCTTTTTCATGTGGTGGACGCTAGTATTCACATGCAGACTTTTGTTTAAACGCAGTGTAGCCAAGTACCTGTCTTTTATCCACTTATTTATTATTATTTTAAAAAATACCCAAAATGCATAAAACTTCATTAAAGAATCCAATTAAATGTGTAAAATTATTGAAAAAGTAAAAAAATCTACAATTTTGGGATAACAAAATCCAAGTGAAAATTTACATTAATTTTTTTGAAAAATCTAATCAAAAGTGATAAAATTCATGAAAAATCTACAAAAATAATTGAATTTTTTTTCCAAAAAAATCCTCTACATAATTTCCACACATTTTTGTTAGTGTTTGGACATTCGAAATTAAACATTTCTTTATACCAACATGACATAATTAAATAAAAACAAACATCAACACAAGAAAACACCAAAATTAATTTAAAAACCAAAAAACACAACTCAACTCACATACGATTTACATAAACAAAACAAATAGAACGAAAGAAAAACCACACCCTAAAAATTACAAATGAAAAAAAAAAAACATAAACACATACTTAACAGAAAAAAGGGAAAAAATGAAACAAATTGACCAAAACTAATAAACAAAACTAGACACTCCTATTGTTTTTCTGTATGCATGGGTATTAGTCATCGTTTTTTTTTTTTAAATTGTCGAGGAGGTCGAGTCTCTACTAGTCAACTTGCTGACATCTTGTTTGTGGATTTTCTAGACATGGGATTTGCGATGCTTCTTTTTCCACCATGCCATCAGACCTTGAGGGTGCCACATACATATTACCAGGTTCCATTTTCTTTTTCCTCTTTCATGTGCACAATAATATGCATTCAATTTATAAATAAAATTAACTTGATTGTTGCATCCACAAAACTAATAAAATGCACTTTGTAAATTTTAACTTAGAATCAACCGATTGTTAAGTTGTAAAAGAAATCCATGCCATTGCATGTGCATCTTGCACAATCACCCATATAATTTTGTAAATTAAAACTAACCCATGATGTTCATAGTGCATGCACACAGTGCTACAAATACATTTAAATTGTAACTAAAAATGAACCCCCAGTCGTCATTCATGGATGCGCTTTGTGTCAAACATCATGTAATTTGTAACAAGTGCATTTGTAGAGACCATCATCTAGTCAAAATCTAGTATATGTGGGTTTTGGGTTGCGAAATATGACTCATTGTGCATTAAGGGTGTAATTTTGATATGTTTGGTCTAGTCAATATCAAGAATGTAGCATGATTATGCTTATTCTTGATTTGATTGCTTGATTACGAGGGATCAGGGTGCCTATTTGTTTGCATATCATGAAGCTTTTGGTCGCATGTATGCATAGATCATGTCGTATTTTTTTCGTAAATGTTGTGATTTGCTTGGGGTTGTCTGGTTTAGTCTTGTCAATCTTGTTCTTTTCTTTAATTTTTTCTATGTCAGTTGTGGTCTGTGTATTGGTTTTTTGCAGGAATTCTCTACTTTGTTTTCCTAGTTTAGTGTGTTTTTTGCTTAAATAGTCTGAATTACACCTCCTAAACCTCCTATGATTGTGATTCAACATCTTCCCCTCCTCCAATCCATGATTATTCTCTCCTATTGGATGCTAATTGCATTCGTAAGGTTGATCTTCATCTTTTTGTGGCCCTAAAGTTCCCTCTAGTGGATGCAAAACTTCATTACTCTTTTCTGGAAACTTATAAGAAGCATTCAAGCTTGGTTTATGGTCGCCATTTCTATTTATCCCCTTTATCACTATTAATGAGGCCCTATTTCTACCCTTTCCAGCTTCCCCTCTGTCTAGTGGCAATCATTTACTATCCACTTTAGAGATTCTTGCCATGTTGCAGAAGGAGACATCTAGTCCTTTGGTAGTGAATAAGGTTATCACCAGTTTGGGAGTATCAATGGCATATATTTCCTCTTCCATGTGGAAGCAATTATGCTAGTTTCTCTAGGACTAATTTATGTCGGGGCAAGCCTACATCCAAGTACTTGTCCAGGGACCTATTTCATGCATATGTCAGAATCTTTGAGGGGATAAGTTCAACTGGACAACATTTTTGTTGGATAAGCACTTTCAACGTGTAAAGAAAGGTTAGCTCATTATTATTTCCTATTTGGTTTTTCTACAGAAAATAATTCAATTTGCACCTCCCCCAAGTGATATTCTTGTGCTTGATCCTACCACTTTCTCAAGAGCCTCATCCTTCTGTTCCTTCTCCTCCTCCTATGCAACCCAACTCTGATTCAGCAAATGCATCCCCAATCAAGTTCATTCGTAAGAAGCATCGCATTCAAGGCCCTCCTGATCCTGCCCCTGTTCCATCATCTATGGTACAGACTCTGATACCTAAGGTGTATGGTAGCTCCCTTCTTCCATTCCTCCTTGCATGTCCTAATTTGTTTGTGGTACAAAACGAGAAGGTATACTAGATTTATAAATTCCTTCATCCCTCCAAACATTGATTACTATCACCCGTTTTCCCAACTCATGTCAAATGTCCAATCTATATTGGAAATAGCTTTGACTTCCTTTCTCTAGTCTACCGTCTACACAAGAGTTTCTACCTCTTTGTAGGACAATGTGGATTTCTTAACCTATCAACTAAGTAAGGCACTAGAAGATTTGGCTTTAGAAAGGTCTACCCTAAGTGACATACATAAGCAAATGCAAGGAGCTACAATTTTAATAGATTCTCAGAAAGCTACTATTAGAGAGTTGGAAGTTAATGTTACAAGCTTAAAAGCAGATAAGGTGTCCATTAATAAAGAGAAGGATGATACTTTAGCATATATGCTTACTTTAGCCACAAAGATTAGTGTTTATGAGGGTGAATTAAAACATGCCCAAGTGATTGGGGAATCTCAATAGAAGCATATTGATGAGTTGCAGTCTCTAAAATAGTTACCCTCTCTATTTCCCCTCTTGCTCCTATTATTCCTTCTATTGTGCCTTCTAAGAAGGAACTAGCAAATTTACCAAAATGGGCTAGATTGTGTGATGTCTTTGCTATTAAGGTGGAAATGTTATAGCATCATATGGATTGTGTGCATGAAGCTTTTACTCATCATAGTGAACTTGTCTCCCCTCGGCCCTATTTTTTGCTTAAATATCATCAGCAAGGTTGGCCTTATATATCTCTTTGAGCAATGTGTATTTACAACCTCCAGAGGACGGTTGGCAAGATCTTTGATCAAGTGATTTTCTCAAATCAATGTTTGACACAGACTTACATAACATGATTGATCCTCAAGTTAGATTGCTCTCTTTCACGTATATTAAAGGGGATTTGCAAATTTCAAATGAGAAGGATTTGAACATTTATGTGGGGGATGTGGTTTTGCAAGCTATAGTATATATATATTCTATGGAGTTAGATCTTGCGAATGGCCAGCAAAATTTTCATCAATGCATATCATGGTGTAGAGGAGATATTGGCATCCTCCTCTGGATGATGCTGTAGAGTGCTTTTTATAAGTCTAATATCTAGCAATTGCATACTAAAGTATGCAAAATTTTCATATGCACACATCATGGTATAGAGGAGATGCTTAGCATCCTCCTTTGGATGATGCTATCATGGGTCCATGCTGTCGATAGAGTACTTTTTATAAGTATGATATCCAGCACTACTTGCATGCTAAAATGTTGCAACACATTGCGGATAATCCCTTGTTTACTGAGGAGTTTTTCCAAAAGTTTAAATTCTATTGTTCTATTTATCCTCATGATCTTTTTTCCTATTCCCTTGTTGCTTTTTGCCTTTCTTCTTATATTCATCTTCTTACTACTAATCTTGATTCCATTCCTATTTTATATTTTACCCATGTTGTATCCCTTCATATTTTTTTTAACTTCATAACCTTTTATTGTTGATCCTACTACCTCTTCTCCTCCTATAGATCCTTCTCTTACTGTTTCTCCTATTCCTTCGGCCTTTTGTTTAGAATCACTTAGAGCCTTTTTAGTATTATTTCCTCCATTTCCAACATCATTATCCTTACAATTTTCCTCTTTCTATGATCTATCATATCCAACTCTTCAATATTCTACCCTCATTCCTATTCCACCTCCTATGGAATATATCAATCTTTCACATCAGTATGTATTGGACACTCCTAGATTTGATAATGATATCCTCCGTCGCGATGACAATGGACTTTACATGATGTTGACATGACCAATTTTTAATTGGCCTCTCATTCCAGGGTCTTGGAGCACTCCTTTGGCTTGTTCAAACTCCTATCTTCAATTTTCTCACATGTGCGCTCAATCAGATAATATATCCATCCATTTGGTGTCACGTTTTCTTGGTACTTATCCTTTATGCATCAACAATAGTCACATTTGAACACAAGGAAGTTTATATCAAATTTGATAAGTAATCCTAATAAAGATGTCCCAGTGGCTCAAATGGATGTGCTCTATTATTTTACCCGTGTCTTCCCCGCCACATTCATATATTCTTGGAAAGGATGTACTGTTTGCAATTCCTTCAAAATGTACCTCTCCATTTTGTGGATGAAAGCAAAACCCTAGAATGCCTCAAACTTAGTATGCAGTTCAAGAAGAAGTATCTTCATCCTAGCAAACATGTGGACTAGTTTTGAGATATATATTTCTCTCCTTTTTCATGATTAATGGAATCTCTTCTGGTTGTCTTTCATTATCAAGGGAAGTTGCCATTCAAACTATTTTGTATTTGTGATTGTGAGTGTTATGGTCTATGTTGTGTGTTGTGTGTTGTATGTCGTGTGTTGTGTGGTGTGTGTGTGTGTATTATCCTTGTCACATGGCAACAATGAAGTTGCTATTGAAAAATATTGAAGTTGAATTTAATCAAAGCTGGTTGGAGGTTGAAGTTAACGATTGTCTAGGTGACTATGTGCTGCAATGTAGAAAACTCTTATATCCTTTACTATTTTTTTAAATGCTAGTTTGAACACTAAGGATTGATCTATACTTTAAGATGTTTTTCTTTTCTTAATCAGTTTGCTAAATCCAAGTTATTTTCAAGAATGGACAAAGTCGTGATTGGTTGGCTGCCTACCAGATGATTGCTGATGAAGATAAAGTGATGAGCTAGTATTTTGAGATTTTATTCTCTTTTTTTAAAGTCGTGAGGATGCTCCCTGATTAAGAGTGGGAATATGTTGAGGGCTAAACTAACTTATTTTTATAGGGCTAATTTTGTTGTTTTTTTTAGTTGAATGGTTGAGGGTTTATTGATTGATTTTTATTGTGTAAAGTGTTTTGAATGTTTTGGGATGGATTGAGTACGTTTGAGAAGCTCATGATGGTTTTTGGTTGAGATATGATGTTCCGATAGGTTCTATAATGTATATTTTGCCTCTGATTTAATCTATTTTCTTTCTATTTGTGAGGTTGAGATCATGAATGAATGGTTTGAGGATTGATTGAGAGTACATTGAAAGGTTTTGGATGGATTGAAGTCGTTCTGGTTTGATTTAGGGCAAGGGATTGCCTTTGGGCAAAAGCTGTTAAGAATGCAATCTATATTCTCAATCGAAGTTACACAAAGGCTCTTAAGGGCAAAACTTCTCCTCCATGAGGTCTATTTGGGTAAGAAACCATATGTCTCACATTTTAGCAATTTTGGATATGAATGTTGTGCACATGTGTATTCCTAAGGCCATTGAATTAAAAGAGCAACTCAAAAAAGTATAAGAGTAAGCATTAATCCATCCTAGCAACTCGTCATGGGATGCTTCTCTACTTTTCTAAAAGAAAAATGATATAACTTTAAGACTTTGCACCAATTATCATCGTTTGAATCAAGTAAGCATGCACCAATTAACATTGTTTCAATCAAGTAAGCATTTAAAAATAAGTATCCCATCCCACGAATAGATGAGTTGCTTGATAGACTTCAAGGAGCTAAGCTATTTTCAAAATTTGACTTGAGATCAACTACTATCAAATTTGGATTAACGACAAGGATATTCCAAAAAATACTTTTAACAACCATTTTGAATTTTATGTAATGTCCTTTGGGTTGACTAATGCCCCAGCTACTTTAAACAAATAGTTATGAACCATACCTTAATGAATTTGTCCTAGCATTCTTTGATGACATCCTAGCCTATTCCAAAGAAGAGGAAGACCATCCAAACCACCTTAGAGTCAAACTCTAAACTTTGAGGGCAAATAAGCTCTATGCAAAGCGAAGCAAATACACCTTCTTTAAAAAGAAGATCGAGTATCTAGGATTCATTATTTTAGCCAAGGGAATCTTGGTTGACCTTACAAAAGTGAGGGATATCCACAAGTAGCCACCTTCCTAGACTATTTGGAAAATCCGAGGATTCTTAGGACTCACAAGATGGTATCACATTTTCATCAAGGATTATGCTCTTATTGCCACTCCCTTGACTGAAATTCTCAAGAAACAGACCTGGACTCCCATAGAATATTAGAGTTAAACTAAAGGAATGCCTTACTATTGCACCAATATTAAAGTTCCCCAACTTCTCTCAAGAAAGCTCCTCGACAAGTCAAGAGCAATAAGTCAAGAGCAAGCTGGGAGAAGGAAAGACTCAATGCATATCATGGGAGAAAGAAACAACGGTTGCCATGAAACGTTGAGTTGAAGCTTTGAAGTCAGGCTAAAGCAAAGGTTGAAGAAGCTCCTTAAATGCTTGCTCTAATACTAATTGAAAGGTAGAGTCCGAGTGGAAGCACACAAGCTAAAGCAAGAGCTATGGAAAATGGAGCAAGAGAGAGAGACACTGTATGTGGGAACTCCAACAGTCACAATGTGTAACCGACCTTCCCTTATGTAGTAGTCATTGAAAGAATAAAGAATAAAGTGACAGTGATGGGTGCCTGCCACGGGCAATGTATAGGTGTGTAGTCATGGTGTGAGAAGTAAATGCAAGGCAACGTAAGCATAGGTGCCTTTACCCCGAACATTGCATGTAAATAAGATTATGTTGGACTTCACTGAAGACAATACCCCTAAGATTGGCATAAATTGATTAGGGTCTAATGCTCACATCAGGCATGATAAGGCCAAGTTTGAATTGGCTATGTGATGCCTAATATGAGCATTACACACTAAATAATATATGCCAAAGATTTACAATCCATTGTGTTAATTTGCTTACACCAAGGAGTCCAATGTGTACGCTGTGTGTGCTGGCTCATGACATGTATGTTCAAGTTAAGCACTTAGATGAATGCCTTTGGGTATAAATGGACTAGAGAGATGCACTAGACAAAATGGTGATGCACTTTATCAGATCAATGCAAGGATCATACGCTAGTAAAGGATAGGACCCTATGACCATTGTTTACTGATCTCAAAAAAAAAAATTTAATAGTGGAATGCACTATTGACCTTGTAAAGGTATAGTGACCTGTTGGGACCTAAAATGGGTCCATCGACATGCACGAGCTCTAGGGCTCTAGTTGGGCTTCCTATACTCACTAAACCACCATCACGTCCTTGTGGCCAGGAGTGTCTAGAGGCTATATACTAATCTAAATAAATTACATGTTTGTATTTATTTGTAGTCTAATCGTTTTGCCCATCCAATAGAGGGAGTACCCTGTATATATAGGTGATTAACACCTCGTTGCACATAGATATATACCATCCCCCAGTGAATCGTTGTGGCTTCTACAACTCTCCTACACCCTGAGGATTAGCCCTAACATACACCGTCTAAATATAGAAAACAATCGTAACATTGTCCACTCTTTTGATAAAGAGTTTTAGGAGATATTTTTATTTCCTCACATTATCACTCCCCCAAAGAAAATAGCACTATCCCTATAGCTCAAGGATTCTCACGCTCTCATCATTGGTTAATTGTTTTAACAACCAATTGCAATGCATCTAAGAGACTTCCTCTTTCTTGATACCATGTATAAGAATGTAAATGCAAGGCATAATGCCATATAATGCTCAAATAAATTAATCTCACAGATTAGCCAACGCGTTGTGTAAAAAAACATTCTTTCAATGATTTTCCTTTCTAACGTATTGTTGTGTTGCTTAGAAAACAATACCAAACTAATCAGTGCTATTGTCCCTTTAAAAATATTAAACAAACCCCATATGCTTCATTTCAATGCACAAACACTTGTATTTTTATGTAAAATTCTTGACATTTCAACTTTTTTATGAGTTCATTATTTTTTTATTTTATGATTTTTTTCCATAAAAACACCCTCTAAACTATCACTTCAACACACAAATGGGTGTAGACCAAGTTTCAACAGCATGCTCTACAAACCTTATATACTCATGAATATTTTCCTAGTATTTAATAAATTTTCACTCTCTTAAACTAAAATTTTCATTAAAAAATATTTTTATAGCTTTTTATCATTTTTATTAATATTAAATACTATTTTTTCTAATTTTCAAATTCATGAAGCTTATGTGAGATATGATTCAACATTATATTCAACATGACTCCATAGGAATACTATTTGAACTATAACAACCCATAAAATTATTATTATTCCACTAAATCTTGCATTTTAGATTTAAGCATATTCAACCATTTCAAATCAGTTTTCATCACAAGAACAAAAGATTCATCATAAAAATTTAATAAAAGAAGTTTATGCTATAATAAGCATATGTATGCATCATATTTTGAAAATGGAAAGCCGTTGATACTCTTTTACAGCCACTGACATCTCCTTTGCACTTTCTTGATCCAGTCCTCACATCTTGTCTCACGAATTGACACCCATTCTCCCTCATCCTCTCAACCTATATGAATCACATTTATGGCGAGAGAGAAAGAGGAGAGAGAAATATCGAAATCTGAACTTTTCATTCAATGCATCAAATCTCATGCATTCTAGAATGACTAGGAGCTAAGAATTACAGCATCTCAATGCCAGGATGCTAGGGAATGATTTGAACAATTGAGAAAATCAAAATTTTGAGGAATTGAGGGGTCGCAAAAAAAAAGGTCCCTCACCCCCTCCTCTCCCCCCGCATGTGCGCCCACCTTCATTGAGTTTCAAGAAGATTAGCTTTCTCTAAGCTTAATTAATAGGTAACTTGCAAAAAAACTAGTTCAATCCTCTTACATTCGCAGCACTATACATAAGTGGTTTCGGCCCAAACACAAAGGAGCAAACTGCTTTGGATTCGTGATCCGACTAAATGGGTAGCTTCCTAGTATCAAAATCTATTACATTGGCCTCTGTCACTTACTTTTCAGCTTCTAGATCAGGTAGTTGCTTCATAACACCAAACCTTGAGATGAAGGACACTTGCATTGGATTCCTGGTGTTGAAATGCATATGTGAAAACTCCAACTCCTTGATCCATGATCGTTTCATTTTTTAGCAAAAATACCTCTTTTACGGGTCTCGTGCAACTATTATGCTTTAAAATCGGCTCTAAAGTTTAGCTCTCATTTGGTGACCATGGGATAGGGCGACTTAGCCCATCGAATCCACAAACTAATTTGCACAACCATAAACCATAAAGAGCATCAAGCTGCTTCAAATAAAAATACACAATAGAGTACAAACACAATCCTCACCCTACCCCTAACAAAATCAAGACGTGAAGTCCACAAGGGTTAGGCCAAGCATAGTTTGACAGAAACCTAGAGCTAATCGCTAACCAACTTCTCCAACATAGACTGGCTAAAAGAGCCATCAAAGGAGTCATTCTAAGTAGTGGTCTAACCTACCTACCTGACCTAGGATAACTAACGAGGAACTCCTATGCAAGGGCTCCTATAGCTTGGCCTATAAAAATTCACATATTTTTCATGCGTGAACCTTGCCATTTCCATAATGGTGTGATTTCAGCATTCAACAATGCCATTCTGTTGAGGTATATGAAATGTCATCGATTAATACTTAATCCCTTTGCTCTTGCAAAAGTCTTTAAACTCATTTGAGTTAAACTCACCACCACCATCTATTCTAAACTTCTTAACACTTTGCCCTATTTCATTCTCAACAAGTTTTAACCATTCTTTAAACTTACCAAAAGCATGAGCCTTATCACAAAGAAAGTATACCCAAATCTTCATATTGCAGTCATCAATGATCAACATAAAATAAGAAGATCCTCCCAATGCTTGCATAGGCAATTTACTGCACAAGTTAGCATGCTCTAAATCTAGAGGAGCATTTGCTCTATTCTTGCTTTCTTGTGGAAATGCATTTCTCTGTTGCTTGCCCATGATACAAGCTTCACATGGTTCCTTCATTTTAGTTACTATATGTAGGTGAGCAACCATACCTTGTTTATGCATCTCCTTTAACATTGAAAAACCAATGTGACCAAATCTTTTATGCCAAAGTTTCCTTGTGCCCACACCAATAGTGGCTATAAGAGCACTTAGCTCATACAATTTGTTTCTTATTTCTCCCTTACTAACAACTTGGCCATCATTGTCGATGATTTCTACACTTGTCTTAGTGAACCTCACCTCATAGCTAAGATCATGTATAGAAGCAATTGATAGCAGATTTCTCTTAATCTTTAGAACATACAACACATTTAGATTTTTGAGTTCACCATTTGCAACAACAAAGGAAAGAGTACATGTGTCCTCTGCATGGCATGTTACATCATTTGCAACTGTAACAATGATGGATTCTTATAGAGGCTTCATAGAACTATATAGACCCTTCTTGTTGCGAGGCATCACGATCTAATATCCATGAGTTAGTGGTAGATACTTGTGGCACCAAGGGATACACTTCCTCATTGGCCACCATGAATAACTCCAACTCTGGTTCAGTCGTATTGATTGCCTCCTTCCCTTTAGCTTTCATAGTGCCATTCTTTTCATTTTCCTTCTTAGCACAGGTACAAGGGTCCCCACCCAATTTCTAACTTGCTATCAGAACTCAAGTTGTTGAGCTTGGGTGGCACCTAGACATCAACCAAGGCGTACCTTAAGGGGGTTGTTGGAAATTCAAGTCATACTTGCTAGAGAAAACTAGCTCACCATTGGTGCAACAACAATGTGTTGAGACTAGGTTTGAATCCAAGGCCAAATGGAGGAAGATTTTTATAATTTGATAGATCGGTGGTCATCCATCACCTTAAGGTTTTAAGGGCTAGATGGCTAGTCCAATCATAGAAAACTTCTAGTTAAACATGCATTGATGTTAACAATATTGGGATGGGAGACCTCCCAGGAAGGGGAGGTACAATGCCCCCCACCCAATTTCTAACATGTTGGTAATGCAATCCACACTTGCTAGAAAAAACTCTCTCATATTGGTGCACTGATGATGTATTGTGACTAGATTTAAATCCTAGGCCAAATGAAGGAAGATTTCCATAATTAGAAAGACCAAAGGTTGTCCATCACCTTAAGGTTTTGGGGGCTAGATGGCTAGTCCAATTATAGAAAACTTCTAGCTAAGCATGCACTCGCATGAACAATACTAGGATGGGTGATCTCCTAGGAAGGGAGGATACGAGGGCCCCCACCCAATTTTTTACTTGGTATCAGAGCTTAGGTTGTTGAGCTTGGGTGGTACTAGGACCTCAAACAAGGTGTGGCTTGAGGGGGGTGTTAGAAATGCAATTCACACATGCTAGAGAAAAGTAGCTCACTATTGGTGTAGCATCAATGTGTTCAAATTAGGTTTGAATCCTAGGCCAAATGGAGGAAGATTTTCATAATTGGATAGACTAGAGGTCATCCAACACCTTAAGGTTTTGAATGCTAGATGGCTAGCCCAATTTTTAACTTGGTATCAAAGCTTAGGTTGTTGAGCTTGGGTGGCACTAGGACCTCAAACAAGGTATGGCTTGAGGGGGGATGTTAGAAATGCAATCCACACTTGCTAGAGAAAAGTAGCTCACTATTGGTGTAGTATCAATGTGTTGAGATTAGATTTGAATCCTAGGCCATATGGAGGAAGATTTTCATAATTGGATAGACTACAGGTCATCCATCACCTTAAGGTTTTAAACTCTAGATGGCTAGCCCAATTATGGAAAACTTCTGGTTAAGCACACACTAGCGTGAATAATATTGGGATGGGTGACCTCTTGGGAAGGGGAGGTATAAGGGCCCCCATCCAGTTTCTAACTTAAACTACTAAATTACAATGTCTATTCTCCAAGACAATATTGAAAACTATTATTATAGCAATACTGAAATAAAGATAATAATATATATCAATCCAATTGTGGGTAAATAGCCAAGAAATTGCAATCAAGCTTCAATTTACTTATTGGCTTTCATAGCTATCTTGCACTATTTTTCTCGAAGTATACAATTCAACTGCACATGCTACATAGTTTTGTTAATTACATAAGTTTGAGAGACTATTTGATTCATATGTTTTATGCACGAGTTGCCCTGCATACTCTATAAATACTACCATAACCTTTGCAAGCAGCCTACAATATGTGAATCATCAAATATGTCATTAAGAAAAATACATAATAGCCATAAACAACAACTTCTTCTTACCTATCATGATGCAATTCTTTCACTACAATTTGTTAGAAATCAAGCTCCCCGTATTTCCCCGTCCTTCTTTATGTCGTGTGTGACAGACCCTGACTCTAGCTAGATATAGATGTTCATGTGTGTGTCATTGAATAAGTTGGTGTAGGGTTAATCTAGTCGGGTATGGGTTAGTTAGACCTAGAGTAACACTTACTCTTACTTGGTGGTTTTTCAGAAAAAGTGTGGAATATATGAAGAAGAAAGAACATGAGCCTGAAGGCTCTTTATTCTGCTGCACTCTCTATCTGTCTCTCCCTCTCTTCGAATATGATATTAGAGCTCAGTCCACTGGACTCTCAAGAGCAGGAGGAATTGAAGAAGACCTACAGAAGTTGAAGACTCAGTTTTGTCAAAGGTCAAGCAAACTACCATTGTTTTCTTGAAGGTATGCATTATAAGTTTGTGGTCTTCATTGGATGAAATGCTAGCAATGGCTTGTTGGGGAGACTTGCAAGACTTCAGTGAGCACATTAGAGTGTCTGGTCATCATCATCACCCTCATCACGTGCTGTTGGAAACAAGATTACAAACCTATGTGACTGCGCCTGATGTAGGCTGAAGCTCCATTGCCCGCAAATCAACACATTGGTTGCATTCTAAGTGATATAATGCTTGGTTATGCCCTTGGGGAGGTGCTCAAAGGTTGTAAGAAGCAAATGCATTGAGGGAAGCTCATGTGTGAGTCGTAACAATGATATATAGATTTGGAAAATAGTGAAGACCTGTTGTTAACAATGACAGGGTAGCATATACTTGACCTTGGTTGATGCATTGAAGTCGTATGACATGTACTTTGGCCATCCCTGAAGCATAGGCATTTGCTTGAAAGACATATGTACTTGCTTCTGTGCATTGGAGCTACAATTTGTGATCAAAGTGCTCTAATCTGAGAGCTTGTGCCAGAATGAAAGTTGTCATGAATCTATGAGAAGCAAGCACTTAATGGTCTTGGAATATTAGATGACTTTAGTTAGTACTATGTACTAGATTACTTGGCATATAGCTTGTAGATGTCTTGTGGATCAAGAAGGGAGTTGAATGCAAAATTTTGAAGCTAGAAATTAGTCAGTCATATTGTATTGGCTGGTTATAAACAATTCATGTCTCTATGCCATTGGTCATTGAAGACAAGATGACTATGACTACTCGAATGCTCATGTATTGAACCTAACACTTCAAGCTGAATGTATGACATGATTTGGGGCTATTTTGGAGGTGAAAAGACTTGGTTTCACTAAGTATTTGTTGACTGCAATCTGTGAACAAGATATTTGACACTTGTACTTTTTGGCTATGCACTAATTTGTGCGTGTGTGCTTATGACTGGACTGCTACATGTACTAGTAGATGCTTATGAAGGTTTGGGACATGTATGACATGTATACGACTCAATTTTGGTACTGAATAAGCTGTTGGTCATTAACAGTCTACAATTTACAGACTATATGTATGCATTTTGACGATAAGGTTGCACAAGATAAAGCTAAAGCAACTACATTGTGTATGCATTGACCATTGTACCTACATGAGGGACTACCTATTTGTGGATGTTTTTGAGCTGTCATTGGACTAAAATACACTTGTTTTATAGTGAACTTGTTGCAAAAAAACTGTCATAAACAGTCACACGTGTTGGCTTACAGGAAGTCATGCATTTGACAAAAAAAGTCTATTACAACATGGCAAATCCACAGGGCAGTGACAACATTACATAGATTATCGATGAGAAGTTGGATAATAAGAATTTTGCCTTGTCGAAGTTTCGTATGAAGAATTTCTTGGTTAGAAGAGGATATTGGGACCTATGCACAGGTGATGAAGCTAAACCTGAAGTGCTTGAGAGGAACCTAACCAATGATTAGAAAAGAGCTCATAAGGTATGGACTGAGAGAGCATGCAAGGTGTTGCACTGGTTTTCTTTATGTATATCTAATGCTATGGCAATACAAATCACTAGATGTGAGTCCGCGAATGATGCGTAGGACATACTCATGAAGAACTATGGAAATATAACACATGCAAGGAAGATTCAACTGAAACAGAAATTCAACAACATGTCTAGGAATGGCAGAAGCATCCAAGTTTATACGATAGAGGTTAAGACCATAGCATACCAGCTTGCCACCATTGGATCAAAGGTGTCTGAAGATGATATGATTGCTTCAAGGTCATGGTGACACTCGGAACACCTATGGACAACAACAACAGGGTAATTGCATGGCACAAATACACAGGGCCAGCGTGGATCTGGCAGCTTTAGAGGCAAGGGGAGATCACCCCATGGTAGAGGTGGTGGATCTGGTTCATGATGGTAGTCGAATGATCAGTCAAAAAGAGATAAGGACTGTCATTACTGTGGTAGATATGGACACATTGCAAAGGATTGTTACAAGAAGTAGGGAGGTATGAAGGCAAAGGGCAAACGGCATGGGCACTATGCATCTTCTAGCAGTTCGTCAAAAACAAAGATGATAGATGGTATATTGACTTTAGGGCTTCAAATCATATGACACCCCATGGAGAGTGGTTCAATGAGATGGTTGCAAGTTCACATGGTTATGTGTATACTGGGGATGACACCCAGCATGACATTTAGCACACAAGAATTTTTCCATTGATGATGCCTCATGGCAAGAAAAAGAGCCTGCGTGATGTACTGCATGTACCATCAATAACCAAGAATCTTTTGTATATGGGACAGATGGCAGAACAAAACTTGCAGATGAGATTCAATAAAGATGGATGCTTTATTGAATAATACAATAATGGATGCAAATTAATTGCCAGAGGCAGAAGGGATGGCAGGACATTTACATTGGACGCATCCATTCCAGAACTCAAGGCAGCCATGTTTGCACATGATGAGAGTGCTATTCAGGATGTAGAGATTTGGCAGAAAAGGATTGGCCATGTCAATGTACAAAAGCTAAAATCTATGCAGCAGAAGGAAGTGGTACTTGGATTACCTAAATTCAAGTATAATGACTTTGGTCATGTATGTCATGCATGTCAGTTTGGAAAGCATGCAAGATTTCCCTTCATGAAGCATGTAAAGAATAGCTCGAGACCCTTGCAGTTAGTGCATTCTGATGTTTGGGGTCCATCGCCTAATGCTTCGTTTGGAGGAGCCCGTTATTATGTATCTTTCATTGATGATTTCAGCAAGTACACTTGGCTATATATATTGAAGCATAAAGATGAAGTATTTGATGCATTCAGGGATTTCAAAAAGCATGCTGAAAATGATTTGAGTTGCTATATCTCTTGTCTAAGATCAAATGGAGGCAATGAATATGTCTCTAAGGAGTTTGACAGGTATCTTGCAAAGTATGGGATAAGAAGTCAGCTCACTTGCAGCTATACACCACAGCAAAATGATGTTGCAGAGAGGAAAATTAGGGTACTAATGGAGTCAGCTAGAGCTATGATGAATAAAAAATGTCTGCCTAATGCTTACTGTGTTGCTGAAGTAGTGATGACTATTGTCTATGTGCAAAATTGACCCCTACAGCAGGGATTCATGAGGTTACACCTTATGAGAGGTTGTATGGTCACAGACATGACATTAGGCACTTAAAAGTTTTTGGATGCATTGCATATGTGCGTATACCAAATGAAAAGAGAAAGAAATTGGATCCTAAAATAGTAAAGAGCATGTTTTTGGGTTATGCACATGAAAGAAAAGCCTATAAATGCTATGTGATGTCTACGCATGAGACATTGATAAGCAGGGATGTTGTCATTGACAAGTTAGCTTCCTGGTATGTGAATCCAGTTTTGTTGTGCCTACTGATGGATCAGCCAGCATGGGTAATGCTGAAAATACCCTTGTAGTTAGTACATCTATGAGTGGTCAGACATGTGATATATCATCTACAGTGAGTCCTTGGTCTGGCAGATTGCAGGAATCACACTCCTACATCCACTAACATGGATATGTTAGTGAGGGGGAGAGTGGATAAGGGAAAAGAAAAAGTGTTTGAGGATGTAACATGACCACTTACTACAGGTTATGAGTAATCCAATAGTGATAGCTTGGACAGTGAGTTGGGGATTCCGTCTATTATGATGCCATGTGCTAGGCAAAATCGGTATGTAGCACCTCATGAGAGGCAGGCTCAAAGTGAGCCACAGTTGAGGAGATCTAAAGAGGATCAGAAGGCCAGTTGACAAGTACACTTACACTAGATATTGAACCCGTCATTATGCTTATATGACGAAAGTGATAGGTTTTAAAGAACCAACCAAGTTTAATGAGGCAATTGCAAATGAGAACTGGTGTGCTGCCATGGATGAGAAGTATTTAGCTTTGGTTGAAAATGGAACATGGGATTTAGTGTAGTTGCCCGATGGCAAAGTCCCCATTGGCTGCGAATGGGTGTACAAGGTTAAGTGCAAATAAGATGGGTCATTGGAATGCTACAAGGCCAGGCTAGTTGCAAAAGGGTATGCGCAGTAGTACGGTCTTGACTATGAGGAGACTTTCAGCCCTGTGGCTAAAATGGCTACTGTCAGAACTTTCATTGCATTGGCAACAGCTAAAGGCTGAAAACTATGGCAAATGGATGTAAAAAATGTGTTTCTAAATGGTGAGTTGCAGGAAGAGGTCTACATGGAGCAGCCTGAAGGCTATGTGCATCCAGAATTTCCAGCACATGTATGTAGGCTGAAAAAGACATTATATGGGTTGAAATAGGCACCCATAGCATGGAATGCTCAAATTAGCAATTATTTATAGCAGCATGGGTTTAATTTGGGTGATGTTGATCACAATTTGTTTGTGAAAAGACAGATCATGGCTATGTAGTTTTGGTTGTATATGTTGATGATCTTATCATCACTAGAGATGATGAGAGAGGGATTGTTGACATTAAATCATGTTTGCAAGCTGAATTTAAAGTCAAAGATCTTGGTGGGCTGAAATATTTTTTGGGCATTGAGGTAGTGTCTATGCCTCAAGGCATATGGTTGCTACAGAAGCGGTATGCTCATGACATGTTACAGAAGTATGGTATGGTTGAATGCAAGGCTATGGATACACCCTTAGAACAAAATGTCAAGCTGTAGATTGATGCTAGGACAAAGATTGAGAATGTAACCATGTATAGGAAGATGGTAGGTAGCTTGATCTACTTGACCATTACTCATCCTGACTTGAGCTATGCTGTGGGCCTAATCAGTCAGTTCATGGAAAAGCCTCACAAACCACATTTGGATGCAATCACAAGAATCATGAGATATGTAAAGGCTACAACAGATTATGGGTTGTTTTATGCATATGGGAAACCCCTTGACTTGATAGGGTTTATTGACGTTGGCTCAACCAGTGGTGGCTATGCATTTGGATTGGCAACAACATGATCAGTTTGGCAGAGTAAGAAACAGCCTACAGTTGCATTGTCTAGTACAGAAGTTGAGTACCGTGGTGGTGTGGCCTTAGTGGCCTATGAAGCTATTTGGCTACATAAGTTATTGAATGACTTGGAGATCCACTTGGACAGCAAAGTGAAGCTACATTGTGATAATCTGAGCAATGTTATGCTTGCAAGCAATCACGTCTATCATGGAAGATCGAAACACATTGAAGTTCATTACCATTTCATCATAGAAATGGTATTAGTAGAGCAGATTGACTTGATGCATGTGAATACTGAAGACCAGGTAGCAGATATCTTTACCAAATCACTTGGTAGAGATAAGTTCATCTATTTTAGGCAGCTACTTGGAGTGTTGCAGATGGTTTGAGCTTGAGGAGGAGTGTTAGAAATTAAGCTCCTCGTATTTCCTCGTCCTTCTTTATGTCGTGTGTGACAAACCGACTCCAGCTAGATACAACTGTTCATGTGTGTGTGATTGAATAAGTTAGTGTAGGGTTAATCTAACCTTAGTCGAGTATGGGTCAGTTAGACCAAGATTAACACTTACTCTTACTTGGTGTTTTTTTAGAAAAAGTGTGGAATAATAAAGAAGAAAGAACATGAGCCTGAACGCTCTTGAGTTTGCTCCACTCGCTGTCTATCTCTCGCTCTCTTCGAATACAATTAGCAAATCGAACAACAAATTATTGCCATTTTCTTTTCCTATAGAAATTCCAAAAGATTCCACTACTAGGGATATCCAAGTAGTAGCTAGGATACAAAGAATGCAACTAGTAGTGACTAATCATAGACCGCTAGTACCAAAGACTATCATGAACTCAAAGTGTCAGTAAACCATGCATCCCGTAAGCATGTACATCACTGAAAAATTGTGGATAGAGATAAGTTCTGGTGTCCAAAGCATACATAATCAAATCACCCCACAAGAAGAGGTAACTATGTCCAACAGCATACAAGAGAGCATATACATGAACCAAGAGTCCCACTATCTCAAAGAACCAAGCTCAGTGGCATAAATAATCCAAATCTCTTATGTCTATAGTTTCACTAAAGAAAATCCAAATGGAAAATAAGCAATATAAGCTCACGATATCAAGTACATGACCATCCAGAATCCAATATACATCTACGAAGCATCAAACCAAAGTAAGTCTTCAAAATCATAATGTCAATTACTAAAGCAATCAAAGCATAAAGCCAAAGCTCCAAAGCATCCTATGTAGCTCAAACTTACGTGGTAAATCCATCCATTAATCTTATTCAAGTCCAAGTATTAATGTTAGACATCAATGCATGTAAGTGGTATACCCAAATAGCATCAAGCCTCAATAGACATAAAGCTATTATTAATGGCTTACTGCCCAAACTGTTATTACAATAATGAAATTTTACAAAATTGGGATAATCAAGCTCTAACCAATCCAAGTAGCATCCCAAAGCATAATCATAGCATCTAGGCACCAAAATAGCATCACGAAGGTATTAAACATGCATAATGGAGCTCACTATTTGCTGTTTAAACCATAACTATTCTATTTTGTGTGAAGCAAAAAATTAAAAATCACATAGAATCAACTCCATGAGTGCTTAAATTTGTACCTCTTGTTGCGCTCTTCGTTTCTAGCTATACAGTGCCTGAATCTGATATCGTAAACAAACGTTATGGCCAAAATAAAAAAGTAATGTCAAGCTGCTTTAATTGTCCATGACTTTTGAAGCATGCTTTGTATCCACTCAAAATGGATAGAATGGCTACTCCTTAGCTCAATAAGTACTCAATAAAGCCCAACTAAGCCTTGAAAAGCTCCTAAACTTGTCGAGAGAAGGAAAGACTCAATGCATACCTGAGAGGAAGAAACAATGGCTGCCATGAAACCTCGAGCTGAAGCTTTAAATCCAAGTTGAAGCAAAGGATGAAGAAGCTCCTTGAATGCCTGTTTTGATACTAGTTGAAAGGTAGAGCTCAAGTGGAAGCACACAAGTGAAAGCAAGAGAAAAGCAAGAGCTATGGCAGATGGGGCAAGAGAGCAAGAGAGAGAGATACCATATGTTTAAACTTCAATAGTCACAATGTGTAACCAACCGTCCCTTATTTAATAATTCGTGGTGTTAAGAATAAAGTGACAATGATGGGCACCTGCCGCCTGCACTGTACAAGTGTGCAGTCATGATGTGTGAAGTAAATACAAGGTGATGTAGACACAAGTACCTTTAGCTCCAACATCGTCCAATATTTAGAATAAAAAAGTATGGTTGCACATCATACACAATGATGATATTTGTGTAATGTTTAGGCTTAAATTCATCTTATACTACTCAATATTATATAGACGAAGCCACACTTGCTTATTGGACATCTTGCAACAAGTCTACATATACACAAAAAGGAGTCTTGAAAATGAACATAAGCATTGCAAATTCACTTCATTATGATATTATTGACCTAAACTTAAGGAAACTTGAACCCCAAACACACCCATGTGCCTACCTAGAGTTTACTTATATAAAAAGCCAAAAAATAGTTTGTATTAGAGAGATGGATTATCACTTTTTGATACCTTCAAAAGGAATCGAACCCTCAACGTCATTAAAGACGTGTCACATAGCCATCTCCATCAACATTGCACAAACAAGAATAATGTTACACACACACACACACACACACACAGAATTGCCATCTCTATTATCATCCTCACATGCCTCCTCCATTCTTGTTGCAACAAATAAAAAACAAAGGTTCCAATCAAAATAAATAGAACTTTGAGCGTTAGAGAGAGAGAGAGAGAGAGAGAGAGAGAGAGAGAGAGAGAGAGAGAGAGAGAGAGAGAGAGAGAGAGAGAGAGAGAGAGAGAGAGATCTGCTACCTCTATTATTGTCTTCCTTGCATGCCTCCTCCATTCTTGCTTCAACACATCGAATAAAAACAAAGGTCCCAATCAAAATAAACTAAAATTTGAATATTAGAGAGAGAGAGAGAGAGAGAGAGAGAGAGAGAGAGAGAGAATGTGTGTGTGTGAGTTTGCTAACCAAGGTACATTCCCAATCATAAGTATGTATGCTAAGCAACTGTGTGATGCACTCGCAAAGAGACCTACACAACAAAGAGACTTGTACAAACACGTAGAAAGAGAGAGAGGCACCATAAAACCATTCCATTGAGGCTCATGTGCCTTTACATAGCACCTTGACTCTCCCATCGAGGCTCATGCGCCTCTACACAATATAGTTCATGTGTTGGGCTCTCATGTTGAGCCTCCACATGGGATGTGCAAATATGCAAGATGCAAAATACACATCAATGGTGTTGGATTGAGCCTCTACATAGGATAACCAAAGATGCAAGATGCGAAATCCCCATTGATGGTGCTAGACTCGTGCAAAGACATGCAGGCACCATGGTCTTCTCCTTCACACACACACACACACACACACACACACACACACACACACACACATGCCATAATCCATTAGGCTCACACAAAGACCTGCAAAGAACGGAGAGAGAGAGAGAGAGAGAGAGAGAGAGATCCTACAAAGGACACACACAAAGATATGGGAAACCATTAATGAATTCTCACTACATGTGGCAACCAGTCGACTCTCACAAATCCAATTGAACTTTTTGTTCCTCTCGGGAAAATTGTATGTTGGCCACGTTAGCAATGTCAAGTTTGGGGAAATGCAAAAATAAGAGATAGGAAAGATAGATGTTGAATTTCAAAAGAAAAAGAGAGAGAGAGTATGTGTGTATTCTCAATTAAAAACAAGGTGCTATAATCACAAGGGCCTGCCAAAACAAGTGTTGTAAAGAAGGGAGAGCCACAAAAATCTTAGTGGACCAAATTAAGAAACAAGAAAGAAATAGAATGCATTGTATGATTTTAATTCATGACCATTTTGCAACATATTATGCGAGTGATCTTGTGCAAAGAGAAAGTTTGGGGGTGAAAAAAGGGAAGTTTCTATCATTTTCATGTACCTCATTTCAACCCTTTCATCATTGGTAACTTGGACAATAGGCTACTTGTTCCTTATACCATTCGTTAAATAGGAGTTATTGATAACTTTTTGAGATTAAGAGGGAAAATTGCCCAAACAAAACTATTTTTTTGCTTTGCGCATCGTAGGAGGACGTGCTATCACCTCTACTAACATAGAAAATATACAAGAGCTAGAATCAATGGTGACAAATCAGTCCCCTTGCTAATCACCTATAAGACACAAATAAAGACTCAACAAGCTGACTTAGGCCCCTTCTTCTAGACATGATCTATGACACATAAAGAGACTCTTTCAAAGATATTCCTATCCTAGACAACATGTTTATTTTTTCTAAAGCTACAAAGTGGGGATAGAACTTTACCATCCTCTCATATTTTAGGAAACCATCAAAAGGAGTTAACTATGAATTGCTTGACAAGGGAGCCATGGCCTTTCTAAGCTTTTCAATGATGATGCTAGCCTTGTATCAATAGAGTAAATGTGGATGGTTAAGTGTCACAGGAGTTTTGACTAGAGAAGTCACTTGGGGAAGATTGATTTAGCATTAGATTATTCTGGAAGACGTGTCCATTGATCAATAAATAGAAGCCTATTGATCCTTCTACTCAAAGAAATCATATTACTTCTATGATATTCCTCAAGCTATTCAAAAACATCATTAATGAGTCAATATGGCTTTCCTTAAGTTGTCCAAAAGACATGAGTATTGCTCAAGTATTTGCCTTTCACATTTGCTTCTACGGTAGTGCTCAAGCTGGTCTGACATTAGTAATTGCACACATTAGTTATGACTTGCTACGCCCTTCCTTCAACTTGCCGTTTTCATCACTAATGTGTCCAATGTCCCTCTTGAAAGGTGAAAAAATGGCATTCTTTAGATATCATTCAATTGGCAAGCCAAGAAGCTCACAATTATATAACTATGATTATCCTAGCTATGGATATTGTCTCATTTTAGTACTAGATAGACGTATTCAATAGAGATTAAAACTAAGTTTGAATATGAGAGAGAGAGAGAAGAGAGAGAGAGAGAGAGGGAGAGGGAGAGGGAGAGAGAGAGAGGGAGGGAGGGGGAGAGGGAGAGGGAGGGGGAGGGGGAGGGGGAGGGGGAGGGGAGAGAGAGAGTGATGCCAGGAGGCATATTCCACGCCACGGTGGATTCCGTGAGGTTTTACGGTGGATTTCGTAAACTTAGATGACCGGGGCTCATACGCAAAGAGGATTTTTTGTGCGAGAAGTTGATGGGGACGCCTGTCCTTTTCGGGCGTTTCATTAATTTAGTGTGTACATGGGTGATTCCATAGCGGGTGATTCCGCAAAATGCATATTAAATTAATAAACGTTTATGAGTTTAGAGTGCGCACTCGTAATAAATTAAGGTTAGGATTTATTTCTAACCAGTTGATTTATTTATGTAGCTGAAGACTGCTAGGTATTCACTTTTGTCGGTTTAATTGTATTATTTTACTAACGATTGTGAATGCTTCAGTTGATGTGTAGAGATAGCAGTAGTGGCGGAGGAAAGCATTGGAGTCTAGCGGGTTTCCGATCTTTGGACTATATTTTGATAGGCGCCACGCCTATATTTTGTTATGTCTATAGAGACATCGATTATTTATTATTATTTTGTATGCGCTTATGCGCCTGGATATGTTATTTCTATTAGGACATTGAGATTGGGCGTGCCAGACACTATGGGCACCGTCCATTAGCTTTATTTTCCTATTTTTGGTAGAAAGCAAACTCAAAAGCTAAAAGCTTGTCATATTTTTGTATTTGGGCTATTTTTGAGCATAAAGATTGGAAATATACATTAAATACATGCTTTGTGAAGCGCTCACACAAGGCATGGGGGAGATTCAACCCAATTTGTCTCTTGTCCCATGTCGTGCTTGTTTTTACATTGGTTTTTGTGCTAAAAAGTAGAGTGCTTTGTTCTTGGGGACCTTTGGGAATTCACTACGTGAGCTACCTGCGTCCGATCTGCGCACCAGTGGTATCAGAGCGGAGCAGAGATCAAGGGCTTCCAATCGCTACCAATCTCGGGCGAAGGCGGAGCTCCAGGAACAAACGGCCTCTACAGTCAATCTCGTCGCGAACCATCGGTATAGGCAGACTTCTGGCGATCAAGAACCCCTATTTCCACTGTCAGATCGCGAAGGACCACTCTCTGTCGGCGGAGGACCACTCCCTCATCTCCATGAACAAGTCGTGATAAACAGTAAGAAAGCCATAACTCTATCTTCAAAAAACTTAGTGTAAAGGCTTAAGACAAAGCTTAAGAAGCTTTAGAAGCTTCTAATCAACAAATCGATGCATCCTGGGAGGTCCGAAAATTGCGCGCAGTGAAAACGGCCCCCCCCCCTCCACGAAATCACGACGTGCTGTCCTCTTTCTTAAGCTTATTAGCTTAAGCTTAACTAATTAAGCTTAAGCCATACTATACTCTGCAAGTTCTACTGGGCAGACAAGTCGGCAAACTCTCGGTCACGCACTCCAGAAGACAAGTTTCACAAGTCGACACTAATCAAGTCCTGCAAGTTCTGCAAGTCGGCTAAGTCCAGCAAGTCAACAACCCTGCAAGTCTGTTAAGTCTGCAACCCTGCAAGTCAGACTAAATCAGAACTGACTAACGCTCGAAACTCCTAGAAGACTTGTTCGTTTGCAAAAACTCAGAACTGGAAAGTTGTTCGCAGCAAGCTGTTTTACCTATCTACAAGTTCGTTGAAGTACTTTCAGCAAACGGAGACAGAAATATTTCAGAATTTCTGAAAATTGAAGAAGAAAATACCCAAAAATACATAGCCTTGTAACCCCAAATTTGAGCTACGCTCATCCCGCTAATTGATTTTGAGTGAGAAAGGTTTGTTGAGTTTTACAGGATGACTACCCCACATATGGATGATCCTATGGCTGAAGACGATCTACCCGAGCCTACCATGGAACAAAAGCTGGATCTTATCATGCTACAATTGGACGAAGAGCGAAGAGCTAGGCAAGCCTTGCAAGCGCAATTGACAAAGCTACAAGGAGCGTCCACTGATAAAGAAGAACCGCAAGCTGAAGATTTGATTCGTCGTACCATCGACGCCACTCTTGAAGCACAAACCATTCGCAAGGAATCCAAGATAAGTAAACGAAGTTTCAAGTTTCGCACTTTCAATGGCATAAGAGAAGGAAAGACTGTTTTATCATTCATTAGCCAGTTTGATGACTATTTCCATGAGGAAACTTATCCTGAGAAAGATAAAATCAAGTGTGTTACTAATCATCTGATAGATAGAGCATCACTTTGGTGGACTGTCGTCCGCAAGAGCATAGAATGTCCTGCTACATGGGAAGATTTCAAGAAGAAGTTCATGCAAAATTTCCTTCCACCGCAATTTCATGAGAAGGCAATCAAGCAATGGGATTTACTTCAACAACGCGACCGTGAGCCTATTCCACAGTATACAGAGCGTTTTTGGAATGCACTCTTATAGCTACGCATGCTTGAAGACGTACCAGAGACGACACATAAGCGGAAGTACATGTCTGGACTTCTTGGACATTACTACGCTGAGGTGAATATGTTCAAGCCTGCTACCCTTGAAGATGCCATCTCCTTAGCTCACGACACTGAAGATAAGTTACGTGGAAGAGATCGACGACCACAGCCATTCCAAGCAAACGGTAATTATGGATCTAAACAATTCAATTCAAATTTCAGAAGGTTTAATCCAGGTCGTTTCTCATCACCATCTTTCCGCAAGAATTGGCCTAAACCACCTGCATTACCATCCACTGTCAATCCAAATCCTAAGCCTATCCAACAAGCAAATCCAAATATACCCAGACTCCCAGCCATTGCAAATAATGTGACCAAAGCCAAGCCCATCGTATGTTACAAGTGTCACCAGCCAGGCCATCTCGCAGCAAATTGTCATTCAAAGAAGCCATCAGCACATATCAACTACCTTGGAGCTATGGACGAAGACGAGCATGAGGATATGCCGGACTTCACTGAAGAAGAAGATGATCCTACTACTACTTCCGACACTTTACCAGGTATGCTTACTTTACATTCATTGTTGACTATGAAATGTATGGTGCATGGAAAAGAAAGAACTGTATTGCATGATGACGGTAGTACGCATGATTTTATTTCAGCAAAATTGGTAAAGGAATTGAAATTGCATACAGTACCTACGCATTATCGCATAAAAGCTGCATTTTTAGGCACTAGGTACAATGGCACACAAGAAGTTCAAAATTTAGAAATTCAAATTGGTCCATATATTGAAAAAAGAAATTTCTTAGTTGTCCCATTACAGTCTAGCGACATTATTCTAGGAATGCCATGGAGACACCAACATAATCCCAATATAGATTATTCCACACACATAATGAATATTAATTTTCAAGGAAAATCTATTACATTATTTGGTATGCATGCATCTCATATGTTTCCACTGCTTTCGCATACTCAAGCAAAACGTGCACTACGCAAGAATACTAAATCATATCTCATTTGGGTGAATGAATTACACGCAAAAGAAACTCATATGCACCCTAGACATAAGGAATTTCTTGCATATTTTAAGGACTGTTTTGCAGAAGACCTACCACCAGGTTTACCTCCATCACGTCCAGAAGACCATAAGATTGACCTAATACCTGGCACACAACCACCTTGCAAAGCCCCATATAGGCACAATCAAATAGAGCAAAAAGAAATCCAGACTCAAGTAGAAGAATTACTAAATAGAGGTTTAATTCGACCTAGCAGTTCTCCATTCGGTGCACCTGTGCTCTTAGTCAAGAAAAAGAATAATACTTATCGGATGTGTATTGACTACCGAGCATTAAACAAGATCACTGTAAAGAATAGGTATCCTATACCTAAAGTTGACGACCTTATGGACAAACTGCAAGGATCTTCTATATTTAGTAAAATTGACCTTAAATCTGGATATCATCAGGTGAGGTTAGATAGATCCGACATATTTAAGACTGCATTCAGGACACAGTTTGGCCATTACGAATTCTTAGTTATGCCATTCGGATTAACTAATGCACCTGCCACTTTCAGTAGAATGATGAACCGTATCTTTCTAAAATATCAATATTGTGTGATTGTTTTCTTTGATGATATTTTAGTATTCAGTCAAAGTGAAAAAGAGCATTATGAGCATTTATCATTAGTTTTTCAATTACTGAAAGAAAATCAATTGTTTGCAAATCCTGACAAGAGTGAATTCTTTAAGACAGAAATAGAATATCTAGGTCATATTGTATCAAAAGAAGGAATAAAAGTTGATCCTAAGAAAATTGACGCAATATTGCATTGGCCTATTCCTAAAAATGTACATGAATTACGCTCATTCCTTGGTCTTGCTAGTTTCTATAGGAAGTTTGTACGTAATTTCTCATTACTTGCTTTACCACTGACCAAACTTCTTAAGAAAGGCATTGTTTATCAATGGACTGAAAACCAGCAGAAATCCTTTGATTTACTTAAACGTGCATTGACCAATGCCCCTGTCCTACAATTGCCTGACTTTAACAGACCATTCTTTTTAGTTGTGACTGATGCTAGCGGATCAGGAATAGGAGCCGTGCTAATGCAAGACAACCATCCAATAGCATATTCTAGTTCTAAGCTGAAACCCTCTGAGCTTAAATATTCCACTTATGACAAGGAACTCTTAGCAGTTGTTCAAGCATTAAAACAATGGAAGCATTATTTAATGGGTTCAGAATTCATGATAAAGACTGACCAGCAAAGCATTAGACATCTACTTAGCCAACCCCAAATTTCTGACCGTCATATCAAATGGGCTTCATTCATTCAAAGTTTCCATCCTATCATTCAATACCAACCTGGAAAAGAAAATGTAGTTGCTGATGCATTAAGTAGAAGACCTGCAATTCATAATATTTCTATCATATCTTTTGATTCTTTGATTGCTATGAAAGACACATATCACCAGGATATTACTTTTCATTCTGATTGGCAAAAATTAGTTCAAAATAATTTCATTCCTGTTGATTCATTGTCATATAATGATGGATTCATGTTCTTTGAAAAGAGACTGTGTGTTACTATTCCATTCCGATCTTTTGTTTTGAATGAAATTCATTGTCCCCCATATCAAGGTCATAGAGGTATCATTTCTACATTACGCATGTTAACTGAAGATTTTTATTGGCCGCATATGGATGCAGATATGTCTAATTTTGTTTCTGAATGTTTGATTTGTCAAAGAATAAAAAGACATCATGGTAAACAGTATGGACTATTAATGCCTTTATCTATTCCATCTAAACCTTGGGAACATATATCTATGGATTTCATTACTGGCTTACCAAATACTAAATCTAACCATGACATGATTTGGACAATTGTAGATAGATTTAGTAAGCAAGCATATTTCATTGCATGTAAGAAAACTTTAACAGCATCACAAGCAGCACAGTTATTTTTGAAAACTGTTTTTACTAACCATGGATTGCCGAAAGTGATTATTTCAGATAGAGATTCTAGATTTTGTAATAATTTCTGGATTACACTGTTTGCAAATCTAGGCACAAAGATTGATTTTTCATCTGCATTTCATCCAGAAACAAATGGACAAACAGAAGCCACAAATAGCACCATTCTAGATCTTTTACGTGCATACACTATCTCTAAACCTCGGACATGGGATACTCATTTACATTTATTACAGTTTGCATATAACAATACACCGCACACATCTACAAAGAAAGCACCTTTTGAAGTTATTTATGGATATAGATTATCTACACCTGTTGCATCTTTGTCTAATAGAATACAAAGTGCCGATGATATTGCTGTTATGCATAACACTATTTTTGATGAGGTAAAGGATATGATTGCTAAAGCCCAACAATCATATACCAAACAAGCCAACAAGAAAAGACAAGCCATGAATTTCAAAGTTGATGATTATGTTTGGCTTAGAATAGAAAAGCGTAGACTGCAAAGTGTAGATAGACATCCAGTTGTCAAATTAGCCCCTAGATTCTACGGACCATTTAGAATCATTCATAAGATTAATGACAATGCATTCAAGTTAGAACTGCCAACTCATTGGAAAATTCATAATACCTTTCATATTAGTTTATTGAGACCATTTAGAGGACAATTACCTATCCACCCTGTATATGAAAACCCACCTTTACTAGAAGAAGAGACTGAAATCCTTGAACCAGAAGCCATCATAGACACTGATTACATGACCACTAGAACTGGCCGAAGGTACTCTAGATATCTCGTGAAATTTAAGAACCATCCTGTAGAAGAAGCACAATGGATGCACGCTAGAGACCTAAATGCTTTCCCCACTCTGTTAGCTCCACATTGAGCTAATAGCAATTGAGGTCAATTGCTATTCCACCCCGGGGGTATGATGCCAGGAGGCATATTCCACGCCACGGTGGATTCCGTGAGGTTTTACGGTGGATTCCGTAAACTTAGATGACCGGGGCTCATACGCAAAGAGGATTTTTTGTGCGAGAAGTTGATGGGGACGCCTGTCCTTTTCGGGCGTTTCATTAATTTAGTGTGTACATGGGTGATTCCATAGCGGGTGATTCCGCAAAATGCATATTAAATTAATAAACGTTTATGAGTTTAGAGTGCGCACTCGTAATAAATTAAGGTTAGGATTTATTTCTAACTAGTTGATTTATTTATGTAGCTGAAGACTGCTAGGTATTCACTTTTGTCGGTTTAATTGTATTATTTTACTAACGATTGTGAATGCTTCAGTTGATGTGTAGAGATAGCAGCAGTGGCGGAGGAAAGCATTGGAGTCTAGCGGGTTTCCGATCTTTGGACTATATTTTGATAGGCGCCACGCCTATATTTTGTTATGTCTATAGAGACATCAATTATTTATTATTATTTTGTATGCGCTTATGCGCCTGGATATGTTATTTCTATTAGGACATTGAGATTGGGCGTGCCAGACACTATGGGCACCGTCCATTAGCTTTATTTTCCTATTTTTTGTAGAAAGCAAACTCAAAAGCTAAAAGCTTGTCATATTTTTGTATTTGGGCTATTTTTGAGCATAAAGATTGGAAATATACATTAAATACATGCTTTGTGAAGCGCTCACACAAGGCATGGGGGAGATTCAACCCAATTTGTCTCTTGTCCCATGTCGTGCTTGTTTTTACATTGGTTTTTGTGCTAAAAAGTAGAGTGCTTTGTTCTTGGGGACCTTTGGGAATTCACTACGTGAGCTACCTGCGTCTGATCTGCGCACCAGAGAGAGAGAGAGAGAGAGAGAGAGAGAGAGAGAGAGAGAGAGAGAGAGAGAGAGAGAGAGAGAGAGGGAGGGGGAGGGGGAGGGGGAGGGGGAGGGGGAGGGGGCGGGAGAGAGAGAGAGAGAGAGAGAGAGAGAGAGAGAGAGAGAGAGAGAGAGAGAGAGAGAGAGAGAGAGAGAGAGAGAGAGAGAGAGAGAGGGAGGGGGAGGGGGAGGGGGAGGGGGAGGGGGCGGGGGGGAGGGAGAGAGAGAGAGAGAGAGAGAGAGAGAGAGAGAGAGAGAGAGAGAGAGAGAGAGAGAGAGAGAGAGCATAATCTAAGATTAAAGCAAGTTGTGCGAATGGGTTTGCAAGAATAGCAAACATGTCCTCTCTTCTCAATAGCTATTTCAATTTGTTAGCTATCTATGCTCAATTGCACTTATAAAAAAGGCTATCATGACAAGATATATACGTGTCAAAAAACATCCCTCTCATTCAATGTGAGTGAGTTGTTAAAGGATCGATAATTCCCTATTTATTTGAATTTTAGTAGCCTCAGAACAACACTGTAGTACCACACCATGTTGTTAGAGCTACCGGATACCACATCATGTTGTTAGAGCTACTAGGCACTTCAATTACCGGCACAATTGCTGCCCTATTGCCTTGCTCTTCCCTTAGCCTCTATTGTTGTCATTGCTCCACCATTTGTATGTGAAATGTGATATATAGAGGAGAAAATTTGTAATCAAGACCACATCGTCACAGTGCTCATCCCCAACACTATGATGAGCAATGTTGAGGATGCAAATAGACAGTGCACACTATTCTACTGATTGACATAGGGGTTGCCATAATGCTGAAATAATGCTGATTGTACCACTGGTAGAAAAGGAGCAACATTAGCCTTTACAATTTTAGTATTTACAAGTGTTTGAGATAGGGGTTGCCATAATGCTAAAATAATGCTTGATTGTACAACTGGTAGAAAAGGAGCAACACTGACATTTACAATTTTAGTCTTTACAAGTGTTTGAGATCAATCATGCTCGATATTGGAGGCTTTGAAGACAACACCCGCTACTCTAGAATGACATCCAAATAGTGTACATGCTTTTGGCCTTGCAACTATCAATATACTCATGATACGCTTAAGCCTCTAATATCTTATTTTGTTGATAGTAAGGGTGCCAAGCCATGGGTTTTCCTTGCAACAATAGTTTTGAGACACTACCTCAAAAGCATTCGCAAACACATTAAGTTTCCTTTAGACTCCTAAATTAGTGCTACTGTAGCAAAATTGTTGTAGCTCATGCCGATGGTTGATGTCACAGTATTATGCCATGCACTTTGATGTATGAAGTTTTTCATCAGCACCTTTGTCTTCTCCTTTACTTCTCTGATTTCCACATATCTTAATAGCCTTGCATCAATTCGTTGGAATTGGCTTCGTAATAGGTTGCCTATACCAGCAATCACCCTTCCATCATAATGTCATTGCCCTCCATCACTCCAATTGGAATGAATACGACCTTCACATTGGCTCCACATGCACGGGATCCAAGCCCTTGAATGATGATGGCTATCTCACTACATGATATGGAATCGGCCTGCCATCTTCACAATCATGTGCACCCTTTTTTTCATGAGAAAAACTCATTCACAATGTTCTAGTCCTCTTGCCCCAAGCTCAGTGATAGCAACACCTCGTAGAAGGTGCCTCCTATAATGTTGGTAATTGGCACAACTGAAGGAGAGTTTTGATGACTCCTCTCACATCTCCAGAAATCAACGCTCAGGTTTATGATTGCCTCAGTTAGCTTGTTTAATCCACTCAGTTGTCACTCAAGTCTATCAATCAAGTTATGACCATCTTCGTTTGCTACAATGAGCCAAACGTTCCTTCATGTTGAAATCATGATCTAATCGTTGTAGCTTTGTCAAAAAAAGCCTCTAAGCTTTCTTCGAATTCTTCTTCTACTGCCTTTGCTATTACTTCTACTTCACTTGTTCATTCTTTTTTCTATTTTGTCAATATGCGCAAGGACACACCTACTCTTAGAGCCACCATCAATTGCTTGCCTCAAGTATCATTGAGCTACCTACTTGCGCCAACTAGCCCCACCCTAGCATCGCTCCTTCTTGCTTCCCTATTGTTATAAAACATTAAGAAGGTATCAACCATTTAATACCAATAAGACATCAATCGAACGCTAAGGAAAATTATAGGTCAAAGTGAACAGTGGCATTGGGCAAGCCAAATGAAAGTGTGTATGTACGTGGGTTGAATTTAAATATATGATAGATTTAAATATAAATAAAAGATAAAAGATTTCGCCCAAGCGGACCATGTGGATTTGGATAAACTTCTCGACACACAAGGGGAAAGACTGAAAGCCTTCCGCGGGCGATGAACCGAGGCATCGAGCAGCGAGCGATGGCAATCGATCTTCCTTGCCTGAGCCCGAACTCGCATTTCTTCTCGGAATGTATCAGACTCAATAACCAATGCTCGACACCTTCCAACGCTCACACAGGAGGCCTGCCCAGGTGCCTGATTCTCGTCAATTCTGACTTCCGTTAATGTTTAGCGCTCTGGAGCGCCAGTGTGGTGTGCGTGCGTGGTTTATGAAGATGCTGCAAGACAGATTTCGTCCATGTGCATGGTGTAATGGTGTCTCCGTACATCAAAGGTTTATGCAGCGCAGTTCCATAGCTGCCAATCTTGTGATTGGAAGCAAAAGTCTGAGCCCTGGTGCTTTCCTCAAGTCAAATTTCATGCATATGCATGGTGCAATGTGTATCCCTACATCAAGAATCTGACGAGCTTGCATAGGTAGCTTTAGTGTCATGGACTGTTCGGGCGGGCTACTTGTGCTCTGCTGGCTGGTTCGCTATTTGCCTGATATATGGTCGATTGGTCAATAGTCCTGGTTGCACCAATTTCCAAGGCTTGAAAGTATGCAGATGGGTCGATTGCTCTAGCCACACCATTGCATGCTCTAGTCCAAAGCTTTCTGCCTACAATGGTACCTTTTGATGGCTTGACTAGTTTGCCAAGGTTGAGGAGATCTCTTGCATATGGTGTCGGTCCTAATCTCTAGCATGGCCAAATAGCCCCTGGGTGAAGGGCTCCCGCCACCACTAACCTTAGGGGAGGTTTAGTGTGTGACTATAAATCTGCCCACGAAGGTACAAGAACTTTTGTGCAAATACAATTAAGTAATCAGCATATCAACAATAGCTAGACAAACTTTCCTTTTTTGTAATATCATTCCAACAATCTCTTTGAATATTTAATAATAATAAGCCTTTCTTAAAAAGACAAATTCAATAATCCAAAATTCAATAACCCAAAACATCCTTTGGATGCTTTGCAAGAGAAGATGCAAATCCATCACAAGTGACTTTCATCAGAGTATAATCACAAAGTGATACACACCATTCTCCTAGTACTTAAGTCACTAGTTAAAATAATACATCTCTAGTATTTTCTCTACATCACAATCCATTTCCCTAAATGATTTAACACTTATCATGCACTCTCAATTTGTTATGATATTACAAGGTATCTACCTTTGCATCAAATTCGACCTAGGGGTCACTAGGTTTGTTGTAGATTCTTCCTATGTTTGTAGGTCATAACCCTAATGGGATTAGAATGTAAGCTTTCTTGTGCATTTCTCTAATAACCCTTTATCAAGGAATATGATCATGCTTCTATAAGATATATTTTACAACTTCATGCTTTTCTCAAGATTATGCTAATACTTTAAGTCAATACTAAGAATTCCTAGGATCTTACCTTGAGGGTACACTCATAAATGGTGGTTCTAAAATTATCAACCTCTAGCCTCATCGGTAGATTGCATTGTAGGTTCTATGGTACAGGTTCTATGGTACTTCTAGGGCACAAGAAGACCGACAATTATTTTTAAAGAGCTTTGTTTGATGGGTTGGATAGATTCAGATGGGTAGGTGACATTAGACACTTGGGAATCCACTATAGGTTTTTGTCCTACTTTGGGGTCGAGTGCTATTGCACGGAGTAGCAAGGGATGGCCCACTACTTGTATTGTGTAAGAGTACAAAGCTGCTTGTATAGTAGCTCAGAATGCTAATTCGCTTTTCATAGAGATAGGTGATAGCGCTTCAATGACACTTCATGGCCATAGTAAAGAGCTCATTGTTTCATGCTTGCACAAAGCACATAGAGATCCAATTCCAATTCGTTTGGCGAGGGGCATTTCAAGCCTTGTTTAGTGTGATTGCTTTGTCTAGTTGGGTCCATAATCCATATTTTCTTCTTTTCTAGTGTATCTCATACTTTTTGGGCCCATCCATGTTATTTGGGCCTCAAACACATTTTGTACCAATGTTTGGTGATTGTATTGTGTGCACTTCTTTTGTCTCCCATCCTTCTAGGGTCATGTGTAGGGTCTGTCTTGTACAATAGTTGTATCAGCCCTTTTCATGTGTCAATTATTCATCACCTTCATCTTACTCTTTGTATTTTTTTAGTCTTTTGTTTGCTCATTCTTGCTTCTGCTCACGTTTTGACAAAAAGAGTATATTTTTGATGTAAGTCTTAAAGGGGAATTTGTCCTCGTTAGAGATGCATAGGATGGAAGTACACAAGTAATTGATGAGGACTTCATTGGGGCTCTCTCTACTTCCTTGGTAGTAGTTGAGGTAGTTGGATGCAATGAACTTTCTAGGCATGCTTTGTTGTGTGTACCTCTCTGCCAAGGATGTCGATGGAAGAAAAGTGTGACTACGTCTAGTTAACTTGCTGATGTTCATATTTTCTAGTAGCTCAAAACACTATGCCAATAATATAATTATGTAACACAAAGGAGTAATCTCACCATGGCATACATGTTTATTTGTGTATTCACATTGAAGAACAATGGGTGGAGGCTCTTCTCTTTTGCTACCTTCTTTAGGCTATAAGCAATTGGGGAAGCAATCTTAAATAATTGCATGTTGTAATGAGCGCGTGATGAGGAAGAGAAATCCTCCACGAATCATTTGAAAGAAGAAATCAAATCTTTCTCTTGGAACTTGAGGCTGTCTTCTAGCCTTTTTGCATTGACATTATGTATGAAAGGGAAATTGTGTCTACTATTCCTTGTAACAAAACCGCAAAACACAAAATAGAGAAGAAAGATAACGTGGAAGTGAATGAATGGAGGGTGTAAATGAAGGAAAGAGTGTACAAGATATTTAAAGACAGAGCTTTTCAATAGGCTAATGACTACTGTAAGAGTGGGTTGAGGAAAAGTCAGAGAGTGAAGTTCACTAGAGATGGATCCAGGGTTGTAAATACGAGTCAGAGCTATCGAAGACCTCCAAAATGTTAGAAGTTCTAGAGAGACAAAAGGTGGAGCACGAGCAAAGCAGTAGGCTCACTGCATTCTTCTTCTTCATCGTTCTTCATAGTCTCTACACACTAAGTCTACAATAGTGATAAAGAGATAGGTTTGATTGACCATAGTGACTAACTAGAGTTAAGCTTACCTGACTTATTAAAGAGGTCACACATGTCTAGTTTAGCTAAGCTACAATTGTCTTGTGTCCGTAGAGTAAATATGAGCTTGATTCTCAACACTCCCCCTCAAGCTCAAGAAAGACATTGTATCCCAAGTAGCTCCTTGAAGTGATTGAACTTATCTTTACCTAGTGACTTGGTAAAGATATCAGCTACTTGGTCTTTGGTTTTGACATGCAAGAGATCGATCTGCCCTGTAAGTACCATCTCTCGTATGAAGTGATAGTGTATCTCTATGTGTTTGGTGACATTTTGCGTATTCTTCTCATCGATTTGGTCATATGTGATGTCTACGCCTGATGTATGATGGATTTATCTGATTATGAAGAGAATCTGGCAATTGGCACCATCATCTATGGTGTCTCTGTCTCATTTGCAGCATGTTCTATGTGTTGCACTTCTCATTTTCTGATCTGTAGTGCTGAATATAGTATGTCTATGCTTCTATATGGTTAGTTCAGAGTTTCCATAGTTTTTGGATGCGATATCGAGTATGTACCCCATGAAGCATTCTTTGTCCTGTTATGTATTCTGCATAGATAGGGTAGCAACACTACCTGTACACCCAAATCTGCCAACAACTTCAGCAACCAAGCAGTCTCACACGTTGCTAATGCTACACCTCTATACTTTGCCTCAATACTAGAGAGTGTAACTGTTGGTTGCTTCTTGCTATTCCAGCTAATCATTCCACTACGAAGACTGAATGCATATCTGCTAGTAGACCGTCTATGATATGGACAACCTACCCAATCTACATTAGTGTATTCCATGAGCTTAAAGTGCTTATCCTGTTGGGAATAAAGGTCCTCGTGCCTTTTAATGTGCTCGGGTGTGAACACACCCTTAGCACTTGTACTTACACATATATATCTATCTAAAAAACCTAAAGAGGTACACTTGTCATTGTACCCACTAATCGTGCACACTCTCTACTTTTCTCTCTCACACTCTGTCTCATTGCGCGTAACGAACATTGATTGTCTCGATCTTTGTGTCTCCTGATCTCTACATACTGGTATCAGAGCCAATGGCTCACGCAAGTTGGTGAGGGGTAGACCAACAGGCATAATAGTCTCATGTAACAGTCTTGTGGATTGTTGAGGAGCAGGCAACACGTGGCGAGTAGATGAACAGACGAGCTGCGTGATAGGTGACGAGGTCAGGTTGAGTGACAAGTGATGAGGCGACCTGAACGCGACGCCAAACGGTCTCTGTGACAGGTGACGGGGCAGGCGACTGGTCGAGGGTCTAGCGTGGACCATGGCGACAGCAAGCGTGAGGCAGTCGACTGGTGCAGCGGCTGACGGGCGACTAGCGGCGGGCGAGCAGGCGTTGCTGACAGACGGCGACTGCAACTGCAACTGATGTCGGGCTGCACAGATGACTAATGGGATTGGAGGCGAGCTGCACGGCGCTGAAGATAGACGCGTCACGGTCGAGCGGGTCAACGGACCCCGATACATTTTTTTAAAAAATCAAATTTTTTTCTTCTTGAAACTCCTTTGCCCCCTTCCCTTTGTTGGGTGTTCACACCTACAAGCATAGAGTGCAAATCTGTGTCTTGAAATTTGGGGGTTTTCCCAAATTTGGTGTTTGACACACATTGCAATGTTCTCTGGACAAAAACTTGCAGACATTGAATGCACAGGCCTCAGAATTTTTTTTTGTGGGGATTCTCAAATGCAAGTGAGATTTTTTCTTGGATGAGTCAATTTCACTAAAATCTGTGCAATCTTGGCCTAAAAATTTGGGCCTTTTCCCGGATTTGGGGATTGTGATGCAATACAAGACAAATTGTCTTAGAAATTGCAAGAATTTGTGACATTTTGTCTCCAACATTTGGGGCTCTACATGTACATGCAAAATTGGGTTGAAATTTACCAATTTCTCGACATTGATGCACGTTGGACCCTGTGCAATTTGGGGCTTTTGCAGTTTGGGTAAAATTTGTACGTCATTTGGTCATTTTATGTACATGCAGGTTCAATTCCATGCAATTTGGGCATCCAACACTTGGAAAAATTTGGGGCTTTTGCTGAAATTGCTCTATTTTGGCAAAATTGGCTTGTTCTATGTATGACAGAGAAAATGCAGATGTGTGGTTGATGCTTTGAGCACAAAAATTTTGGGGCTTTTGACCGTGTATGTCAAATTTTATGCCCGTGGGTACATACATGTACAACAGAAATTGCAGCTAAAATTTGGGATTTCTCATGTAATGTGATGGATATGCCCTTGGAAGGGCTGTAATCAGTTGTGGAATGCTGTAGCACATAGTTTGGTGCTTCTGAAAATTTAATTACAGATCTGAAATCTTTGTCTCTACGTGGTCATTTATTGCTGGTTGGTACTTTGTTTGTACCTTGGTCACTTGTGTGACAGTTTGGGCCTGCATTTGCTGAATTTTTTGGTCACATTTGGGCTGAAAATCATGGCTGGCAGCAGTGACAGCAGTAATCTCATGCGCACAAAGAAGCTTGAAGGAGCACATAACTTTGCAGTTTGGCAAAAATAGTGCTACAATATCTTGTTGCAAAAGAAGCAGGCAAAGGCCATTAAGACAAAAGGGGCATGCTCAACCATCGAACTTGCATGCTCAACCATTGAACTATCGATTTCTGATGCCTTGCTGTTTAACATTAAAGGTTTGGATTCTACATATGCTATTTGGACTCGATTGGAAGAATTGTATGCATAGAAGTGTGCGGCAAGCAAAGTGTATTGGTTGAAAAAGCTTATGGATTTGCGTATGAAAGAGGGTACAACAATGTTTACTCACTTGAGTGAGTTTAACTCCATTTTCAGCCAGCCGGTTGCCTTGAAGTTCTTGATTGTTGAAGAATTTAAGGTTACGTTCTTGCTTTGCACTCTTCCAGAGAGTTGGGATACATTTAGGACTGATATGAGCAATTCCAATGCGATTCTTTTGTATGCTGATGTAGAGAGTGCTCTACTCATGGAAGAAATGAATTGGCAAAACAATGCATCCGGTAAGTCTTCTAGTGCTTTGCATACTAGGGGCAGATCATAGCAGAAAGGCAAATTTGATAGCAAGGGATGCAATAAATCACGGGGCAAAGATGTTGAATGTCATCATTGTGGCAAGAAGGGTCACTTTAAACGTGACTGCTACAAATGGAAGAAAGATAAAGGAAAGGGCAATAAGACAGATGATAGCAAGGAAGAGAAGAAAGAGGGTCACCCTAAGAAGAGCAGTGTCAAAATTGAAGAGATGAATGTAGTCACTCATGACAGTGACAGTGGGAATGACGTACTTTTGGTCTCTTCACACTTTGGTGCACATGCTTCACTTGTAGATACAGATGATGACATGCATACTTGGATTCTTGATTCTGGTGCTTCCTTTCATGTCACCCCTCATCGTGAGTGGTTCTCTGCCTATACAGGGGGTCAACATGGTGTTGTCCATCTTGGGGACAACTATGCATGTGACATTGCAGGTATTGGTAGTGTGCAGTTGCAGTTTCAGCATGACTCTGTCTTTACACTTCAGCATATACGGTATGTACCTTAGCTCAAGAAGAGCTTGATTAGCATAGGGCAGCTAGATGATGATGGATTTCATGCCACCTTTGGTGATGGGAAATGGAAGATCTATAAGGGGTTTAGATTGATTGCCAGAGGTTGTAAAAGTGATACCTTGTATCCTCTCCATGTATCTAGTGTGAGTGATCATGTTGTTGCCGTGATCGAGCAGCCAAGCGTTTCTTTGTGGCATGGCCGGTTGGGACACAAGTCAAACTGGAATGAAAGTGCTTTCTTGTTTGGGCTACTTGCCTTGTTTTCATTATGCTGATTTTGAGCATTGTGATCATTGTGTTTATGGTAAACATGTACAGACGTTTCATAAAAAGTCTCTTTCGTTGAAATCTTCTCCTCTAGAGTTAGTACATTCAGATGTATTTCAGATGCCAGGATTATCTTTAGGCGGAAAGAAATATTTTGTCACTTTTGTTGATGATGCTACACAGAAGGTATGGGTTTATCCTATTTGTAGCAAGGATGAAGTGCTTGACAAATTTAAAAAATTCTCGGCATTGGTTGAAAATCAGATTGACAAGACACTTAAGTGTCTTCGGTCTGACAATGGTGGGGAATATGTGTCCAAGGTCTTTCAGGCATTTTATGACAGCAAAGGGATCAAGAGGGAGCTCATTGCCCCTCATAATCCACCCCAAAATGGAGTTGCAGAGCATATGAATCGGACCATACAGGATAAGGTCCGTACGATGCTGTCTCATGGTGCATAACCCCATGGTTTTTTGGACAGAGGCTGTTATGACAGCCGTACACTTAATTAATCGGTCACCAAATAGATCTTTGGGGGGGGGGGGGGGGGGAGGGGGAGTTCCCAAAGAAGCGTGGTTGGGAAGCCACCTTCATATGCTCACCTGAAAGTGTTTGGTTGCGAGGCTTTTGTGCACATTCGTAAAGAAAAACGCAGCAAACTTGAGCAAAAGTCCTGTAAATGCATTTTCCTAGGATATGGTGACAAGCGTGAAATGGGGTATAGATTATAGGATCCTAAGAAAAGGAAAGTAGTAGGCAGCAATGATGTTATCTTCTGGGAAGATCGCATGCATAAACAGCTCGAAAAGACTAAGGAGGTCCGTAGGGTTGTGTTCCGGGAAGAAATACCTTTTGGACAGCAAAATGTGCCCATTGTACAACAGCAAATACTTGCTGTAAATGAACTTGTAAATGCAGAAAATAATACTGGAAATGATTAGCCAGCTATTGCCCATGATAATGAGCCACTACATGTGCAGGAACAGCCAGGACAACAAGCTCTTAATGCTGATTTGCAGGCTGAAATGCCAGGACAACATGCTGAAAATGGAAACTTGCATGAACAGCCAGCAAACAATGATCATTGGGCTAGCAGATTATCTAGGGCTACTAGACAACCTAATAGATTTGTTCCTGGTGCAAACAATGTGGCTGATTATGTCATGTTGACAGATTGTGGTGAACCTGTCAGAGTGCAGCGGTGCGGAAGCGTTGGACGAAGACTGAGAGAGAGAGAACGCAGAGAGAAGAGAGAGAAAGAGAGTGGATGATGAAGATCTGCTGTATACAAAGATATGCAGATATGTACACGGGCGCAGTGCGCTGGACTGCGTGTCTCCACCTCGACGATGCAACCTGCTGTTCACCTCGAAGTCCGCTGCAGTCTGCACGATCTCTTGTTTGAAATCTGCGAACAGAGATGTAATCTGCATGTATCTCCAGCCTGGAACCTGCGATCTGTAGTGTTCGAAGACTGCTGGAAGATCGGCTATAAATAGCCACAAAATAGGTGCCCAGTACATGCAGGTCGGCTGCATTAAATGCAGCCGACTGTCCTGGTACAGGTCGGACTGCCACGTGGCAGTCCAACTGTGCAGTCTGATTGCACTCCGACAGGATCTGATCGCTAATACCCCCTCTCAGAGCTTGGGCGGGGCAGAAGCCTGAGGGATTGGCATGTCTCCGAAGTAGAGCCTGGGCGAGGCAGAAGCCTGAGGGATCTGGCATGTCTCCGAAGTAGAGCCTAGGGAAGTGCCTTCGTAAACAAATCTGCAAGATTGTTCTCCGTCTTGCAGTACTCCATAGCGATGGTCTCATCCAGAAGCTTCTCTCTGATGAAGTGGTACTGGATTTCTATGTGCTTTGTCTGGGCATGGAAAACAGGATTCCGTGCCAAGGCAATGCAACTCTCATTGTCGCATTGCAGCAAAGTAGGACGAGTCTAGGGGCAGCCAAGCTCCTCCAACAATCTCTGAAGCCACACAGCCTCACATGTAGTGGAAGACGCAGCCCGATACTCCGCCTCAGTAAATGAAAGGGCTACCGTGGGCTGCTTCTTGCTACTCCATGAGATAACACTTGCACCCAAGGTAAAACAGTAACCTGTTGTAGACGGCCTGTGGTCCACATCACCAGCCCAATCCGAGTCGCTCCAACCTGCAAGTACAAGATCTGAACCACCTGTGCCTGCTGGATAATGAATCCCTAAATCAGATGTCCCCCTCAAATACCGAAGTATCCTCTGGGCAGCCTGCCAATGCACTGTCTGAGGTTCACTCATGAACCCCGCCAAGAGTCCAACAGCAAAACAAAGATCAACATGAGTGTTGAGGAGCCAAATCAATGATCCAATCAATTGACGATAGCGGGAAGCATCCGCCAAGGGAGAAGCTGAATGGGAAGTGGCCTTTCAGTTCGGATCCATAGGAGTAGAAATAGTCCGACAATCCTCCATCGCAAAAGAAACCAGGAGTGCCTGTACATATCTCTGTTGAGAGATGGAAAACCCCCTCTGAGACTGATAAATCTCATGGCCCAAGAAAAAGTAGAGTAGACCCAAATCCGTCATCTCGAACGTCCGATGTAAAGCTGCCTTTGTCTCTTTGACCTTTTGTGCATGATCACCTGTGACAATCAAATCGTTAACATACAACACAAAAAGCACACAACCAGCCGCAGAAGTGTGTACATAAAGCTGCAGATCGGCCTTGGAGTGCCGATATCCCAACTGTGACTGAAGGAACGAATCAATCTTCTCGTTCCATGCACGCGGAGCCTGCTTGAGGCCATACAAGGTCTTCTTTAACCTGTAGACCTGCCCATCTGAAGATCCAAAGCTAGGAGGCTGCTCTACATAGATCTCCTCCTTCAAATCACCATTGAGGAAGGCCGACTTCACATCCAACTGGTAGATAGGCCATCTCCTATGGCCAACCAAGGCAAGAACAGCTCGAATAGTCGCCATACGAGCAGTGGGAGCAAAAGTATCATGACAATCAATCCCTGGGCGCTGTGCAAAACCTTTAGCAACAAGGCGAGCCTTGTGCTTGTCCAAAGAACCATCGCTAAGGTACTTGGTCTTGAAGACCCATTTGACGCTAATTACCTTCTTATGCGAGGGGCGAGGCACGAGATACCAAGTGCCATTCCTCTCAATAGCCTCCAACTCAGCTTCCATAGCTTTCTTCCATGGTGCGGACTGTAAAGCCTCCTTCACGGAGGTGGGCTCTCGATCCTGTATAACATGGGTCATCAAACAATAGTTAGAGCAAACAAGCTCCGTAGAATGTGCCTGATGCCTCCGTGACCGCCGTGGACCATCCTGTGGTCCCTACTCCTCAGGGACCTCCTCAATCCCTGAATCACGGAGTGTGTCACGGGCCCAACGAGGAGGAGGCCGGACCTTTCCCCGTCTCTCTCCATCAGCTGAAGACTCTGGGATATCCACCGGTGGTAACTCCTCGGGGGTGACCAGTGAAACAGTAGACTCTGTATTAGAAACAGAATCGGAATCAAAAGGCGGGGGCTCCAAAGGAATTGTCTCGGGAGCCCAACTTTCCCCTGGATCTCCAAGAACGGGATGCTCCTCACCCGCTGCTGTGGCCGGAACCTGGACGAACCGCACATCTCGACTAGTGTACACATCCCGCTTGACGGGATCATACAAATGATATCCTTGGGACTGAGAGTTGTAGCCAATAAACACCTGTCTTCGGGAAGTTGCTTCAAATTTATCACGACGAGCCTTGGGAATGTGAACATAGGCATCACACCCAAAAACCCTAAAATAAGAAACATCAGGCTTACTCCCAAAGTAGGCCTCAAAAGGTGTCATCCCATCAACGGCCGAAGTGGGGGATCGGTTAAGGATGTGGACTGCAGTAGCCACAACCTTGGCCCACAAAAACAGAGGTGTCTGTCGGTGCTTCATCATGGTGCGCGCCATCTCGATCACACTTCGGTTCTTCCGTTCAAGAATGCCATTTTCTTGAGGAGTATTGGTATTAGCAAACTCCTGGTGAATACCTTTATCTGCACAAAAACGAGCAAACTCATTAGAAACAAATTCACCACCCTTGTCGGATTGCAAGGCCTTCAATCGCCGGCCTGATCGGTTCTCCTCAAAGAGAAGCCAATCCTTGAAGTGGAAGAAAGCCTCCGACTTCAACGCCAAGAAGTAGACCCATGTCATCCTGCTAGTCATCTACGATCAACATGAAGTACAAGCTTCCTCTCAAGGACTCGTTCCTCATAGGGCCACAAAGAGCCGTAGATACAAGCTCCATCGGTGAAGTAGACCGCGGCGAAGCTTTGTTGGGAATCACATCCCTATGCTGTTTCCCACGAATGCAGGAGACACATGGCTGCTGACTCACCACTATGTCCGGCAACCCTCGAACAAGCTGTCCACGCGACGGCCTCCGAAGATAATCATAGTTGAGGTGACCAAACCGAGCATGCCATAGCTCTAACTGTGTCTGAGAGGTAAGAAGAAGAGTAGGGAGGGCGGTAGAAGACGTCAATTTGTAGATGCCGTTCTCCTCATATCCTGATGAGAGAACCTTCCTTGACCCACGATCAAGGACTCGCACCAAATCACTATCAAACTCCACCAAAAGTCCAAGGGAACAAATCTTATGAATCGAAAGTAGATGATACCCTAAATTTGGCACATGCAAGACCTCTGAGGTATGGGTACCACCACGCCCATCTGGAATAAGCTGCATCTCACCCCGTTCTGCAATAGACACCGAAGAGCTATCTCCAATGAGAATCTGCCCACGCGAAGGTCGCAGCTGGGCAACACCATCTGATGAAGGAGTCATGTGCCGGGAGGCACCACTGTCAATGATCCACTCTCAAACCTGGTGAGCTGTCATCGCAGCATCAGAAGCATTCGGTGTAGAGTCCTCAATGACAGCTAGATGAAGAAACGCAGCTGATGAGGGTGCAGCCACCACTCCAGAATCCTTCGTGTCCTTCTTGTTGGTGTCCTTCTTGTCTTTGTCAAGGCAATCCTTCTTCCAATGGCTAGTCTTTCCACAAATATGGCATGTGGATTCTTTGTTCTTGTCCTTCTTTGACTTGTTGTCCTCCTTCTTCTTCTTTTGGTCCTTCCCCTTCTTCTGAGAGGCTTGACCTGTCAAGGCTTCCGACTTGGAAGCATGCTGTCCCTTCAGTTGTTCCTCTTGGTCCAAGACCATAGGAACCAGCTCTTCCCACCGAAGAGTAGACTCATGCCCCGAAGCAATAAGGGCGGAGTAGAAAGCACCGAATCGTGGCGGCAACTGGGACAAAAGTGTGATCGCCATGTCTTTGTAGGAAATTGGCTTCCCCGCATTCTGAACCTGCATCTGAAGCTGTCTAAGCTTGTTGATGTGCTCCCGCAGCGAAGAAGACTTGTTCACGAATAAGGTCCGCATCTGTACCTCCAAAGAAACCCGCTTCATAAGGGTCATTCGGTTATATATCTGATCAAGCTCCAGCCATATCTCCCGAGCCACCGTCAAGTGCTCGATGTGGGCTATCATGGCTGTAGTACAAGACAGAAAAAGAAAAGAACGAATCTGGGCATTTAGTTTGTCCCAATGAGACTGTGCCTTGGCCAACTCTGCACGAGCATCGGAAGAGAGTTTGGACTCATCTCTCACCGATGGCCGGTTGATCTCCTGTACAAGCTCTGTCAAATTGTAAGACTCAAGGATGGCCAACATCATCACGCGCCAGATGCAGTAATTGTCGCCATCGAGCTTTTGATCTGCGGGAAGAGCCGGTAAGATAGCACCTTCCGGTCCATGATCGTTTGGAACTCCAAGTCAATCTCTGTAGACATCTTCACCTGTAATGCCTTCACAAACGCAAAAGCAGCCCCCTCTGACTGTGAAAACGCAGCCTGCTAGGGCTCTTTCTTCTGCGTCCCGAACCTTCTTCACCCGCCGCTGGAGGCGATGAAAAAGCAAAACCTGCACTTGAAAGCTGAAAACTCAGCCTTCCTCCTCTTCAAACAGCAGCAAATACACCAACTGGACTCCTTTCTCGCGCGCCCACGCTCGCTTTAGCCTTGTTTCGAGGCGCAACCCTCCCGCTCGCCCTCAAACGCTAGAAACACAGCCTTGTGTCGCGATGGAAACTCCTCTTCAGGTCGGTTCTTCACTCAGTCAGCCCTTCTACACTGCTCTGATACCATGTCAGAGTGCAGCGGTGCGGAAGCGTGGGATCAAGACTGAGAGAGAGAGAACGCAGAGAGGAGAGAGAAAGAGTGGATGATGAAGATCTGCTGTATAAAGTGTGCTGTATACAAAGATATGCAGATATGTATACGGGTGCAGTGCGCTGGACTACGTGTGTCCACCTCGACGATGCAACCTACTGTTCACCTCGAAGTCCACTCCAGTCTGCACGATCTCCTGTCTGAAATCTGCGAACAGAGATGTAATCTGCACGTATCTCCAGCCTGGAACCTGCGATCTGTAGTGTCCGAAGACTGCTGGAAGATCGGCTATAAATAGCCACAAAATAGGCGCCCAGTAAATGCAGGTCGGCTGCATTAAATGCAGCCGACTGTCCTGGTACAGGTCGGACTGCCACGTGGCAGTTCGACTGTGCAGTCCGACTGCACTCCGACAGGATCTGATCGCTAATAGAACCGGTTCGTCTTTCTTCAAGGAAGCAATGGACAGATAGGACAGTAAGAAATGGTATAAAGCCATGTTGTCAGAGATGGAATCTCTTGAGAAAAATGACACTTGGGACTTCAGTTGCCTAAAGGGTTGAAAACACTTCCATGCAAATGGGTCTACAAGATTAAGGTCACTTCTGGTTCCTCACCAAAGTACAAAGCAAGATTGGTTGCGAATGGATATAAGCAGGAACATGGAATTGACTTTGATGAGATCTTCTCTCCTGTAGTCAAGATGACTACCTTGAGAACCATTTTAGGCTTAGTTGCAGTTGAAGATATGGAGCTTATACAGATGGATGTAAAGATTGCATTCTTACAAGGTGAACTGTATGAAGACATATATATGCAGCAACCTGAAGGGTTTGCTGAAAAAGGGAAAGAAAAGATGGTATGTAAACTCAAAAGGAGTTTGTATAGGCTGAAACGAGCACCAAGAGAATGGTGTTATAAATTTGATACATTTATGCAAACTCAAGGTTTTCATAGAAGTCAAGTGGATAACTGCTTGTACACTAAGAAGGCAGTAGATAGCAGCCTGATTATCTTGGATTTGTATGTTGATGACATGCTGAATGGTGACAGGGATACTCATGCCTTGGATTCACTGAAACAAAGTCTTCATGGTAGCTTTGACATGAAGGATCTTGGTGATGCAAATCACAGTCTTGGTATGCGAATACTCAGAGATAGGTCAAAAGGATTGCTCTATTTATCTCAGCAGGAGTATATCTCCAAGGTCTTGCATCGTTTCAATATGGAGGAAGGGAAAACAATTGGGGTTCCATTGCCTCCATATGTGAAACTCAGTGCAGAGGACAGCACAACATCTGATGATGAGAAGGCTGAAATGGCCAAGATACCATATGCTTCAGCTGTTTTCAGTTTGATGTATACTATGGTTGCTACACGTTCTAACATTGCCTTTGCAGTGGGAGTGGTTAGCAGATACATGGCAAACCCTGGCAAAAAGCATTGGGAAGCAGTGAAAGGTATTATGAGATACCTCAAAGGCACAAAGGAGTTGTGTATTTGCTTTGGAAAGCAAATGGCATCTGTTGTTGGCTTTACGGATGCAGATTACGCTGGTCATGCGGATTGTAGAAAGTCCACTTCTGGGTATGTGTTTACTTTCACAGGAAAAGCAGTCTCTTGGATCTCCAAGCTACAAAATTTTGTTGCATTGTCTACTACAAAGAGTATGTGGTTGCCACTAAGGCATGCAAGGAGGCTTTATGGCTTTCACGTCTGGTGGGAGAGCTTGGCATTACAAAGTTACCTGTTGTCCATTGTGACAGTCAGAGTGCTATCATGCTAGCACGGAATCCCGTCTTTTATGCGAAGACAAAGCACATACAGGTGAAGTACCACTTCATTAGAGATGTATTTGACAGCAAGAGCATTGAGCTTGTCAAAGTGTATACAGATGATAATCCTGCAAACCTTCTCACGAAAGGTCTTCCAGCAGAGCGGTTTGCTCATTGCCAATAGATGATGGGAGTTGGATAGATATATGTATTTCAGCTTTGTACATACCTAGACCTAGCTGATTCTTTTCTCCTCTTAAGGCACATTGCCTTTAGGCGGGAGGTTGTTGGGAATAAAGACCCTCGTGCCTTTTAATGTGCTCGAGTGTGAACACGCCCTTAGCATTTGTACTTACACATATATATCTATCTAAAAAACCTAAAGAGGTACACTCGTCAATGTACCCACTAATCATACACACTCTCTACTCTGCTCTCTCTCACTCTGTCTCGCTGGGCGTAACGAACACTGACTATCTCAATCTTCATGCCTCATGATCTCTACATATCCTTCTTATAAAAAAGTCCATAGTCTATTGTAGCCTTGACATAATGCATAATTTGTCTCACTGTATCCAAATGGGGTTTTCTAGGCTTCTGCATGAATTGACTAATGAGTCTAACTGAGTAGTTAAGATCAGGCCTGGTAATAGTAAGGTAAATGAGACTTTCTACCATTTACCTATACATAGTAACATCTAGAATTTCAGCTCTAGTATTCACATCTAGCTTAGTATTCTAATCCAGTGGAGTATCCAAAGGTTTTCAATCTATCATACTGTATTTTTTTAGCATCTCAAGTGCATACTGTCTTTGCATCAGCCAAAGTGCATTGGCTGAGCTCACATCCTTAATGCCTAGAAAAAACTTCAATTCTCCCAAATCCTTCATACCAAATTCAGTTTCAGCATAGCCATAACTTTTTGTATTCCAGTTCCATCATCTCCTGTAATGAGCAAATCATCAATATAGATGACTAATATCACAAGACTTGTATTTGTCTTCTTTGTAAAGAGACTATGATCAGCTTGTCCGTAAATCCAAGACTTTACAAGTAAGTACTAATCCGTGCATGCCAAGCTCTTGGAGCGTGTTTCAGTCCATATAGTGGTTTGTTCAGTTTGCAGACATAATTCGGATATTGAGGGTGCATGTATTCTTTAGGCTGATCCATAAACACCTCTTCGATCAAATCTCCATTCAAAAAAACATTCTTTACATCCATATGTTGTAATTTCCAGCCCTTTATTGCAGCCAAAGAAATCATTGTCCTGATAGTTTCCATTTTGGCAATAGGGTTGAATATCTCTTCATAATCCAAGCCAAATTGTTGTGCATACCCTTTTGCCACTAACCTGGCTTTGTATCTTTCAATGCTGCCATCAGATTTGCTCTTAACTTTATAAACCCATTTACAACCAATTGACTTTTTACCATCAGGCAATGCAACCAATTCCCAAGTTTGAATTTCAGCTAGTGCATCCATTTCTTTACACTAGTTTTTGTCCATGAGAGCTTCACTGAATGTAGCAGGCTCTCTGTGTTCCATGACCTTTGTCATATATGCATAATGCTTTGCTGAATATGCACTATACGTAAGCTTGTCAATAGGGTATCTCACTCTCTATGACCTTCTCAACTGAGGTGGATTACTTGATTCCCCTCTCTTATGCAGCGGTACATATGTAGTCTGCCTAATCCCAGGCATGTAAACAGATGGAATACCAAATTCATTGTCCAAGCGGTCATTGAGTCATAGCCTCAAGTCATCATCTTAGGAGCATCATCAAGAACTTTCTCTTTGCCTTTGTCTTCTGCTTTATTTCTCCCCCTCATTGACATAGTGCGGTCAGTGGATGGTGATGCATGACTGCATAACTTGCCAGTCCAAGGCGAAATACTCGGAGATACATCACTTGTAAGTCGAGACATAGTCGTACTCTGCTGCAGAATGGCAGTATATACATGATCCGAAGAGTGATCATGAGGAATAACGAGTAGATGACCCAAACCATGAAGCCAACTCATTAAAGATAATATCTTTGCTGATTACCGTTTCCCCTAGTAGATGGTTCAAAACATTTGCAAGCCTTCCGCTCTTGAGCATAGCCAATAAACGCACACTTTTGTGCCTTAGGATCCAACTTTTGTTGGGTGTAAAGGCCCTTACGCTTGTGAGCACACCCTTACGGGTGTAAGTGTACCGTATCCTAAGTATAAGTGCATTCTTTTATTCTTTGTGTATACCACATTGGTACACACCTATCCCTCGACTCTCACTCTCACTCACTGTTCACTCAACTGCTGCACACACCTCGATCGACAGACATATTCTGATTGCTTCCTCTCGCACTCTTCAAGCTGGTATCAGCGTATGAGAACTTGTGCAGGTAGTCGTGACCAGCAGCCATTGGTAGTTGTGACAAGCAGGGAGTTGCAAGACAGGCGGGACGATTTCTACAGACAGCAGCTGCGACAATGTCCGCAGCAATCGTGGTAGGGTGGCGATGTTAGGTTGACATGTGTGCAGGATGAGTGGCGATGTCTATTGCAGGCGACGGCAGCCTGACAGGTGACATGTCAATGACAGGGGCTGTCTGTCAGTTTTTTGACATTTTTGGCATTTTTAAAAATTCATTTCAGAAGTAGGCTCCTTGTTTATTAATGGGGTTCACGTCGCAAGCACATGGCTTAGATTTGTGCGAATTTACATCTGAAAATTTGGGGCTTTTCCTAGATTTGATGCTGGACATGCATAATAGTGACATTTGACTTAGAAATTGCAGATATTGGGCGCACATGCCTTGGAAATTTTGGGGCTTTGCATATATAAGTGAAATATTGCTCAGCTGAACCAATTTCATATCAATTTCATTGTAATTCGTGCACATTTGGACCCTAAATTTTGAGGTTTTGCAGAATTCGTGAAATTTCTGCAACATTTGCCCATATTTGATACTCGGGAGGATGTATTGATGCAATTGGGCAGATTCACCCCAGAAATTTGGGGGCTTTTCGCATCGATGATGCATTTTGAGCCGATTTGAGCTTTGACAGTGAAATTACAGCAGATTCATTGCTGAGTGGGAGAAATTTGAACTTGGGATGTTTCAAATTTCGTAAAAAGACAGCTTCTCTTGGTATATGTATTACTGAATGCTCATTATGCAGTGAAACAATTGCTAGCAGCCATGTTTGTCATGCCTTGTCATCTCCTGCCTGTGAGCCTCAGTCTGAGTCAGACAAGGACATTAGGAGCTCTGACATGTCTGTCATGTGTTATGATGGGGGAGGCTAGTTACTCTCGACTAGCTGTCTTAGGATGTGTATTTCTTTTTGGCCTCTTTTAGTGGGCAGCCATTGGCTGCTCGGCCACTTTTTTGGTCACTGATGTGGGGCGCCCATTTTAGGGCATTTTTAGGGTTTGCGCTCATTTTAGGGTTTGCGCCCATTTTTAGGGTTAGGGTTAGGGTTTGTCCTTTTGCCTATTTATAGGCAGTCCCCTCCCCAGTTGATCACTTGTCTTCTTGCAGATTCCGACACTCCTTCTCCCCCGTGGTGGTGCTGCCATCATCATCAGCCTGATCTGGTGCCCTCACTGACGCTGTGGGCTGCGTGCAGGGACTGATCAGTCTCCTTCCGCCTTCCTGTTTGTATTCAGCATTCATTTCAGTCAGTGCAGATTTCTCTTCCTTATTTTCTGCTTTCTCTCTCTCTCTCCCTCCGTGTTCATATTCCCTCTTCCGCAGCGCACTCTCACAATAATGGCATATACAACACTTGGGTTATTGCATTTGGGTATTATGGTGATGCATTACTGAGGTGGGAGCTGTCATTAATGCAAATGTATTAGATTTAATTCGTGTACCTGTAATCAGTACTTGAGGCTAAAATTGCAGCAAAACATCTGCTTCTTGGACATCTTGGAAGTTCAAGTGTATGTACTTGCTGTTACATTCAACAACTTTGCTATTGGCTAAAAGTATTCAACATTTTATTACAGTTCTTTATTGTTGAAGATGGCTGGCAGTGCATCTACATCTGACACAAAGAATCTCTTTGAGATTCATTAATTTGATGGCAATGGCTTTGATCTTGGGAAAGATTGTATGCAAGGTATATTTTTTTGAAGGATTGTGATGATGCTTTGGCAGAACATAAACCTGTTGCTTTGTTAGTTAAGGATTGGGCCAAAATGTATAAAAATGCCATTACTTACATTAAAATGGTTATCATAGATGATATCTTCGGATATCAAGGGACTTACTGTTTCTTATGCAGTTTAGGAGAAACTCAAGGCTATGTATAAAAATACAACTCCAGTCAATCGGGTACATCTCATGCGAAAGTTGGTCAACTTGAAGCTTGATGAGTCCAAGTCTGTCTCAGAGCATTTAAATGCTTTCTCTGATATTTTGAGTCAGTTACAGGATGCAAGCTTGCTAGCTTTTGATCCTAAATTGAGAGCTATCTTCTTACTCATGGCTTTGCCCGATTCATGGGAAGCACAGGTTGTATCATTGAGCAACAACCCCAACTTGACATTTGATGGTGTGTGTGGTTCAATTCTCGAAGAAGAGATTAGATGCAAGGCAAGTGGAAAAAATAGTGGATTAGCTTACAATATAAGAGGAAAAACTGAAAAAATGTAAAATGTTGCAAATAAGAACAAAAATTTTGGTAAAAGCAAGGAAAAACAACAAGATCTCACTTGTTATCAGTGTGGACGCAAAGGGCATAAAAAGCCCGATTGCAGGTACTATAAAAAGGAGCAAGAACACTAGAAGCAGGCTAATGCAAAAGGCAAAAAGAATGAAAAGGATGGTAGCTCTATCCCTAAAGAAACAAAAAAAGCAAATGTGGTATCTAATGTTGTTATTGAGGAGATAGAAGAAGATAAAGATGCTGATTTGTTGGTTGCATCTTCAGTTCCACATGCTATGACAATGGAGGACATGTATATCACTAAAATAAATGTGATAGATGCCTTGTTGTCAGCTCATGATGGTTTGCCACAATCGTGGATTGTTGACAAAAGTGCTTCATTTCATGTAACTTCATCTTTGGAGTGTTTTTCTTCTTATGGAGAAGGTAACCTAGGAAAAGTCTATCTAGGCAACAACCATGCATGTGATATTGAAGGAATGGGCACTATACACTTGGCTCTTGAAAATGGTTAGGAATTGAAAATGGTTAGGAATTGATACTTTATGATGTTAGGTATGTACTTGGCATTAAGAAGAGCTTGCTTTTTGTTAGGCAGCTAGACAATAGGGGTTACCTTATTATCTTTGGTGGTGAAATGTGGAAGATATAGAAAGGGTATATGCTAGTTACTAGAGATTATGGCACTTCCTATAAAGTTTGTTGTAGTTATTGAAGTGCAGGCACACATGGAGTTATGGCACAAGTGACTTGGACACGTGAGCCAAAAGGGTTTATAGGCACTTTTTTCACTTGGAAGAGTTGATGTGAAAAACTCAAAGCTTGACTTTTGTGATGATTGTGTTTTGGAAAAACATGTAAAGAGTTCATACTCTCATGGAGCCTCTAGGAAGGCATGTATCTTGGATTTAGTCCATTTTGATGTATGCACCATGCTAATAAAAACTCATCGTGGTTTTTGTTATTTTGTCTTTTATTGATGACCATTTTAGAAAGCTATGGTTTACTTGCTTAAGCAAGAAAGCGAGACATTAGATGCCTTTAAAAGGTTTTATGCATTTGTTAATACTCAAGAGGGTTTAAATTTAAAATGCACAAGAATAGACAACGGGGGAAAGTATGTATCTAAGAATAAGTTTTGTGACGTTAATGGGATTAAACAGGAGCTTACAGCTCCTTATAATCCATCATCTAATGGTGTGGCTGAGCGAATGAATCGAATGTTATGTGAGAGGATTCAGTGCATGCTGTCCATAACTTATCTCTCATAATCATTTTGGGGAGAGGCACTTAAGACCGTAGTGCATATTTTTAACCGATCTTCACACTGTGCACTTGAAAGTGGCATCTCTGAAGAGGTTTGATTTGGCAAATCTGTTTCATATGACCACTTAAGGGTCTTTGGCTGCGAATGCTATGTACATGTACTCGTTGATAGCAGAACCAAACTTGGACTTAAAATCCCATAGAGGCATCTTCATGGGCTATGGAGATGAAGGTGAAATGGCCTATAGAATTTGGGTTCCAAGCATGAAAAAGGTGCTACAGAGTCGGGATGTGGTATTTAATGAGTCAAAGCTGTTGAAAAATGTCATATCTAATGACATGGACAAAAATAAAGTGAAATTTCAGCACGATCAGCCACTTGAACAACCATCAGTCCACTGAAAATACAGCTCCATTTGATGCTGGTAATGATAACTAGAGTATCATCATTGAGCCAAATGAAAATGGGTAGCAAAGGGATGCTGAAAACCAGCTTGGGAAACAAAATCAGCATGCGAAAAATGAATTACAACAGCTTGAAAATGTATTACAGCAACCTGAACATATAGTTCAGCAGCCAAATAATGAGATCATTGATATTCCTTTGGATGTGGATCCATTTCTTGATAACACAAATCATTGGGTAAGAAGGTCTAATCGTATCAGAAGACCCATACGAAGGTTTGATCCCTCTTTGGATTGCATTTTGCTCACAGATGAAGGTGGGCCTCTCACATATGAAGAGGCATTATCATGTGAGTTAAAGAAAAAGTGGGAGCTAGCTATGCGGGAAGAAATGAAGTCATTGTATCAGAATAATACTTGGGATTTGGTTCCATTACCCAAAGATAGGAAAGCTATTCCTAACAAATGGGTCTATAAAATCAAGTGTGTGGATGGCAAACCCAAATACAAAGCGAGGCTTGTGGCTAAGAGCTAGACACAGAAAGAGGGAATTGACTTCTATGAAGTTTTTTCACCTGTTGTCAAAATGACCACTCTTTGAGTATTGTTTGTTATCGTAGCATCTATGGATCTTAAAGTTGATCAGATGGATTTTAGAACTGCAATATTACATGGTGATTTGGAAGAAGAGTTGTACATGAAGTAGCCAGAAGGCTACCAAGAAAGGAGCACTTGGTGTGTAAGCTTAAGAGAATCTTGTATGGTTTGAAATAGGCTCCTAGACAGTGGTATAAAAAGTTTGATGCCTTCATGCTCTTACATGGGTTTATAAGGAGCAATGCAGATCACTGCTTGTATATCAAGAAGGCTGATGATGAAAGTCTTATTATACTTGTGCTTTATGTGGATGATATGCTTATTGCTGGTAAGCATAAAAGCTAGGTTAATGCATTGAACAATAGCTGAATTCAACCTTTTCCATGAAGGACTTGGGTGCAGTTGAACACATTTTGGGCATGTGTGTAATGAGAGATAGAGAGCAGTAGCAACTTGTTTCTCTCACATTAGCAAAGTACTTGATTGTTTTTCTATGGCCGATGTTAAGCCACTTGACAGCATCTACAGACTATTGAGACAGGGCATCAGCAGTAAATGACTGATTTTCTTCAGCTCTTTGCATTTACAAGCTGCGTTTGACTGATTTTCAGTCATTCTTTGCAATAAAACTTTGAATTTTCTCTCTCTACAGGTATATCTCTCATCTCCCATCCATTTCATAGCTTTGCTCCAAAGATCTCAGCATTTGGACCCTTGGAGACTGAGAAATTTCAGATTTCTCTGCTGTAAACCCTAATTTGTAGTAGCAAAAATTAGGGTTTAGCAGCAGCCTCGGGAAGTATATCAGAAATTGGAAGCTCCAAGACTTGGATTCAACAGGGTTGAAGCTGTTTTTAGCCTATTCAAGTGGAGGGACCAGCAAATAATTGAATTTGGGGTATTTTCCATCTCCATCAAAGTGGGTGAAGGCCAATTGATTGCCCGAATCAAGGGGCAAATCGGATTAGAGACTTGTTGGTGATTCATCACAGCAAGCTATGGGCCATTTCAAGTGTTGGAGAGGACCAGTGGTGCATGCTATAGATTGAAATTGCCTCCATACTGGTGGATACACAATGCCTTTCATGTGAGCCTGCTTAGACATTTTCATGGAGATGTGCTGAAATTCAGCCGGAGGTTGAAGAGCTCGATGAAATACTGGCATCGGAGTAGATTTTGGCACACAAAGAGAGGAAGATCAAGGGTGAGGGTTCCAGAAGGTACTTGGTGAATTTTCAGAATTATTAACCAATGGATGCCAAATGGATGGAGGAGGATGACATGGCAAACCATCCTCAGTTGTTGCAGCTTTACCTTGATGCTTTCCAATTAGAGCTGACTTTAGTTCGGGCTTAAGTAGGTTCAGCAGAGTAGAGGCCTAGAGTATTACTTGATGCTTGTGAGGGAGCTAGCACCTCCACTCCTCGGTAATGGACAGCTCTAGAAGTAGTGGATCTCGAATGTATTCAACATACATTCAGGGTACTGTAGCTGATTATATATTTGCCAGGAGATCATTATATAGTGTACTAGTCACTATATTTGGTATGCAGATCGGTATGGTTTTCATTGTAACTCTGAAACTGTACATTTGCATCCGTTATTCTCGATGTGTAATCAGTTATGCTTGGTATGGCATTGGTTATGCTTGGTGTAGCATCAATTAATGATCATTAGGGGCTGATTATCGAATGTTGGTTTTCAACGTATGATCATTAATATTCAGTGGTATTCAGCTCAGCTTTTGATCAGCTTGAGAACCGTTTATGGTCACTTTTTGGATCAATTTTGCATCAGTTTTTGCATTGATTGTTGGTTAGTTTTTGCAATGAGTTTGTGATCAATTTGGGGTCACATTTGCAGCAGTTTGTGATCAGTTCTTAGATCATCAAGTGATCAGTTTATGATCAAATTATGCTCAGTTTTCAATGGTTTACATCTAGTTCCATGGACAACAGCATAGATTTGTCAGAGTGCAGCGGTGCGGAAGCGTAGGACTGAGAGAGAGAGAACGCAGAGAGAAAAGGGAGAGAAAGAGACAGTGTACAATGAAGATCTGCTGTATAAAGAATGCTGAATACAAAGATATACACGGGCGCAGTGCGCTGGACTGCGTGTCTCCACCTCGACGATGCGACCTGCTGTCCACCTCGAAGTCTGCTGCAGTCTGCACTGTCTGCTGTCTGAAATCTGTGAACAGAGACAGAAATCTGCACGGCACCGGTCTGTAATCTGCGACAGAGAAGAATGTGTAGACTGCTGGAAACGTCGGCAATAAATAGGCGAAAAACCACCTAGAACGGGGCGCCAAAATAGGGCGCAGCCTGGTAAAAACGGCTGCAGGCACTGCATGCAGTCCGACTGGACTGCACCAGGCTGAAACCTGCCTGACTGTGATCTCTCTAACAAGATTATGATGCCATTGATGTTTTTAGCCATGGTTTATGCTTGGTTATTCTATGCTATGGTTTGGTTTTGCCAGATGAGTTGAGCTTATGAGAAATGGACATGTCACATGATAATCTGGCAATGTTTTTGAGATTCTTTGTGAGTCTTATGTTATGTTATGTTGGCTGGTAATTTTCAGCATATGTTGGGCATATGGAATGGTTGAACAACAGTGCGCAATGTTGTATTGACTATGATGCCCTATGGAAATTTCATTATAGTACTTTGCTTTTGATGCACTTGGCAGTGCAATCGAGGACGATTGCAAGGATTTCAAGGGGGAAAGTTGCCATGAGAACATGTATTTTTGAAACCTCACTTAACATGTGGATTAATTTTTAATCACACGATTGAGTAAATGTTACACATGTGAGGTGCAACTAGGATTAAAGTAAATTTACAAGCCCAAGACTCGAGAAAATCATGGAATGTTAAAGGCAAAAGTTGCTATAGTTATGCTGCACAGGTACTTGGTGGTATTTGGTGCCAGTTGTTGGCTTAGGTCATCCATTTGACCATAAGTGTTAGTTGGTGACACTAGAGAAGTGGCGTTTAATGGTACCTAATACCAATCTCATGGTCAAAGATGGTGTAGAGACACTCCGGAATGGAAGTTGCCTAGTCAATTTAATTATTGGCAAGTCAGATTATTTTTCAGGGTATAAAAATAATTATTAGATTAATTTTCAGTATTTAAAGGCTGAAAATTAATATTTAATTATGAAAAGTATTGAAAACCCCATTTGGGAAGGTTGTTACTTGTCAAAAATGCCCATGCGAGATTGAAAACGTCTTTAGAGGTTGGAGAGAAGCATTTTTATAAATTCAGCCTGCAAGAGAGAGGGAGAAGAGGCTGTTGGTTTGATTTGCAGCCTTTGGAGGACCTTCTGAGGATGCCATGGGTAGGAGAAGACCAATCAACAGCGGGAGACATCATCTACAAGTTGTTGAGACAGGGCAATAACAATAAATGACTGATTTTCTTCAGCTCTTTGCATCTACAAGCTGTTGTGGTAGGGCAGCACAGCTGCATTTGACTGATTTTCAGTCATTCTTTGCGACAAAACTCTGAATTTTCTCTCTCTATAGGTATATCTCTCATCTTCCAGACATTTCATAGCTTTGCTCCGAAGATCTCAGCATTTGGACCCTTGGAGACTAAGAAATTTCAGATTTCTTTGCTGTAAACCCTAATCTATAGTAGCAAAAATTAGGGTTTAGCAGCAGCCTCGGGAAGTGTGCCAGAAATTGGAAGCTCCAAGACTTGGATTCAACAGGGCTGAAGCTATTTTTAGCCTATTCAAGTGGAGGGACCAACAAATAATTGAATTTGGGACATTTTCCATCTCCATCAAAGCGGGTGAAGGCCAATTGATTGCCCGAATCAAGGGGCAAATCAAATTAAAGACTTGTTGGTGATTCATCATAGCAAGGGGAGTTGGAATACCGAAAGGGATTTGGAGAATCCCATTGTAAATCAACTTCTTCTTCAATAAAGCTAAAGAAATATTGAAAGGGGCGCCAATTTTGGGGACAATCGGGTGTGCATTGTCCAAGATCAGTAGGTAAATTTGTATTTTTAGATTTGCACTAATTATTTGCTGCTGTAATTAAGTTGTAATCAGGGATTTACCACTCATCCATGGAAGGAAGGCTGGTTACAATATCCCCAACTACTGAGTGCACAACTAGCCCCAAACTGTAGTAAGATTTCTGCAGCAATATGACCTCAAAAATAAGTCAAAGTGTCTACCACACTGAGTGCAATTCACTCACAAGTCTGCCCCAAACTGTGACAGGGGTAAAGGCATTAAAAAGCCTAAAGTCTTTGACTCAAAAAGATATCACACTGTCTGTAACATATACCTTCAGACCACTTCTAGGTGTGCTTAAGCACATGAATTTAATGCCAATTTCATTTCCAAGAATTTCTCGTCGTCCAAGTGTATCATTATCAAGCATAAGCTGATTGAATTTTCTGATCAGCACTGTCAGAGACTAGGAGCATTTTCCTCAGTTTACTCTGATCTGTACATGCATACTTGCTGTTCATTTACAGCTCAACGGATACTCAAACCAAGGCAAGAATATCTGGTGCCAATGCTCAGGGAGATCTTCCAATTTCTGAGTGTTGCCAGCTCTCAATTGAGCTGCTATTTGTTGCCTTTAATGTCAGAAAGCAGGCGCCTTCAGTGCCCACTGAGCAGGCGCATTCAGTGCTGTCCATGCTGGCCTGAATCAAGTGTTTACTTCTGCTTGGTTGCTGCTATATCCAGCACTTCATAGTACCCAAGATGCAACAGAAGGTAAGTACTATACCTGTCAATCAACAGCCAAATATGACAGCACCTTTCAGAGCTTCAATGCTGTCCACTCTTTCATCCACGACTAGGTGCAGTTTTCAGGGCTGTCCACACTGAGTTGAAGCCATGTGTTTGCTGCGGGTTGGTACTATGATAATCAGCACTCGACAGTGCTCCATATGCTTCAAAAGGTAGGCTACTCAACCCCCTTGAATGCCTCAACAGGCCTTGGACAGCAAGGACAACTGATTCATGTCTTCCTTTCTTGTCTGCAGGACAGGTCAGCTTGTGCTTCTTTACTTGAACTCTCTTGGAAACCTGTTCTGATACCATGTTAGAAGTTCAAGAGAGACAGAAGGACAAAGGGGTGGAGTAGGAGCAAAGTAGTAGGCTCATTGTATTCTTCTTCTTCATTATTCTTCATAGTCTCTACACACTAAGTCTACAATAGTAATAAAGAGATAGGTTTGACTGACCCTACCTGGCTTATTAAAGAGGTCACACGTCCAGTCTAGCTAAGCTATAACTGTCTAGTGTCAGTCGAGTAGATACGAGCTTGATTCTCAACACAAAATTAGTGCAGTAGCTGTATGACCAGGCTTGCAGTAAAAACGCAGCTGTACCAACACCGTGCTGGTCAGGGCGGCAGCAAGAATACACAGTTTTGAGGCTGCAGACTATTGTGAAGTCTCAACTCGGGACGTATTCTTGGAGTTCGCGGCATGGGTGTAAGTGTAGGAAAGAACGTGAGAATGATAATACTTTGAACTTAACCAACTTGATAAATTATCACCATGAGAGAGAGAGAGAGAGAGAGAGAGAGAGAGAGAGAGAGAGAGAGAGAAAGAAAGTTATATTAACGTCTACAACAGGCCAAGTTGGCCTATGAGACCAAAATGTTGCATACAAATGTCTGGGAGATTTCAAAAGTCCCAGTGAAGCTAACATTTATGCTATGTTGAACTAAATTGAGTAGGTACAAAAATGATATCTGGACTAGATACAGTCTAGAGGTACTCCCAGTGCGGTGTGGAACTGCTCCTGGGGTGTTCATCCTAAGATGTCCCGCATGGGTCGGTCCAGCATGGAGAGGCTAAAGCGGCGGGGTAGGGCCCTCCGATGGCGGCGTAGTATCCCTTGTATCTTCGACCAATGTCTTCTCCGGGGACGGGGGCCGGCGGGGCGTGGTCGCCGAGCTTTACCTCTCGCTGTGGCTATTTCTAAGGTAGTCCCCGGGGGCCAGGAGGCCGGTTGGGCTGGTGGGGTCTCGGTGGTGGGGAGGGTAGCTGGTATTTGGTAGAAGTCGTTGAGTGTGCGTTGGTTGGTGGCTCCTTGTCTTTGCTCCGTGGTTCGTAGGAGGTGGTCTCTGTGGCGTCGTATTTCCAGTAGAAAGAGCCCCAGGCATCTCTGGTCTTTGAATTCCATCACCTTGGAGAGTGGTCCCAATCCTTCGCTGAATAGGCAGTGGAAGTGTCCCCGGATTTCGTAGTACACTGGGCATCTACAGATATAGTGTTCCTCTGTCTTTGGCTCGAGATGGCAGAGCTGACAGATTCGGTCTTCTGGGGGGAGGGGGTTGGCCCCATATCTACCCGTTTCGACCCGTAGTTGGTGTGAGGACGTGCGGATCTGTCCGATGGCACTTCTGACCCCGTGAGACAGGTGTGTGTCCATGTAGCTTGGGCGGGTGATGAAGCCGTCCGAGGAGATATGCAAGAAGTGTTCTCGGTAGAAAGCCTTCTTGGTTCCTAGTTCTGATGTGGGGGTCACCCATGTCCTGGCGGTGTTTGTCTGGATGATATCCATTTTGGTGATGCGATTTACCTCCTCTTGGCTGAGCTCCAGGTGTGGGCAGTCTAGGCTGTATTGTAGTGGGGGGAGGTGGTCCATGTGCAGGCCATGGAGCCGTAGCCAGGTCTCTGTTCGGGCATACCAGCACACTCAATGTCCCCTTGTGTTGCTAGCTGTTTGGATGACTTCAGGGCGAGTCTAGGGTACCGGTGCCGGGGCAGGTCCCATATTCGGCGCAAGAAGGTCATGGTCTGGAAGAGGGCCTCAGCCACGAGGGGCGATGCCCCCAGCTCTGCGCGGATGATCTCGTGTGGTACGGAGGGCTTGCTTTGGATTATCCGTGAGATCATAAGTATTAGGGGTCTCTCCATCTGGTCCCATCCCTCATAGGTGGCCTCCTCCTTAGGCAGTGGCTGATCCTGTGGGGCCCTCCGTGTGTGGTAGAGATTGGACCCCCATATGGGAGCCCCGTACAGGAGGGCTGGTGTGACCAATGTGTCAAAAAGCCAGAGCTTTGTCCGGGGTTCCTGGGACTGTATGCGGGCACATTGGTTCTCCATTGACCCCTGCATAGCCTCAGGTTAGTCTATTTGCCGCGGCTTTTCTCAGGGTAAATCTCGGTCTAGAGAATGTAATCCCCAGATAGACATATCTTTGGACCACGTCCACGGTTTCTCCACCGTATGTGAAGGGGGGTACCGATCGTCGGAGCCATTGGGTTGACGTGTTGAATACCATGACCTTTCTTTTCCCCAGGTTCACAGTTAGGTCTTTGTCTTGGCAGAAGGCCTGTAGTGCGTCCAGTTGGCGCTGCAGCCCTTAGGGTGTGCTGGAGATGAGGTCTATGTCGTCCGCATATAGTAAGATAGGTATCAATGTCTCTCCCAGGCTCGATCCCTCCTCGCCCAATCTATCTATGTACTCTGAGATCTCATCAATGTAGAGGCCAAATAGGGTGGGCGAGAGTGGGCATCCCTGCTTGACTCCGATGGTGCTGGTGATCTCCTTTGACAGCCCTCCCGGTGCCCGAACTCGGCCCGTTACCGATTCATATAGTGCCAGTATCCCCCATCGTATTTCGGTTGGTACCTCCAGTTCCTGTAGTCTCTGCGTGAGCCTCGCTGGTGGGACTGTGTCAAAGGCCTTGCGGAAGTCCACGAAGCAGCAGTACACCCGTCTTCCATGTGCTCTGCCCTCCTCTATGATAGCTCTCAGTGTGAGGATATGGTCAAGGGTGCAGAACCCCCTCCTAAACCCTGCTTGTCCTGCTACTCGGTGTTGGTGTTGCTCTGCCCACTTGCTCAGCTCATGGTACAGTATGGATCCATAGAGCTTGGCTAGTACATGGCCAACCATGACTGTTCGGTAGTTCGTGGGAACCATGGGGTGTCCGGCCTTTAGGATAGGTATTATGGTGTTGGCTGACCAACTGGCTGGGAAGCCTTCGCATAGGGCTGTGTTGAACATGTGTGCTAGGAGAGGTGCCAATATGTCTCTAGCATGGGTCAAATGCTCTGCTACCAAACCTTCGTGGTCTTGGGCACGGCCATTTTGGAGTCTGTCAATGGCGTCCCGAACCCGCCGCGTGCTGAAGAATGTGGATGATCCGGGTCTGCTCCCTGGGGGCCGGGGTAGCTGGGGCTGCTTGGATACTTGGTATAGTGAGGTTGCATATGCGTGCCAAGTGTCCGGGGAGGTGATGGGCGTCTGGGCTCGGGGTTCCTGAAACGCATTCCATGCCTCTTTGCTGTCTTGTCCTAAGAATAGCTGGTAGAATTCGTGTTCCACTTTGGAGAGGTAGGCTCGTTTCTTCCGTCGCACTAGGCGACGGAAGATCAAGCGTGCCTGTTTATGCGTGTGTACTCCCCGTGCTTCGTCCTGTTGAAGACGAAGCCGGGTTTCCCTGCACTTTGCGTCGTACCAGCTATTCTGTGGGACATTCTTGTTCGGAGGGGTGGAGTGGGGGGAGGGAGATGTGTGGGGGAAGTATTCGATAGCTGAGGTGTGTAGTGTGCCACCAACTGTGCTGTGACCTCCTCCAAGGGTGCGTGGGGGTTCATTTCTTGCAGGCTCCAATTGAGATGGTTGGAGTAAGCGCTCGTAGTTAGCTTGGTAAAGTGGTACCTGGGGAATCTTGGGGGGTTGCTTGCTGGGGGGGTTAGGTCATACCTGCAGGTTATGTCAAATTGTAGGTATGCATGGTCGGCAGCCACTGCGAGTGGGCGAGGTGATATTTTAAAGGATTGGACGTCGGGGATAAGTGATAGAGGGCCGAGGATATAGTCCACTGTGCTTGCTCCCAGTTTCTGTGTGGGTGCTCCATGTGCCCCCCGTCCGATGTAGTTGGCTGCGTGCTTGTGTGGGAAGCATGTGAGGGTATCCGACCCGGGCCATCTGTCGAGGCCGTTGAGGATGGCCAGTCCGTGTGCCCCCCCTAACGCCAGTAGGTGCTCCTCGGCGCCCTTCTGGTACCTCACGAGTTTCCTTGCGCTGACTTCCTGCCCGCTTGCGTTGCCACGACTGCAGACGCCCATCTGCCTTCAACCACTCTTCTGTTCGCGGGTGCGCCTGGTCATTTTGCTCCCTTCTGTAGAGGCGCCCAGCTGCGGTCAACCCTAAGCCCCACAGGCATCAGAGAGGGAGTGTCCCGTCCAGTGTGCTCGTTGCTCTGTACACAGAGAGAGAGAGAGAGAGAGAAAAGAAAGAAAGAAAGTTATATTAACGTCTTCTAAAGACCAAAACTGGCCTATGAGACAAACTGTGATACAACTGATCAGGTCCAGCTATCCAAAATAAAAGTGCTGAATGAAAAGCTAAAAACTGGAAACTGAAAATACGGTGCTGTGAGTGTGATAAGTATCGTGTATGTGTATGTGCGTATGTAGCTCTGGTACTCCAGATAATGGCTACAAAAGGGGAACAAATGTCGGCTGTGATAGGGGAACAACTGTCGGCTGTGATAAAGTGGTGCGATGTGTGGAGAGAGAGAGAGAGAGAGAGAGAGAGAGAGAGAGAGAGAGAGAGAGAGAGAGAGAGAGAGAGAGAGAGAGAGAGAGAGAGAGAGAGAGAGAGAGAGAGAGAGAGAGAGGCCTGCGTGTCTCTGCCTCCCGTGCTCTTCAATCGGCCTCTGATCGGCATACGTACTGATACAAGATGGCGGGCTTGGATCTGGATTTTATAGACCGAACGGTGGCAGCTCTTGGTCCGGATTCTGATTCGGAGGAACCAAAGGATATGGTTCCGTGCACAGAGGAGATGCCGCCTGCTTCTGACCTCCAGCCTGCGGGCAAACGTACTAAGCATACCTCGGCTGACACAATGGATCATCAGGATCGTTCCTATGCTCAGGTTGCTTTGGATTGTGTGGACTCTCAGGATGTTGACTGGGAGAATTTGCTGGAATTTGCCAACACTCTACTTGGCGATTATGTTCAACATAATCAGGAAGTCTTTTTCGACTTTGCAACAGAAGATGTTCTCGAAGCCATTGTGGACCCGAAACATGTCTTGCGCTCCTTTTCAGTTTTTTATGAACGTGCAGTGATACTCTTCTTCACTGGTCGGATCCCACTCCTTTCCCGTATTCGCCAGTGGCTGCAAAGTCTGCTACAAGGGGAATGTGTTGAAGAGATTTTTATTGGGCCCCGGGGGTTTTTTGAAGTGCTGTTGAAATCTGAGACGCACCGTGCTGCTCTCCTGTCTAAACTGCCATTGTTCGTTGAGCCGTTTGGTCCATGTTGTGCCATGGCGCCCAATGGCAGATTTTCAGCGCCTGCTGCAACGTGAATGACCTGTGTGGGTTGAAGTGGAAAATTGTCCGGCTGTTTATTGGCCACTGTTAAAGGACGCCATGGCCGCTGTGGGCACTGTTCTGGTCCCCCCAAGCCTTAGGGCCATAAATCGCAACCGTCTGTGCATGTTATGGGACACTGCTCGGAAAAGGCCTGCGTGGTTATGTATCAATTGCTCTGGCATGCATCCTTTACATTTTTGTTTGAAATAGGGCAACTTTGCAGGACATTGCTTTTTGTGTGGAAAATTGGGGCATTTCATGGCCGAATGCCTAGAGAAGCACCACACTTCAGATGCTGAGCATGTTGCGCTGCCTATGGAAGACATGGTGTGTGATGCTCCGTCATAGGATGCCACCCAGCCACCTCAAGTCTTGGACAAAGGGAAACAACAGGTCTCGGGTTTGGATTCCCGTGGCGATGACTGGGTGGATGTACGCACGAAAAACGGCAACAAGCTTGTTGCTGGCATGGTGGATACTGTGCCTACTGCCTCACCAAATCCCATGCGTACGTATATGCGCAGGAAAGAAATATTGTCTTCAGAGCACTTTGCTCCTGCTATGGTTTATTCTGCTCCTCGTCAACAGCCACCTAGGAGAGCGTATTTGGATGGTCCAAAGGGTCCATCTGCGAAGCTGGCTTTTGATACTAAAGGTAACGTCATTACCCCATGGGATCGTTGTTATCCCCGTCCCAACTCCAAGTGAGCGGATATGCCATCTACCTCCAAAGCTGGTTGTCAAAACTCTTTTGCTGTGTTAGCCGACTTTTTGGATGACGAAGTCCTGGACATTCTCGCAGAAAAGGTCAAATCGAGGCAAGCTGTGCCTCGTATTGACTTTCTTTGGAATACACATGAAGATCGCCACGTGGAATGTGCGAGGGATTTGCTCTCGCCACAAGCAACATGCCCTGTGGACTGTATTGCATGAGAATCAGTGGGATGTCTTGTGTGCTGTTGAGCACAAGAGTCACGGCGAAGCAGGAAAAGTTGTGGATTGCCATGGCTTTCGTTTGTTCTATGCAGGGACACATGCCAGGCAGTATTCTGGGGTGCTTATGATTGTACATGAAAAATATCAGCCGGTTCTTATTAAGAATGATGTACATGGCCGCTTTGTGGTCATTGAAGTTTTATTCGAAGGAGAGATCTTATGGTTACTTGGCCTCTATGCTCCGAATGATCCTTTAGCTCACCGGGAGCTTTGACATACTCTGCAGACTTCCTTGTCTCTTAGCAGACGGGGTTTTTTAATGGAAGATTTCAATATATGTGTTGATTCTTCACAGTCCACATCAGAGCATTCGGTAATGGATGCGCCATAACATCGTATATGGCAAGACTTGGCTCTTACTGTTCTTCAGCAAGATCTCTGGTCCTGGCTGCACCCTTCTTCTACGGGGTTTGTTCTGCCCAGTATGCTACAACATGGTCGCGATTAGACCGCATTTACATCATGCAGAATGATGATTTCCTTCCTGAGATGCTCGAAATGAAAGTGTTGCAACAATATGCCTTGTCGGACCATTTCCCTCTCCAGCTTGACCTCCTTGCACAACCCATTGCACCTTTCAAGCAATTTTTGGATAGACTCCCTTTGCGTTTTAACTCGTCTTATTTGAAGCATGCAATCTTTTAGGGCTATATGCAGCAATTGATTGATCTATTCCTATTGGATTTCTCATCTCAGGGCATTGCTTCTTTTGAAAGATTGCTCTCTAATGTGCAGCGGGTTGCTTGGCAGTATGGGATTCATCATGCCTCTCTTTCTCGGCGGCGTCGACAAGCAGCAGAGGATCTCCTTGTGTTGGTTCATTCTTTGCTGGTGGACACTCCAGATGATGTATTTCTGCAGTCACTAGCAATGCGTCTAGCTGATCTTAGTAAAGAGTTTCAGTTAAAATCTTATCAGCAGGTCAAATTGCAACATCTGACAGAGACTTTGCAAGATAGTGCTTGTCAGACTCGTAAGTTCTTTCGAGCTCTCCATGCCTCTCCTGCTCGCGAGAATATGACTAGACTTCAGGATGCAGACAGGCAAATGGTCCTTGATCTGGAGACTATTGTGGATATGTGTAGGAATTATCTCCTTGACCTTCTTGGTTCCACTTCTCCTCCTTCAGGCCAAACTGCTCATGCTCGTTCAGTTTTTATGATTTGGTCCGCAATCAGGTTCCGCAGGAAATGCAATCTACTTTGGAGGCAGATATTTGTGAGGAGGAGGTTATGGACGTTCTGTTACACTTGCCCAAGGATAAAAGTCCTGGCTGGGATGGTCTCACCAATGAGTTCTTTGAGTTTTTTGCCACCCAGCTCAGGAAACCATTGACGGCTTTGTTTCAGCAGGTGTGGGAAATGGGGATCATGCCGTCCTCATGGAAAGAAGGTCTTATTAAACTGCTGCCTAAAGTTCCTTCGCCGTCCATGTTGAAACAGTGGCGTCCAATTTCTTTGATGGGTTCTATGTATAAAATCTTTTCCAAAGTAATGGCGAACCGGCTCCATAAGCATCTTCCTGCCATTGTGCATCCTCTCCAATATGGTTTCATTAAGGGCAGAAACATTTGGCACAATGTATTAAATGCACAACTGGCGATTGATTATGCAAAGCATTCTAATCAGCAGGTCGTACTGGTTCAATTGGATCTGGAAAAGGCTTTTGATTATCTGGATTGGTCTTTCATTGCAGAACTTATGTCTACCATGGGCTTTGGTGCTCGGATGTCTCGTCTGATCTATACTATCAGTGATGCAGCGTCTTCGCACATCATGCTGAATGGAGGCGTTACCAAGCCAATTGTCCTTGTCCGCTCTGTTAGACAGGGGTGCCCTTTGAGTCCCCTCTTCTTTGCCCTTGCGACTCATCCAATTCTTTCGATGTTATCTCACATGGCAGCTTCTTCTCAGTTGGCTGGATTGTTGCTTCCCTCTGGATAGCACTTCATTAGTCAATCCTTGGCTGATGACAGCTTTATGATTCTACGTGCGGACAAGGATAACCTTCGCAAAGCATTAGATGTTTGGGCTCTCTTTGGTCAGGCTTCCGGTCTTCGCATCAACGCTTTGGAATCAGCCCTTCTTTGCTGCACGGAGTCGGATTTGCAGTCAGTGGACTGGCAGGGAATAGTTCTTCCCCGTGGCTCCATTGTCAGGCATCTTGGGTACCCTTTGGGTGTTGATGTTCCCCCAAAGCAGCTACTACAGTGGATTTCACAGAAACTGGCGGCTAAGTTTATGTATTGGAAGTCTCAGGCCTGGCCCTTCCCTGTTCGCCTCAAAGTAGCCCAGACAATTATGTTGCCAATGCTAACATATTTCTTGCCATTGCTGCCCTGGACTACTACTACAGTGAATGCTCTTACTCAGTCTATTCGTTTCATGTTATGGAAGAAGGATTCTTTGCATGCAAGCATTTCCTGGATTTCTTGGTCGCATGTGTGCATCCCCAAACATATGGGTGGAGGGGCTATTTTAGATGCCCAAACTCATATGCTGGCGCTCCGTTGGTCTCTTTTTCGCGCCGTGTGCTCGGATCATCATCCATGGGTCGTTATAGCTCGTTATTTTATTGAGGATCACGGGCTTCTGTATGGTAACACTCAAATCCAGGGTTCTTGGTGGCATGTTCTTAATGCGATTCTCGCTTCTCCAGTTCTTCATCTCTGCTTGCCCATTTGGTGTGTTCATGGAGACAGGTCCTCCGGAAGGTGCAGTGGCATCCAGCGGAGGATCGCTTAGCTACTAATTCTTTTCAATCGGAACTGTTGGCAGTCTCGCGGTTAATTTCGTGGGAAGGTAAACATGAGCTTCGACCAAAATTCAACCGCATGGCACGTTTGGGCTTAACTTCGGTAGCGGATGCCACCCTTGCCAGTCGCAATGTGTTGATATCGTTTTGTACAGCCAGGAGGCTTTTCAGGATCCCTCGTGGATACAGGTATTTATGGGAACAGCTTTTGATGGTGCTTCAGAGTAGACAATCCTTTCCTGCCCTTTCTACGGATCGTCCCTGGCAGGACTGGGACTTTGCAGGCCGGCTCAATTTAGAAAAGGCTTCAGCTAACTAGATGTATCATCTTCTGATTAAAGATCATCAATGGCTGGTTACTAAAGCTAATACTCTATGGGGATTGCATAAATCCAGGTCATGGTGGAGGGTAACGGTGATGGAGGGCTGGTTGAACAAGACACCCTTCATTTATAAGGTCTTTCTTTGGAGGGTGATGATTGGTGGTCTTCCGCTTGCTTCAGCCCTTTCCAAGCGTTGAATCTCCAACGGCAACTGTTTCTTTTGCACCATCACTGTGGAATCTGCCCGTCATCGTTTTATTTCTTGCCCCATCTCTCAGAAAATCTGGTCATTCTTGTCGGCCGTGTGGCGAGTGGTGGTTGGTTTCTCGCTATGCCCGTTTGATTGGGTTTTTGCGCGGCCCAAATATCCCACACCGACACAGCCTCATATGAAGATTTTGTTTCACTTTCTTCGATATTGGGGCTGTTGGCATAACTGGACCATTCGGAATGCCTTTCTTTTTTATTCTGCCTTTAATGTTCAGCGGCATATTGTGCGGCTTAAAAGTCTCTTGTATTGGCAGATAGATCTTCTTCGGCACTCTGACATGCTCCCTCGGGAGGACTTACGTCCCTGGCATATGGCAATTTCCTCTGTGTCTTTGCCATGACTTTGTAACTCTTTGGTTGTGTGGTTCTTGTAGAGAGTCAGTGTGTACACATGATGGGGTAGAGCCATCATGTATCTTGTAATCATGCAAACTTGTACCTTTTTTCGTAATTAATACAATTACCTTTTACGAAAAAGAGAGAGAGAGAGAGAGAGAGAGAGAGAGAGAGAGAGAGAGAGAGAGAGAGAGAGTTTTGAGAGAACCAACCCCTTTCTCTTTTCAACAAAACCACAGGCACTAAGTGCTTGAACCATATACAGAAGGGTTGATTTGCTGCAATTCTGAAAATTAGGGTTTTGAACCCTAATTTTTGCAAATTCCGGGTAGCAAGTCGATTTTCTTATTTAGTGCTTGGATTAGATTAAGCTAAGTAGAAAGTGTTTTCTGCATGAGAGATAGTTAGGAGAGTACAAAGCATGCAACTGAAATTTAAGCATGAGAGCTCAAATGAAGAGAGGGACCTCCAATATATATAGGTGTGGGGCTTGGGTGCTGAAAAGTGGAAAGTAGAGGCTATAAATGACAAACTATTTGCTGAAAATATTAAGTGTAGGGACACTTATCTATTCAAAATGACACATGTCCTCTTGTAAATGTCACATGTCACTTTTTTAGAGAAAGAAGATTCCAAACCTTTTACTCTAAAAATCTCTTAAATGGTTAAGAATGGGACAGTTGTTGAAGACAAAATTATTTCTTGTGATGATGTGAACAGAATTTCCATTTGAGCAACTTTCAAAAATAGTATCCTCCTAAATTGAGCTTAGTCATTTGACTATCTGAGTGTAAAAGCCTTAGTCATTTGAGCTTTTTGGTTAATCTGACTGCCCGACTAAACTTTTAATTTCTCTTGGGCATCTTGTCAATGACGACCTAAGTATAATTATAGGGTGTTCTAGCCATCGGCCACCCTTAATAGAAAGATGAACATTTAGTCATATTTTGAAACACGTAAATAATACAAATCACCTTTCAAAGTATATGGGCATCAAATCAATTTGGAATCATTGAGGCTTGAGCCAATGTCTTAGTAACAATTGATATACAAAAGGTTTGTTACAATGGGCCTCCAATTTCTTGGAGCTTCAACCTGTCCCATTTTGCAAAGAAGTTTTAGAATCAATGTGGAAAGAAATACTACAAGGGTTGCCAAGATTTTTGGGTACATCGGTGTTAGCTTGTCTCTTTTTGTGAGGATAATTTAGCCCAAAGTGGTAAAGTGCTGAATTTTCAGTTTATCATTTATTTTATGCATTAATTACTTATTGTAATCAAATTTAAATCAAAATTCCACCACCCTTTCTTGAAAAGAAAAGCTGGTTTCAAATAATCCTGCCTTTTTGTTCACATGTGCAACCTAGCACATAAGAGGGATGGTTCTTGGCCTATATGTGTTTTTTACAAGGCTTTGAATAGGAACACTATCAATAATTGATATTTTATTCCAAGGATCAATCATCAATGATATTTTGGACCAACTGCAAGATTGAACTGTCTTTAGTTGAATTGATAAAAAAAGTGCATAAGACAACTTTTGAGACAATCTTTGGTCTTTATGAGTCCTTGTCATGCCTTGTAGCTTGACTGGTTCTCTTAACACTTTTAATAGGCCGATGGAGAAGATTTGTTAATGTCATCTAAGAGTGTGTGGACATATTCTTTGATGATATAATGGTGCATTGAAGAGCATTTAGCCAGAATTTTTGAGCAAATAAGAAAGAACAGGTTGATCATTTGTGACACAAAGAGTGATTTTCTCTTGGAGGAGATTAACTTTTGAGGCACATTGTGTTTGGAATTTGAGGATTGGACATAATGTTTGCAGTTTTTAGGATTGTGTTTATACTGTTAAGCAATTTATATCAAATTTCTCAGGAATTGATTCACCATTACAATCTTTGACTAAGAATGGAGCACCTTTTCAGTGGGTTGGAAAGAAAATTTCAGCCTTTGCTAAGCTGAAGGGAAAGCTCACTCTTAGATCCTATGTTGGTTTTACTTGAACTTTGAAGAGTTTTTTGTGGTCCAATGTGATGGTTGTAGGAACAACATTTGTGTTCTTATATAGGATGGGCATGTGATTGCTCATGCGACTTGAATCTTAAAAACAATCGAGAAGAATATGTAGGCTCATGGAAAAGAGTTTCTTGCTCTTTCTACATGGAAGAGCTATTTTTTTGAAGCTGATTTCATAGTTTAGTCATATAAGCATATTTTGAGGTGTTTCCTTGTGCAAACTAAGCTTTCAGAGTAGCACACCAAGACATCAAATTGCTTCATCCTCTCCTTCTTCTGAGCTTGGAAGTGTTTGAAGTCATGGTAATTTCCTGGTTGTTAGCCCTACACTGAATTATTGAGGGACATCAGGAGCTCTGTTAGTGTTACTCACTTTTAGTTTGGTCTTTTGTGTCCGTTTTTGGTCGGTGTCCTTATTTCTGGGCACGTCCATTCTTTTGGCATTGGACACTTGTTGAGCCATTTTAGGTCAGATTGCCTGTCTATAGGCAATCAGGAGCTCTGTTAGTGTTTCTCACTTTTAGTTTGGTCTTTTGTGTCCGTTTTTGGTCAGTGTCCTTACTTCTGGGCATGTCCATTCTTTTGGTCTTGGACACTTGTTGAGCCATTTTAGGTCAGATGGCCTGTCTATAGGCACCTCCTGTCAGGGTCAACTTTGTATCAGTCACAATTTCTCAGTAGATCTCGTTTAGGAGTGTGGAAATTCTTTGCAAAAGACACCTGGCAGTACATGCCAACGTGTGTGGAACCAAGGAGAAGGTTTTGATGTTCATCAGCTAAGAATTCTGGACAGATTTTTATCGATATCGAGTATGATGAAGCAATTGCTTTAAGTATTTGGGATATGTGGAATGTAGACTTCCCATCTAAACATGCCATTTTGCACGACTAGTTTGAGATCTCATAAATGTATATCATGCATTTATTTCTAGTGTCACAACCATTAACCTTCAAAGTAAAGTCTAGCCTACTCGTTGAGACATTATGCCATGGGCTTATGTTAACAAACAGTGACTTGAGAACTCAACATTGGTTTCTTACAGTTTAATTTACTTGAATATTGAATGTGAAGTTTTAACAAGCTATCCCTGGGTTAGTTTCTTTGAGTGTTGAACTTGAGAAGTTTAACAAGCCACACATTTCCTCAAGCTGCTTCGGTGTTCTGCAGGATTTATGTGAAGGCAAGCATTGAGGCACCTTGTGAAACAAAGCCCTCTAAAATAGCTCTTCAAAAGGGACTTCTAGTTGAGTTCCAAAAGGATTCTGGAAGAACTGTTGTTGGTGTAATGCAAAATCGTGAAGGAAAGAAGAATTGGAATGTGATTGATCAGGTGTGCTGTGTAATTGAAAAATGAAAATACAGCTTGCGGTCAAGTTTATACTAAACATCAAAAGGGATCAACGATATAACTAATTGGTTTAGTTTTGGCAACATTTGATCCATTACTGTCATTTAATTGTGAAGTTTGACAGCTGTACATATTCAGAATGCAGATACTCATATTGTGCGTCCAAAGCAGATAAAGTTGGTTGTTCCAGGGGCACACAATTTTAATCCCAAGGATGTAAATCATTTGCTGCTTGAAGCTGAACGTCTACAGGTTTGAGTGAAACAACTAAACTAACCTAATGTGATTGTCAGGAATTGCATTTGTAAAAGGTTACTTATCATTTTGCAGGATCCCTCACTTTTGGAGATAGCATGGGAAGAACTTGTTTCGGTGAACAAAGCAGTTAATATTGAGGAATTGGCAACAGTGAGTCCTAGGTGAAATTCAGTAATTTCTGGAATTTGAGATAACTGGAAGTTCTTGATGCATTATAATCTTGCAGATATTGTATGGCAGCAAGACACCTGAGAAGTGCTATAGCACATACCGGTTGCTGTTATCTTATCCAGTCTATTTCAAATGTAAAGATGATGGCTATTCACCAATCTATGAAGCACGGCCTTTACCACAGGTTAGAACATCTTCATGCAGGTTATGCATTTGAATTTCACGTTTTAGGACAAAGCTCCAAAGCTTCGTTGCAGTGAGTTAGTTCCTTGAAATTGGTATGAGGGTTGCCATATATAGAGCCTTGCTAGTAACTAGTTGTCTTTGTTTTGTGAATTGAGTACTCCTTTGCTATACGAACTAATAAAACTAGCAGCAACCCAAATTGATGCCACAATGCAGCCCTAACATAATGCAAAGAAAAATGCATTTTAACAATGCTCTAACCATTCACTTGTAGAGTTTCCTCCAATACTTGCATGGAAGGAATGGGTAGTATCTCCGACATCTGATTATAGCACTCTGAAGGGCACCACTTATCTCTCTATATGCTTGTTATTTAGCTGTAGATATCTTCCAGTGTACAAATTCAGACCCACAATTGCTTGATGCTGTAAGACCAAATAATTGAAGCTGAAGCTTATGTTTCTATTGAGGGGAAAGAGGAAAGGGGTGAGAAGGAGTAGCTGAAGACTCGATCAATGAGAAATATCATAAGGATGATGAAGAAAAAAAGGATAAAGAACAAAGAGGAAGAGGACAAAGAAACAAAGAAGAAGAGGCAAAAAAACAAAGAAGAATGAATGAAATGATGTATTAACGTTTACAAATGGCCATAGTGACCTATGAGGCCATGGTACAATCATCTGTCAGATGATACAGCCGTTTGGAAAGAATAGAAAAGAAAATTGTAATGAACAGTATAGAAAGCTTAAAGCTATAAATAAGGACAATTGTAGCTGAAAATTAGAGTGTTCTAGTCGATACAACTCATGGAGGTGTGGAGGGCATACCTCTAGCCCGAGCAATAATCTCGTGTCTCTACCTATAGAAGTGCCACCCATGCTTGTGTCAGGGTCTAGGACGTTTGGATTGGCCAAGTTAGATGGCTTGATCAATTGATACCCCTTGTGTATGTTTAGACAATTGAGGCTATGATTGGATTGAAATATCCAGAGTCTCCCTCGTAAAGAAAATTGCAATAATATTAATATGAATTCAAGTGTGAGTCAATATTTGGATCCAATTCTATGTTGATGTCTTTCCATTCGAATTTCTGACAACTTTTGTCGTCTTGCAGTACGTTAGACTATAGGATTGAGACATGGTCTGATAGCCATGCCATCTCTCAGTAACCTTATAGGTTTAATCCAAAAGAGGAGGACAAGATAGCCAGGTAACTTCATGATTACCTAGGTAAGGGTTTTATTGAGCTGAGTAAATCTCTGTGGAGTGGGCCTATCCTTCTTGCTTCTATGTTGATTATAAAGGTCTCAATAAGGTGACCATCAAGAATAAGTATCAGTTACCTAGGATAGATGACTTTATAGATCGACTTAGTGGTGTGCAATTTCACCAAAATAAATCTTAGGTCTGATTACCATTAGATATGGATAACATTGGAAGATGTGCCGAAAACTGTATTTTGAACGTGCTATGGACATTGTCAATTTTTTGTCTTGACTTTTGGGTTAACCAATGCTCCCACATTTCTTTATCAAATCTAGACAAAAGCATGGAACATCTTTGGGTCTAGCACTTGCGATCCAACTACCTAGAAGGTGATATCATATCCAAGATTTTGGTCGGAGATCTGAACTTGGATTTTACAACCCAAAACAAAAAATGTGTACATGGCACAACACTTTATTTTCATTCTTTGTTATGCTGACATGAAGTCACATATCCTATTCCTATTATAATCTCATAGACCTCAATGGTGTTTCTAAGAAATAAATATAGGGCTTTGTTCTCAAATGTGAAGTTTAAATATTCCATGAATCTGACATTAGGTACAGCAGCTGCAACATCAACAACTACAAGAAGCAATTGCTTGCAGAAGAATTATTGAATTTGCAATGTATGCAAAATCAATAATGCAACTCCCCTTGATTCAAAAACCCACCAAATCTGTGTGGAATTCAAGGGAAGAGTTCAAAACTGAAGTTGAAGCTCTAAAAGCATTTTCTTTGGACATGTGTACATCGTCTGAGCAAAGAAGTATAGCAACACAGGTGAAATTTTGTTACTTCTTCTAGATTTTACAAGCCCACAAATTGCCTTTTGTTTTTACTTAAGATCTGTTTTCAGCGAGTGATGGTTTGATGGCTGAATAGGTGCTAGAAGAACTGGGTGTTGGCAAGACTCCTCAAACTGCGGTCAACGTACTTATAAAGATTGGCTATTTTGGTGTGCATGAGAACCTTGAACTTCTCAAGCTAGATATTCCAACAGAATTTTCCACTGAGGTTCTTGCAGAAGCAGATTCCATCATGCAAAATCCTTCTATTGACCCAGATGAGGTAAACTATTGAACTGGACCTAAACATTTTAATGATACCTTGAGATTGTCATACATATGCATTCTTATGCGTGCAAGTTGATTTGGCATGTCAGGGCAATCGCATAGATCTTACTGATTTAAAAGTATACACAATTGATTGTGATGATCCAGATGAGGTGCGTGAATTCTCAATGATAACCGAAGCAAATTGTAATATTGTGTAACAAGTATCAGTTGAAGGAATGGTGATCCAGTATCAGAGCGCAAATGGTGGACTCTGCAATGTTACTCTGCTAATTTTGGTCATTTTAAGTCTTGCAACAAAGGTGATTTGTTGTATTTTGTTAAACAGATAGACGATGGTCTTAGCGCAATACAACTCCCAGATGGTCGTCTGAAGGTGTGGATACATGTAGCAGATCCAACTCGATGGATCAAATGGAAGAGTATTTTGCAGATGTAGGACTATTTCTTTGTTGGTTTCTATTCATTGTGGCAGATTTTTGGTCTTCTTGTTCCTAAGGTGACATCACATTCTTATGCTAGACAGGGAGGCAAGTTGCCGTTGTACATCCATTTACCTACCTACTTTGACAATTCCTATGCTTCCTGAGGTGCTAGGCATCAACTTAATGAGCCTTCGACAGGGTCAGCATTGTCCAGCTGTTAGCGTGTCTGTTACATTGTCACACGATGGAAGGTACTGAAATTATTTTCTTTCATAGCAATGTGTCTGGAAGTTTCACTCCGTTCCATAAATTGATTTGTTCGTGTTGCTCTTGATGAGGAGATTATTTACCCTGTGTGGTGATTGTAATCACTAATTTGGCACCACTATTTTGATTTTCACTTCTTGTCCTTTGCACCTAAAGGAAATTACTAGTTGCTGTCTCCACATTTTGATTATGGTGTCATATTTTCTTACTAGGCCTCTTTTGTTAGCATTGCCCATCTCGGGAATGATAAAGAAAATTTAAGAGTTGAGTGCTTCAAAAGTTAGTGAATATTATCATGAACAAGGACTGCCATCTGATAAAAAGGCTGCATTATGTTCAGGAAGTGGTGCTAGTGCATGCTGGGTTTACATTTAGGATTAATATATTATTAAACAGCTGTTCAAAGACCTGTAGTGTCAGAGTGCTTTATACTTCATCAATTCTATCTTGTTGATGTCCCCCCACCTGCAGCCTTCAACTTTGGCGCTTACTTGCTTTTATGGTGCCAAGAAGTTCACTGGAACCTGTATTGGCCATGTTGGTCACAGAACTGTCCTATTCTTGGTTTTTCGAGGAGCTGTGTTGTTACCCGGTTGATATTCTTTCCATAATCTAAAGCTGATCTTGCCTTAAAGCTGAGCGTGAACTCATTGCAAATTAAAAGCACAATGACCTAATATATTCTCCAAATAGGGTTGTCAAATAGCAAGAGCAGGAACATTTTTGCTGAGGAAAAAGGGTTATCAGACTAAATATATTTACACTGCAAAGTCTCGAGTTTGAGGAGTTTAGTGTGATGAAATTTATTTATGGAGAGCGAGTAGAATGGAAGAGTAAGTTCTAGGATCTTTGGATTGTTTCAAGTCTCCTTGCTTGATCGAATTCAATTAGTTTTACCATTTGACTTGTTCCAAGTCTTGGGTTTCATGGGATCTGCATGGGGATTACTGAAGACCACAAACTTACTCCTTTGCTGATGCATAAATGTCCAAAGTGATGCATCAGCAACAAGGTGTTTGTGTTGTAGCCTCAAACCTTCCATGGACTTGCCTGCATTGCCATGCACACTGACAAAGGGATTGGTGGGCTAACTTTTTTCTTTCTCATCATTCATCAGCATCTGATCAGGATTCTCATTCCAGATTACTTGCAGACACACTGGACCCAAGGACTCTGTCATAGATGGGAGCTGACTGCTAGTATTATTGGTAGGTAAATTTGGATTGCAAGGTGCAATCATGCTGTCATAGACCTCCAGGATGTCTCCGTTGCAGAGACTCTTTCGAGGATTTGGACAGAGATAATCCATGCTCTATGTGGGAGATGGGAGAGGCTGCAGGGTGCTTCTGAGAGGAGGAGGAGGATGAGAGATGTCTTCTTTCAGACATGGGATCACCTCTTTTCACAAAGCCCCTCAGGTGGTCTAGCATTATAACCCACCAGATTGGTTGTTTACACAAGCATTGTATTTGTGATGTACTTAGCTACTCTCCATAGGGTTCTTCACTTTGTATTTTACCTGGGGGATTTTCTCTGAGATGTTATTAATAGAAATTCCATTTCTTTGACTTGAAAAAGAAACCCTGTTTCTTGAAGGTGGCACCTTTTCGTTTCCATTTTGCCATTTCTTAATCTCCATTCATAATACCACTCTCTTCTTTTACTCTTTTTGTGCGTGCTCAAAGTTTCTCACTCTCTTTGTTTCAAATCAGCTGATGTGCTTGTAACAAATTCCTATTTTATTGATTTTCCTGATATTTCTATATAGTATGATTCACAGTTTCTTAGCCTTTTTCCATTTTCTGTATTTGAGCGGTTGCTTTGCCCTACAGGGACCTTTTGATGTTACCATTTCCGTTGCATGTTGTTTTAATGCCCTCTGCAAGTCTGCACAAAATCAGTTGGCCTGTGTAAGAGTCTTAAGCTTGTTTTCCCTTTTCCTGTATATGCTTTGGATGCTTTGTCTCAGGTGGTGAAGATCTCTGATCTTCTAAAGAAGATGAAAGGCCAAATGTGCAGAATGGCTCTTTTCCCTGCTCCTCTCAGTGTCTCTGTTAAGCTTCCCGCAGTAGCCATCAAAGAGAGAGCTAAATGGTTGGCATGCTTTCTGGTGAGGAGCCTCTGGTTGCTTCTCTTGAGGTTGAACATGCCAAGCCACTAGATACTGATTATCATTCCTGGCTCTAGCTTCATGCAGTTTTTAATTCGGTCTGCCAAAAAATGAGTCATGGAGTCTCTTGAAAATTTTAGATCTTAATTCCAATTCCACTGCCCTCACTTCTGGAGAGATTGTTTTGGATGAAGCATAGATTCCAAATTCACTTTTGCTGCATCTTTGTGGAATTCTGCCGTATCATGGCTGAGAGAAATCCTCTTCAATTATTATTATTATAATACAAGGCTATGCTTATCAGATCTATATATGTTTATCCAAAAACATTCATGAATCAACATAGTACACAACACTATTACAGTAAGTGAGTTTGGACTTGTCATGTCTTTACCTGTACTAACTTGAGTAAAGGAAGGAGCAGATATGTTTCTAACTTTGTATTGTATGACAAGATTTATCATTTCTGTCGTAGTTTCACCCCTTGGGGATTTTTTAGAAGTGTCAACCAAATTTCTGGTTTGCTTTCTTTCCTTATTTTCTTGTGTGATTACTCAAAATGTTTTGACATCCTAACTAAATTCTGACTTTTCCTGCTGTATGATTGCTCCATATGTTCTTTTTTCACCAAGATATTTGTTCATTGAAGTGTTGCAGAAAGTGCTATTGAGAATTCTATGATCTGTCCATCTTACAAGCTGTCATATGATGCTGCCTCTGAGCTTTTATCCTTGGACTTAGAAGAGGAGACAGAGCTATGTCTTTTGTTGCAGGCTGCCAAACTCAGAAGCAGATGGCGCCTTTCCAATGTATACTTTTCTTTACATTGGAAAACTGTTGCTCTGATGCGTATCTGTGATGGATAATTATATTGCATGTTTGTGGATATTACCTATGGAATCCATGAACTTTTTCAAAATTGAGTTCTTATTTGGCAGGGGGCTTTGAATGTGGCTAGAACAAATGTAAAAGTTCAAGTTAAAGGTGAAGAGACATTAGACCCACAAATAACTCTGCATGTTGACGATCCAGCCAGTCCATCATCTGTTCTAGTCTCAGAGATGATGATTCTCTGTGGGGAGGTGATTGCAACTTTTGGGGGTCAGAAAAGGCTGTGTCTTCCATATAGAGGGCAAGCATTCCATGAGCAGATGACCACTGAAATAGCTGCCGAACTGGAGTCCATACCAGATGGGCCTGCTCGAGCATTTGCAACTTTCCGCTACTTGTCTCGATCTGACATGAGCTTTGTAAAGCCCTTAGAGCATGGATGCCTGGGACTTCCTGGTTATGTGCAATTTACTTCGCCTCTTCGTCGCTATGGTGACCTTATGGCACACTATCAGGTACTTTTTGTAATCTCTGTTGATGAGTAATGGTCTGATTATAGATTTCAGTAAACTCAAACAAATCTTCCTGTCTTTGCAAAGCTGTTTCTGTATGCAATACCTAGAAATCGGTCTGATGAGATTGTTGCTGGGTAAAGGCTTTCTGTCTTCATGTTGGATATCCACTTCACCATGAAGGGGGAGTGTAATTGATTACTTTAGGACATTTTTGGGACAACATTAAATGAGGGCTTAACTGGTTTATAATTTCATCTTTACTATATCCAATGTAGCGACTCGACTTTTGAATATGCAATCTCTCATTAAAAAGTTGGCTTGTTATTGGAGTTATTGCAGGGAGGGGGAGAACCCTGAATTTTACATTAATTTATTGTCAAAACAGCAGCTTGTGAAATGTAACCTCGCTGTGCTGTTTTGAGGAAGAAAATCTTTTGTATAAATATTTAAAATTATAAATGTCTTAGAACATATGTTAAACAAAGAGTATGGAAAGTTTTAAGTGATTTAATGTATGTTTCAATTTTATGCTTTGTAGATCAAAGCTATTCTACGGGGAGAGGATCCCCCAGTATCAGTCAGGCATGTGGAATGCTCAATGGCAGCTGTAGCCAGTAGAGGCAAGGTTGTGAAAAGGTTGCAAAATGATAGTGATCGATATTGGGTTTTGGAGTATCTACGGAGGCAACCTATTGACAACAGATACCGTGCATCTCTTGTCCGGTTTGAGAAGGATGGTACACCAATTGTGCTATTATTAGAGGTATGCTCCATACTAAGGGCAAGTTTTTAACATTGTACTCAAGCATCCTTCTTCCCAAACTCTCTCTTGACCTCTTCAGTTTTCACATGTTTGCTACTCTTAAACATGCATTTAAGATATGAATCTCTAAACTACATGCTATGCATCTGGCATGTCTTTACATATAACTGTCTGGCTGTTTTTTCAAATGTACAGTCTTTTATTGCATTATTGCTTCTCCTACCATATGGAAGGAAAAAACTTTTAAAGTCTTGCATTTCATATTCAAATGAAAGCAGGGAAAATAAGTTTTGTCTACTTTCATGGGTTGAAAACTTGCAAGCATGGTTAAGGTTGAAATGCAAAAATTTTGCAGGGAGCCTTTTCGCTGCTGCCTCTGATACTACCTTTCCATGCAAGTTCTTTTGGATACAAACCTCTATAGCAATTCTTTCGTATATATAGGGAGATAGATAGATTATATTAATGTTTCTAAAGAGGCCAAACTTCAAAGTGGCCTGTGAGACCCAATAGATATGATGCCATGATTCCATTACATACATCACCTGGCTCAAAGAAAGGAAAGGTTGCCTAAGCTGGACTCAAAACGATGAAACTGATCTCAAAACAAGTGGACTCCACTAATTTGATAACCTTCACCATGTATGCAGCACTTTGTGATCCCTTTGCATTAGGCCTGGTTTTTCTTTGTATGAATAACTGGAAATATTTATGGGCCCACGAGGCTTCTATGAAGTCATGTTGAAATCGGCTCATAATTCTAAAATTCTCTTGGGTAAGTTGTTGTGAGAGTGCACAACAGAAGAGAATCATGAACATGGAGAGAGAAAGAGAAGAGAAAAGGCTGCAGGAAGAGAAGACAAGTCTGCACTTAATCTGAGATGAATGCTGAATACAAGAATGGACTGATTTGTCCCTGCATGCAGCCCTAAACATTAGTGAGGGCACTGGATCAGGCTGAATAATGATGACAGCACTTGCTATGATGACTGCGTGTACAGCCTGCAGTCCTCAATGGAGTCGGAGAAGACTGCTGCAAACTGTCAGAGCACCTGCAGAAGACATAAGACAATGATCTGCCTAGCCTTGATGATTTCTATAAATAGCAGAAAAAGGAGAAGACTGAACGACTGCTAATTTGGATGACCTGCCAAATCTGATCCACAGCAATAAATGCAGTACAGCTGCATTTAGCGCAGCAAAAAGTGATGATGTGGCAGGTCCAAGGAAAATTGCAGCAGTCTGGGGGTTGGACAGCATCTGGTAGGGCAGTACAGGCTATGGAATGCTTGACAAACACTGGAAATGCACAATAGAATGAATAAAGACGTAGTCTGAGCTCCTATGTCCTTGTCAGACTTTGACTAGGGTGTACAACTAGGAGATGACAGACTGATAGATTAAATAAGGCAAGATAACACCCCTCTCAGATCCTAGGAGTTCCTGAAGACCCAACAATCTCATGTGATGAAGCATAGAAGCCTTGGGCAAAGGCTTCGTGAAGAGATCCACTCCTTATACTGCTCTGTATGTCACAGAAGAGGTTGCCTTGCTGCGTTTCAGGATCCGTCTTCGGTGGACGTCATAGTCCGACAGTCACTACTCTTCCCTTGAGCATTATGTACACTCTTACATTCATTTACTGCATTGATCCATTAACTTCAGAGCACTTTTTTTTCTCTATTTGTGTTTGTGTTTTTTGCATTTTGAGTTTTGAGTTTTGCATTTTGTGTTTAGGGTTTGAGTTTTGCACATCACTGTCTGAGTCTTTGTGTTTGAGTCATGGTCGTGACTCGTATGTTCTGTGTTTCCTTAGTACAAAACCTAGCATATCTTCACACCAGGTACTTGCTCTTACAGACCCACTTCACACCAATCACCTCCCGCCGCTGTGGATGTGGAAACGGTGTCAAATATCCTGTGCAAAAGCCTCATGAATTGTAGTAGGCTCATGATTTAGAAGGATCTATGACATAAGAGCATAGTTCACATAGAGTGAACTATCTTGTTGGTCTTATAATTTGGCTGATCTATGTGGGCCTGAAGGGATAGTAGGAAAGTGGCAAACACCGGATTTTTGCATAAGCGGCTGACACCACCGAGGAATGGTGATAGGCTGATCCTACTAGGAAGGAGGCTGAGTAGCCTTCGGTACCTGCAATGGACCTGTTTGGGATAGGGACTCCCCTCACTAGGTGAAGGTAAATCCCCCTTCGAAGAGAAAGGATCCCCTTGTGACGCCTCAATATCCCCAAAAGAAACATGAGGGATAGGAATGGAGTAGGACTACTTGAAGATGTAGTAGTAGAAGAAGGAACCATTAGAGAAGGAAGGGAAGCATGTGGAGAGGGAGTAGGAGGTAGAGTCGTCGTAGACGGAGGAGTGAAGATAGGTGACCTGGAAGGATGGGGAGGGGCTAATGGTGGGGAGGATTAGTCGATGACGAAGAACCACTTGCAAAAAAACCATCAATAGGATCTTGGGAGGCTAAAGCCTCATCAAAGATCACATCCTTGCTCACCTTGATCTTTCTTTTCTTTGGGTCATAGAGCCGATAGTTCTTCATGGTCATCCTATAGGCGACGAAGATAAGCTTATTGAACTTGGAGTCGAGTTTGCTCCCTCTCTTCTTCTTGTCCACTTGGACAAAAGGATTGTACCCAAAGATGCAAAAATGAAAAACAAAAGGCTTCTTTTTAAAAAAGATCTCATAGGGAGTCGTATCTTGTAACGTGTGTAAAGAAATACACTAACACAAAAACACAAATAGAAACTGTACGACAAAGCACAGACTGATAAAAGAACACAGTTAGGGTTAGGGTAACTCAGAGCAATGAACATAGAAAATAAATGAAATGATATGACCGATGAATATACAATGCTCATGCAGTAAACACACTCTGAAGTGAATGAATACTGAACCTCGAACTCTTGTATCTCAAGGATCAGGGCAGGGGTAATGAGCTAGAGAGTGTGTTGTATTTCGAACGGCAGACCCTGAATCGTAGCAAGGCAACCTATGGATATCAAACACTAGCAAATGCAGCCAAGGAAGGCTGGATTTGATGTAGACGATAGTGAAGGAGAGAGAAAGACCAAAAACGTAGGTGAGGAGAGACTAAAAATGCAGGCTGCAGGAGAGAGAAAGACTAAAAATGCAGGTAGTAGGAGAGAGAAAACAGCAAACGCAAGCAGTGGAGAGAGAAAAATTACTGCGACAGATTGAGGAGAGATAAAATCAGTTGCAATAGGCTGAGGAGAGAGAAAAACAGTAGCGACAGGAGGGAGGAGAGAGAAAACTGAGCAGGCGGCAGTTGGAAAGTGATCAGTAACAGTCGCTTTGCTGCAAACAGCTGCAAAGTGCGGTTGGAAGGCTGGAAACAGGTGCCAGACTATAGTGACAGCAAGGGATAGCTGAGGTTGCGATGTCCTCCGTGAAAGGGGTGTGGGCAGCAAGCTGAAAACACCTAAAACCTGCGAAAACGAGATCTGTTTACTGAATGGAGGGCAACATACTTATTTATAGAAAGTTTGGGCCCTACCAAGTGGGTTTGTGCTTATGGGACACAAGCACTCTCTAGGAATGCATTTCTTTTAAATAAACAAGGTTACTTTATTAATTAAGCATGTTTTGGGGCTGTTTAAGTGAAGCTAATGCATTTTTAGCTCAACATCCCCTCTCGGGCCCAACAATGGTGCCACGAGAATGAAGGCCAACCAAGCCCTTTTTCTTTTCTTTTACCCCAAGGTGTCCCATCCCAAAGCAGCCAGAGCATCAAACAAAGGTTGTGCGCCAGCTGCCCAATGGCCTACTAAGACTATAGAGGCGATGGTTATCTTACCATGGGAGCCCAAGTGATCACCCCAGAGAGGACGGGGCATCAGACAAAGGGTGCATGTCGGTTGCCCAGTGGCCTACCAAGCCCTACAAAGGTGGATGGAATCGGCTATGGACTTTTTTTTTGTTTTGGGGGCTTTTTAGATTTGATAGATTTAGCATTAAATGAGAGTTGCAAATCAGTTTTCGTCCTATTGAGTATCCATGCCCCAATACGGAAGAGTGATAAGGGATGACAAGACTCGAGACCTTCAGAAAACAAGCATACTATCCCTACCATTACTAGGTGTCGGTGAAGAAGGAAAATGACTAAGGTGTGGGTATAGAAAATAAGTGAAGCAAGGAAGACAAGCAAAGCAAGCAAGCAAGCTAGAAAAAAACTGCCTTGGAGATTGCTATGTGCAATGCCACGAATATGGTGGATCCAGAGTCGACTACTTGAAAAGACCGAAAAGGGATAAATACGCACAGATGCATGTTTATATGAACAGAATGCCAATGCATGAGGTAATGCCAAAGGGAAATGCAAGATGTCATGCTCACGCAAAATGCTATGCAAGGTGCCACTTGGACAATGCCCTCGCAGGGGAATTGTTCACTTGTCAAAGCGCCCTTTTACAATCATATCATCTTGAGAGTGTGGATGAAGTTACAAATGTCCATAATATAATATAAAAGAATAAATGAATGTCTAAAAACTGTAAGCATCATCATTGTCACTATTAAGAGAAGAAGACGTCCCCTCTCAAGCTGGAAGGGAAAGCAAGAGGGAAGCATTCTCTCCCCATCAATGTGAATAAGTAATGGAGAGTGTACCCAAGCCAATCCTGGGCAGCAGGTACTGATTGTTGATTGCTTTGGTCAAGATGTTTGTAAAATTATCTGATGAAAGCACAAACTCTAGGCAAATAGTGCTTAGCTCAACTTGCTCTCTGGAAAAGTGGAAGTGGACTCCCACAAGTTGCGTTCGTGGTGTGATGATCGGATTGCCTGTAAGAGCAATGGTACTGTGGTTGTCGGAGTAGACAATGGTGGGAGAGTCGTAAGGAAAATGAAGTGCTGCTAGTAAACTCTTGAGGTAGATGGCCTTTGTGGTGCCATTGAAGAGAGCCCTATACTCAACCTCGGCTATGGAATCTGCAACCGTCTCTTGTTTACGACTAGACCAAGAAATGGGAGTCGTGTCCAAGGTAAAGAGGTAGCCCCCCTGGGAACGCTAGGTATCAGGATCCACTGCCAATCAGAATCAATGTACCTCTGCAAACATAAACCAAAACTATATGTTAGGCCATAAGAATAAGTACACCGGTAAATAACGCAACACACAAAGACATGCAATCCAATGTGACATCCTAGGTGCTGTGAAATATTGACTGAGTATGCTAACTGAGTAAGCTAAATCTGGCCTAGTATGAATCAACCAAAGAAGTTTCCCTACAACAGAACGATAGGTATGTGCATCGAAGGGTTGACCTAGGGTATCCTTTGACAAGTGGATAGTAGGATCAAGAGGCGTGGCTACTGGCCGTGTTGTCTGATTTGTAGTGTACTGAAGTGTATACTTTTGTTGTGACACAAAAATACAGCTTCCAAATCGAACTACCTCCATCCCCAAGAAATAAGACAACAAACCAAGGTTTATCATCTCAAAGGTAGCACTAAGCTTTGCCTTAATTTCTGCGATGGCAACAAAATCTGAGCCTGTGATGAGTAAGCCATCAATGTACAACAGGATATAGTTGACCCCCTCTGTAGTAGATCGAATATATAAGTTCGGGTCATAAGGGGTAGAATGGTATCCGTGAGTTCCGTGGTGAGCGGCTAGCGTGAGAAGTAACCGGAAAGATGTCAAGCGTATAATAGGGGCAAAGGTCTCTTCATAATCAATGCCATGCTTTTGTCGAAACCCTTGCACTACAAGGTGAGCCTTGGACTTGTCTAAAGTCCCATCAGCTTTTAGCTTGGTCCTAAAAATCCACTGTCCCAATGACTTTCTTGTGGCTCGGACGATCCACCAATGTCCAAGTCTCATTTCGGTCAATACTCTCTAGCTCCTTTTCCATAGCCTCTCGCCATTGAGGATGCTGAAGAGCCTCTTGCCATGTATCCGGCTCAAAATGCGCTATGTAATCAGTTGTAAATAACGATGCAAATGATGCCTAAGGAGCAATCCGGGCAGATCTTCTAGGTTCCTCGGAAGTGGAATTTGGTGGTAAGATCCCTAAATCCCGCATGGTCTACTTGTACCGGTGAGGTAGCGGGTCTCGTGGAGGGGGCCTAGGAGTTGAAGAATCTACAGGAATGTCAGGAGTGGAAAGTAGTCCAGGCTTAGTAGGCACGATCTCTGATGATGTGGAAGGAGGAATCAGATCGGAATCGGGTATAGAGAACTAGACGATCTCTCTCTTGTAAAAAACAACGTCCCTTTGAAAGATCACCTTATTTGTCAGAGGATCAAATAAACAATAGACTTTCGCTTTAGACTTTCGTTTCAGAGGAATATCCGACAAAAATAAGGAGATCAACTAGGGGAGTAAGATTTCCTATCTTATCATTAGGCGTGTGTGTGTATTCATGATATTGGAAGACTTTGAAGTGGAAAATAACAGGCCGAGAGCCAAAGAATGTCTCATATGGGGTCTTTTGAGGAAGAGCTGCAGTCGAGCACCGATTGAGAATATACACCGGAGTGTTAACAACCTCGACCCAAAGGTGCTCAGGGAGCTTTGCTGCGAATAGCATAGAGTGTGTCATTTCCATGATTGTCCATTTCCTACGCTCTACGACTCCATTTTGAGAGGAAAAATTAGTAGAGGTGAGTTGGTGAGAGATGCCATGCTACTGTAAAAACTCAGAAAACTCGTGGAAGATAAACTCACCACGGCTATTACTCCTGATGCAACCAACACGACGTCCAGTTTGGTTATGAACCAGCAGCATCCAAGCAGAAAAATATGTGAAAGCATCTGACTTACACTTCAGGAAATACATCCACATGTATCTAGAACGATCATCCACTATAAAAAATAAGTAGTGTGCCGTTCAAGGTGGCAATAAATGTTGGCCCACAAAGATCAACATGAATCAATCTAAGAGGTGCCTCAGCAGGATGTGTGGACTGTTGAGAGAAAGAGGTATGGTGTTGCTTTCCGAGCTGACAAGCTTTACAGACATTGCGAGCTAGCTTCAAGCGGGTAATGCGACCTTGGATGGAATAAGTGCAAGATTGGGTTGGGTTTCGAACCCCTTAACAAGATCCCATAGGTTTTGTGAGTCAAGGACATGTCTCATCAAGTTTGACCAAGTGGTAAAGTTTGACCTGTTGAAACGAGTCGTCATTGAATGCATGCTTGGCTGAAGATGAGGTAGAACCATGAGGTGTCGGGAAAGTGGGGTAAGATGAATAGGTGGAATAAGATGGTGGTGGTGGTGGAGGGGTTTGATAAGAAGGAGGGGGAAGAGATGGGTAGGCAGAAATGGGCTATGAATGTCCAATGAGTGCCGATTGAGGCGGAGGCACTGGAACATGAATGTTTCCATAAGGTGCCGGTGTAGTTGGAGGCACTGGGACACGGAAACTGTCCAAAGTTCGGCTGGGGCACAAGAGGATGACCAGAAGGTCCACTAGCCGTTTAAGTGAAGCTAATGCATTTTTAGCTCAACAACGTGGAGATAGGAGACTAGTTGCAGATGTAAACTGTAGTAGCCATGGCCTCATCCCAAAGGGAGTGAGGAAGACTCCGACGCTACATCCATCCGACCATCTCCACCATGGTTCGATTAGCACACTCTACCACACCATTCTCGGATAGTGTGTTCAAATGGGAGTAATCCATCCGAACACTATTATCCCTGCAAAACTTAGAAAAGAGATAGAACAAAACTTGTCATCATGGTCTACTCGAATATCTTGAACCTTGAAAGACGTTTGTGTTCCCGCAAACACATTCCAATCATAGAAGTTGTAGTATATCTCGCTTTTGCACTTCAGAAAATAAGGCCATACATAATGGTTGAAGTTTTTAATGATCAACATCAAATACTTGGCCTTCCCGAGGAAGGCCGTGCCCATAGGACCACATAGGTTGGTGTGAACCGAGTCAAGTAGTATAGAAGCCCTCTAAGAGGCAACTTGTGGATGGGGCTGCCTATGTTGCTTGCCCCTCAAACAACTAGGGTGGTGCAAGAATGTTGCTGATATGGCAATAGGGGAATGGTCCCACTCAATGAATGGGCATGGAAGAATTGTCACCAATGCTAACGGATCTCCCTTTTAAACTCATGTCCTGAAGCCAATCCTATCAATAGGTCATGTGGGAAGAAACCCCATTGTCCAGGACTCAAGGCTTCTCCGGGGGAAAGAAGCAAGAGTGGTATCCTTCTCAAACACATGTATGAAGTCGAACTTAGTGGTAGCTGGGATAGCCTTCAATCCTTAGATCCCTCCTTGGACTTTAAATGGGGGTACTTCTACCAACACTTCTTCTCCGAATGGGTACCTTTCGCACATTAAGGGCACTTGGGCTTCTTATTATCCCTTTTGCCTACTATGAAAGCCTTCCTAGAGCGAGATCCACTGGTTTCTACCTCTTGGATCCGCTCATCATGCTCCGAGACTAACGAGGCTAGCTCCTCCCAAAGAAGAGTCTCACGGGTCCTCAATGTAAGAAGGATGGTATAGAACATGTTGAACTTTGGAGATGGCAACCGAGTCGAGAGAATCATTGCCATATCCTTCGAAGATATTATCCTTTTGAGGGATGTAAACTCATCCCTCATGTCCTCTAGTTTGTTAAGGTGATCCTTCATGGAAGGAGAGTCATGAACATTGAGCATCTGGAGTTTCTCCTTAAGAGAGATCTTGTGGACAAACGTCTTACAAAGATGCAAGCTTCTTCCACACTTCTGCTTCTGTCTTTAACTTGCAAACATGCACTAGGAGAGTGTATAAGCTCATGAAAAGGCATGATTGGGCTCAAGAGTTAAGCTGATCCCATAGGGCTGTACAATCCATTGATGATCCCTCTCTAGGATCCTTCGTGAGACGGGTTGAAGGCGTCAAGGATGCCCTCCAGCTTACATGACCAAAGCAAATAGTTTGCACCATCTACGTGGTTCTCTTTGGGTAAAGAAGGGAGAATAGGCAAATTGTACGAGAGGTGCCATGTTAATCATTCTAAAGCCAACAGAGCGGGCTTTGTGTGAAACATGGAGATAGGGAGGAGGAGAAGGCTGCTTTGAATGATGAGACAGTATAAAAGGGTTTGGTTACCTCCGTTCTTCACGATAATCATGCTACCGTTCAAATGAGTGATGGGAAGCATTCTCGTTTGAGTCATCAAAGCCTTGGAACATGCAATAAGACATCTTTGTATAACCTACAAACACACAAAGGTTGTTGCGTTTTGCTGTAGGAGAGCCCGAATGAAGGGAAAATCAGCAACACTTACAAGAAGAGAGTTGTGGATGTCTTGCCTTTGTCAAAAGTCCCCGTCCATTCTAGAAAAGTTGTGTTTATAGTAGCTAACAACAAGCTGAAATTTGAGTTTTCAGCAACAGTGTGGTTTGTCCCTCACACTCTTAACCTCAATCTCTCTCACTTTTTCCGTAATAGGTAATTGTATTAATTATGAAAAAATACAAGTACAAGATACAAAGTTATGGCAAAGGAGGAAAGGAGATTGCCACATGCCAAGGGACTAAATCATCTCTGACTAAGATATCAATATATTGTAGAAGGTCAAGGTGTCACTGGAGAAGACTCTTAAGTTTTCCAACAGGATGCTGAATGCTCGAGGCGGTATTAATAATAAACACATTGTGAGTGACCCAAATATGCCAACAACCCCAAAATCTGAGAAAGTGAAACAAAATGTTCATGTGAGACTAAGGAAGACCATTGTATTTAGCTCTTTAAAAAACCCACTCAAGTGGAGGCATCCTTGTGCCCACCATTGCAAGTGAAATGTTAGAGAGAAGGGTCCAAATCTTCCAAGCAAAAGGGAAGGAAACGAATTTGTGACGGGAAGACTGCACTGTAGTGGCACAAAAGAAACAATTTCCATCGGATATACCTCTGCAATGAAGGGCCGACGCAAGAGGGGGGCCCCCCACCAACATTTTCCAAATGAATACCTTGCATTTGAATGATGTCTTATTGATCCATCCCTTCATTATTGTCAATTTCCACCAAGCTTTAGATTTGTGCAATCCCCAAAGAGAATTGGCTTTGGTGGGGATCCACATGCACGGTCTCTAATCATGAGATGATAGATCTGATTAACTTAAGAGGATTGTAATGTCAAATGCCCTTTAAGATCCCAGTCCTGCCAAGGGCAATTAGAATCCAAAACAGGAAAGGGTTGCCGATCCAACAAGAGATTAGAGACTCTACCCTAGAGATCACTGTAGCCACATGGTACTTGCAAGACTCTTCTGATGGTGTGAAAGGATATTAGGGATGAAACAAGTCTTATCATTAAATGCATGCTTGGTGGATGAGGAGCTAGAACCATGAGGTGTCTGTGAAGATGGATAGATGGGATAAGACGGTGGTCGTGGTGGTGAATAAGGAGAAGGAGGAGGTAAAGGTGGAGAGGCAGTAATAGGGTGCTGATGTCCAATGAGTGCCGATTTCAGCGGAGGTATCGAAATGGATATAAGTCCACATGATACCGTAGGTGTAGATGGAGGCACTAGGACACAATAGCCTTATTCCAATGTTGATTGGGGCACAACATAATGATTGGTTGGTCCACTAGGTAATGCCATGGAGGCAAGCTGCGATACCAAATGACCCACACTCGAGTATGTCTGGGATGCACTTGAGAGGGATAACCCGAATGTGTGTATGTGTGGGAGGTTGAGCCTTTGTCACCGGTGCACCACTCGGAAACGGGTATGTAGAGGTCCTAAAGGCTATGTCTAAATGTGCAAAACCCCCCTGTGTGGTGTGTGGTGGATAATGTGGTGCACGTAATGGAAGTGGAATGGAAGGTGCAGCGGAAGATGAGGGAGGGATGGGTGGGAGCCCAAACGGATTTGTGATGGATATTGTTGTGGGAAACATGATTGGTTCCTTTTGTCCATTAAATGCACTAGATGAAGATGCACCTACTCCATATTGACTATGAGAAATAAATTCATTTGAAGTAAAAGGAAGGGAATGAATACTTACAAGTTTTTTTTAAAGCTTTTTACCTAGTTTTTTGTTCATAAAGCAATACCTATCTTCCTTATTACTCACAAACCAAAGCTTGTTTTGAAAAGTCCCTTCTTGATGAGCATCTCCCGATCCGTCAGAAAATACAAAATTAGTTGGCATAGAATCTGAAATAATAGGGTTCATACTTGCCATTGGAGAAAAGAAGTACTGTGGAAGTGATGTGTAATTTGAGTCAGATTCCACTTGCGGATGGCTGGTATGTAGTGGAGATTTCGAAGGTCCTACAAGATCATTAGTTTTGTGCACCAAATCTAAAGGAAAAGACTCAAGCTTACTTTCAATCTTCTGTTGAGCCCAATGCATAAGGATGAGATCATACTCAATGGCAGAAATTTGATATGGTCTATGGACTCCATGGTAGTCCAATGGTTCTCTGTCCATGTCAGATCAAGCAGTAGCAAGCTGAGAGGCCTACTCTTCATTGTTTTTGTCAATGTTTGGCTATGGAGACTAGAGCAGTGTTGCGAATGCCTTCGAGTCATGTGACCCTTCTGTTATTCTTGTTTTCACGAATGAGCTTTCCGATCAAAAGCCAAGGTTTCTTAGAGAGTACCTAGCTCTGATACTATATGAAGAAATGCTCTAAACGTAAAAAGCACAAAACCATTCGTACGACAAAGCACAAATTGATAAACTCAAAACATAGTTAGGATTAGGATTAGTGTAACTCAGAGACAATGAACATAATAAATAATAAAGTGAATGAATAAAAAAATGTAGTGCTCATGCAGCAAACACACTATGCAATGAATATTGAATCTTGAACTCTCATATCTTTGGGATTAAGACAGAGATTATGAGCTGTAGAGTGTGTCGTAGTTTAAACAGATCTCGAATCGCAGCAAAGGCAGTCTCCGAGTATCGAACATTAACAAACACAACCAAGGAAGGTTGGATCTGATGTAGATGGCAATGCAAGAGAGAGAAAGACTAAAAACGCGAGCACTTGAGGAGAGAAAATCTGAACGATAGCTATTAGGTCCAAATGCAGCAAATAGAGGTAAGAGAATATCAGGGTGGCAACTAAAAATTGAAAACATACTATTCAGAGGTGAGAGAAGATCAGGATGATAGTTCCAAGCTGATGGCAATAGCACCAGATATTGATGTCAGCATCAAACTGCAAGGCGACAACTCTGGGAAACTTGGTGAAAGCTGGAGCCAGGTGGTGAAGGCGGGAATCAAGTTATAGATGGTAGCAGATGGTTGGGGAAAGCTCTAACCGTGATGTCCTCCACGAACATGGTGTGGGCAGTAGGGGAGGGTCAGTGGAAGACTCACCCAGGTTTGCAGAGGGATCCCCCTTTGCAAGGTGTACCTGCAAATTGTCCCAGGCTGGGTGGAGTTATCTTCTGCAGGTGATCACCTGAGGTGCAGGTCAAAGTTGCATTTCTAACAAAATATTGAGGGAGAGGCTAATATTAGAAAGAAACATTGACGGGCTCAGAGGGGTGTTGGGAATGAAGGCTCACCATACCTTTTACCGAGTTCGGGTGTGAACACGCCCTTACACTTTGTACTTTATATATATTCAAAACCTAAAATGTGGTGCACAAGTCTTTGTACCAAACATCAAGTGTCATTCTCACTCTCACTCTTTTCATTCTACTGCTCTCAACTCCCTTTACTCTCAGCTGAGCTCATGCACAACCATCACAACAAATTGGTATTAGAGCACACAGGCTGTGTACGTTTCAATTGTCAGGCCATGTGATAGGCGAGCAGGAGCTTCAGGCACCGGTCGTCAATGTTCAGCAAGTGCAGGAGAGGTAGTCTACAGGCGATAGGTTGGAGTGACCAGCCTTAGCACGACTTGCACTTGACCTGTGCAAACGTAACCATGCTCGCGTGTGCACACAGGTGCCAGACGGGACGGACGGGCTGCGATTGGGACGAAACGGGTTGCAGGTGCCAAACGGGACGAACAATGTTGACGTGACACGCTGCAGGCACATGCGGGCAGGTGGAGTTGATGGCACACGCGGGCAGGTGGAGTTGACGACACACGCTGACAGGTCAACGCGTTGAGTCTGAGATTCGACGGACGTCTTCTTTTTCGTCATTTTTTGTGAAATTCTTGAAAATTGTCCTTCTCCCTTTGCTGGGAATTCATATGCACAAGCACAATGTGCAATTTTAACCCATAAATTTGGGGCTTTTGTCGGATTTGGGAACTTTAATGAAGAAGTGGACAATTTCACTCAAAAATTGTGAAATCAGTGCTCAATTGCCTGTGAAATTTTGGGACTTTTTCACATTTCAGTGAATTTTGTGCACACCAAACAAAAATTTTGGGCTTTTGCAGAATTTCATCAATTTGTGCAAGAATTGCTTGGTATATGCACTTGGACACTTGAATTGATGCAATTTGAACAGATTATCCTCTCAAAAATTTAGGGCTTTTGACCCAAATTGTCAAATTTGTGCTGAGGAATGCCTTTGGAGCAAAAATTGCAGTGAAATTTTGGAGATTCATGTCCAGTTGGCTTGGTCTCTACTTGTGTCAGAAATTGCTTGAGAAGTGCAGCAAACGACATTTTTTAATTCTGAAAATTCATTTGCAGATCTGAAATTTCTGCAATCTCGGGATTTTCATTGCTGGTTGGTACTCTTGTGTATTGTGGTCACTTGTGTCATATTTGGGCTTGCCTTTGGTGATTGGTTAGTCAATTTGGGACTGCAAATTATGGCTGGAAACAGTGACAGCAATCTTTTGCACATTAAGTTCTGGTTCGTCCCGGGTTCTGTTGCGCCTATCTACTGCCCACTTGAGCTGCCACGCCTGCAGACGCCCATCTTGCTTCAACTGTTCTGCTGTCCGCGGGTCCGCCTGTTCGTATTTGTTCTTTTCTGCAGAGGCGCCCAGCTGCTGTAAACCCTAAGCCCGACAGTCGTCAGAGACGCAGCGTCTCGACCAGAGTGCCCATTGATCTGTACACAGAGAGAGAGAGAGAGAGAGAGAGAGAGAGAGAGAGAGAGAGAGAGAGAGAGAGAGAGAGAATCGTACCAAGCATACTTTGGAAGAGACAATGGATCATCAGGAACGTTCTTATGCTTAGGTTGCCTCTGATTCTGTGGATTCTCAGGATGTTGACTGGGAGCATTTGCTGGAGTTTGCCAACACTCTGCTTGGCGATTATGTGCAACATAATCATGAAGCTTTTTTTGACTCTGGAACTGAAGATGTTCTGGAAGCCATGGTGGACCCGAAAAATGTCTTGCGTTCATTTTCGGTGTTTTATGACCGTGCTGTTATACTCTTCTTCCATGCGAATACTCAAAGATAGGCCAAAAGGATTACTCTATCTATCTCAGCAGCATGAGTATATCTCCAAGGTTTTACAGCATTTCAATATGGAGGGGGGAAAACAATTAGGGTTTCATTGCCTCCATATGTGAAACTCAGTGCAGAGGACAGTCCTACATCTGATGATGAGAATGCTGAAATGGCCAAGATACCCTATGCTTCAATTGTTAGCAGTTTGATGTATGCTATGGTTGCTACATGTCCTGACATTGCCTTTGCAGTGGGAGTGGTTAGCAAATACATGGCAAACCTTGGTAAAAAGCATTGGGAAGTAGTGAAAGATATTATGAAGTACCTTAAAGGCACAAAGGAGTTGTGCATTTGCTTTGGAAAGCAGAAGGCATTTGTTGTTGGCCTTACGAATGATGTGTTTACCTTCACAGGAGGTGCAGTCTCTTGGATCTCCAAGCTACAAAAGTGTGTTGCATTGTCCACTACAGAGGCAGAGTATGTGGCTACCAGTGAGGCATGCAAAGAGGCTTTATGGCTTTCACGTTTGGTGGGAGAGCTTAGCATTGCAAAGTTACCTATTCTCCATTGTGATAGTCAGAGTGCTATCATGCTAGCACGGAATCTCGTTTTTCATGCAAAGACGAAGCATATACAGGTGAAGTACCACTTCATTAGAGATGTACTTGACAACAAGAGCATTGAGCTTGTTAAAGTTCATATAGATGATAATCCTGTAGACCTTTTCACAAAGGGTCTTTTAGCGGAGCGGTTTGCTCATTGCGGATAGATGATGGGAGTCGGATAGATATATGTATTTCAGCTTTGTACATACCTAGACTTAACTGATTCTTTTCTCCTCTTAAGGCACATTGCCTTTAGGTGGGAGGTTGTTGGGAATAAAGGCCCTCGTGCCTTTTAAATGTGCTCGGGTATGAATACACCCCCTTAGCACTTGTACTTTCATATATATATATATATATATATATAAACCTAGAGGTACACACTCGATTGTACCGACAAGTCGTGCTCACACACACACATACACACACACACACACACACACTGTGTGTGTGTGTGTGTGTGTATAGTGTGTGTGTGTGTGTGTGTGTGTGTGTGTGTGTGTGTGTGTTGCTAACAGCCACTACGTGTCTCGATCCCCACGGCCTCTGAGCTCTACAGATAATCATGTAGACCTTCTCATGAAAGGTCTTTTAGCCGAGCGGTTTGCTCATTGCCGCCAGATGATGGGGGTTGGATAGTATATGTGTCTTTCAGCTTTGTACATACATACACTTAAGTGATTCTTTCCTCTGCCTTTAGACACGTAGCTTTTAGGTGGGAGGTTGTTGGGAATAAAGGCTCACTGTGCCTTTTACCGTGTTCGGGTGTGAATGCACCTATATTTTGTACTTTATATATATTCAAAACCTAAAATGTGGTACACAAGTTTTTGTACCAAACATCAAGTGTCGTGCTCACTCTCTCACTCTTCTCATTCTACTGCTCTGAACTCCCTTCACTCTCAGCTCAGCTCACACACAGCCATCATAAGGGAGGCCGAGGGCAGGTGGGCTGGTGGTGGTAGCCGGAGGGTGGCAGGGGAGGTTCACTGCCTCGACAGGACGGCCTACCTGGTGCTGAAGAGGCTGGAGGATTGCAGAGTGGCTTAGGGAATGTGTGGGAGGATGCATGCCAACAGTGAAAGCAGCAGCCTAGTGAGGAGAGGCTGGCAGTCAAGGCTGACTGCATGCATGAGTGGGCCAGGCAAACTGGCATGGCAAGTACTCGAAGAAGATTGGAAGTCTGAAGGCTGGCAAGGTGGGAAGAGGGCAGCAAGTGTTGGCAAGCTGGATGGACTGTGTTCTTATTTCACAGGAGAGCAGAATTCTTGGCGTTACGAGGTAACTTGTTACCCATGTTGCCTAAATTCTAATGGTGCATGCAAACCACATGGGAAACAGGGACATAGTAACAGAATGGAAATAGTTCAGCTATGTCTGCTCAGGTTCTTTCAGCCAGGTTGCTACCTATGGCAATGTGTCTCATTTTTTCCTACTTGTTTAAAAGGTTTGCTTCATAGTTACATGAAACTCCAAATTTTTGTTACTTTCCATTTAGCTCATTACTGGAAACTCTCTCGAATTCTAAATATTGCAGTGGGAAGATTGAACATGAAGTTGTTTTCAATTGTATGCTTCTGAAGGGATCTTGTTGTATCAATTCCTGCATATCTAAAATGTATTGAAGGCACATCACATTTGCAGATGTAAAGCTTGCAAGCACTGTTTTTAGAGGTGCTTTTCCAGGTTTGAGAGGTTGAATTCAACTTGAAGTTTTGAGTCTTCTTATTTTCTCCCATGTTTGGAAGGTGCTTTTGTGTCAGTTTAGCTGCAGATGCTTTGTGTGAGTGTTAATGCAAGCTACTTTACTTTTTAATACAGGTGGGGCTGTATAATTCAGTAGATCTACTAAGCAAGAAGCTGCTAGGTGATGAGTTTCTTGTTCGAGTCCATGATTCACAACCACGGAAGAGCATTTTGGTTCTGAAGGAGGTTCACATGTAACTTGCATGTGTGAAAACATTGTTTCAACTAACCATGGGTCCAGAAGATTCAGAGGACTGGACTTGCTGAACCTCGACCAGGGCAGAGATGGTGGTGATGCAAAAGCTGACAAGGTTTCATAGATTTCATGGATTGGTTTCTCACCTGTTTCCAGATTATCACCTACAGATCCTTGAAATCCTAGGCTTTGATAGTAGTGCAAATGGGCTACTACAAGCAGGCGCTGATGAAGCAATAATCTTCATAAAATCAGCATGTACATCTACATTCTTTATATCTTGAATCATCTTGTTGCCGATTAAATTGATTAAATCATAGAGAGATGGTTGCAAGGTAATGGGCACAATTTGCATAAATGAAATGGACTCCATACAAGTCACAGCAGATAACATGGCTGCAGCAAATTTTCCTTTAGCTCTACTGATCACCAATCGGTAACCCTCCCATTGTAAGTCTCCAGAAGAATAAAACTTAAGCTTGAAAAGCAATTTGAGAGGTCAGGGAGGAACAAGGCTCAAAGCCTACACAGGGTGAATTAAATGGTCCCAAACTGGCTGGTAAACTGTAGTAACTTTAATATCTTTGGCATTTCTTCTCTAAAAGACAGCAATCTGATCGAACCAGTCTAAGGTACACAAGTCCGAGCTGTTCCATTTTGATAAAGTGTCTAGCATGTTGCTTTTCCAGCCAATTAATAACCCAAGATGTTTTTGACGATAAAGAAAGAATGTAGCCTGGCTCAATTTAATGGAGGAAATTCATTTGTGATAGCACCTGCCTCAAGGAAACCATGAAACAAAGTAGCCAGATTAATGCTGAAATATCCGTGGATTTCATAGTCCTCTAATTGGAGAGGTAGATTTAGAGCTAGGTCAATTTGAAGCATTGTGTGAATCACAAAACTGTAGATTATGTTTTCTGAAAAATGCAAACTTGGGTATATTTGTATTATCAAAATGATTAGGGACGAGCATTAGCATCTAAGATCTTGCAATCGAAGTGCAGCTTGCATCATGTTGTACTTGAGTGCTAGACAAGCATTAGCATCTAAGATCTTGCAATCGTAGTGCAGCTTGCATCATGTTGTACTTGAGTGCTGACCAGAATATGAGCTTGGGGTGAGCAGAGATAGAGCAAAGAGCCGAGAGAGTCGACTAAGAGTGTACCAATGTGTTGCATGGTACACAAAGAATAAAAAAGTACTTATATGCTAGGGTACAAGTAAAGGGTATGTTCATACCCATAAGTTTATACATGTGGGAGTTTACATCCGAAAGGGTTTTACACCCAACAACCTCCCACTTAAAGGCCCAAAGTGGTGCTTGTAAACTATCCAACTCCCACTAGTCGAATGCAATGCTTATGCTAAGCCTTTGCAAGATTTTTAGTGAGAACATCTGTAGGGTTATCTTGGGTTTTAATCTTAGTCAGTGTGGCAAGGCCACCATCCAAGACGTGTCGAATGAAATGGTACCAAACATCTACGTGTTTGGTACGAGCATGAAACATGGCATTTTTAGGTAGACATATTGCACTCTGTCTATCACAACCAAGCACCAGAGTACGGGAAGAAAGACCAAAATTCTTGACCAAACAACCAAGCCAAATAGCTTCCTTAGAAGCTTTTGTGTGGCTTAAATATAGTCAGCCTTTGTAGCACTTAGTGTTACAATTTTCAGTAACCTTAAACAGCAAGAAATAGCTCCACCAGCCAAAGTAAAGATATACCCACTAGTAGACTTTCTAGTGTCAAGATCTTTTGCCATGTCCGAATTACAAAACCCTTGCAGCTCTAGTGTACCCTTTTCATAGCATATACATTTGTCTTGTGTATCTTTTAAGTATCTATAGATACATATTATTGCTTTTCAATGTGATTTTCTAGGGTTAGACATGAATCTACTAACAACTCCCACTGCATGGGCAATGTCTCGACGAGTTGCAACCATGGCATACATCAAAGAACCACAAGCAGATGCATAAGGTATGCCTTTTATCGCAATAGCAGCTGCATCATCTTTTGAGCAATCAGCTTTGCTAATATTTGTATATGGTGGTAAAGGCACACCAAGAGACTTAGCATCAGCCATATTAAATCTATCAAGTATTTTGTTGATGTACTTGTCTTGTGAGAGAAATAAGTGCTCTCATCTATCTTTTTTAATGCACATGCTCAAAATGTGTTTAGCCGGTCCTAAATCTTTCATTGAGAAGACTAAGCTCAATTGCCTTTTTAGAATATGTAAATTACTCTTATGCTTTCTTGCAACAATCAGCATGTTATCCACATATAAAACCAGCACAACAAGGCTTCCATCATCAATTTTCTTAGTATATAAGCAGTGACCTTCATGATTGCGTTTGAATCCATGGCTAAGCATAAAGGTATCAAATTTTTTATACCACTGTCTAAGATCTTGTTCCAGTCTATATAAGCTACATTTCAGCTTACAAACTAAATGCTCTTTCCTTGGAATAGTAAAATCTTCAGGCTGTTTCATGTACAACTCTTTATCCAGGTCACCATGAAGAAAAACAGTCTTCATCTCCATCTGATTCAACCCTAAATCCAAGAATGCAGTGAGAGCAAACAAAATATGGAGCATAGTCATCTTTACAACCGGTGAAAAAACCTCTTGGAAGTCTATGCCTTCCTTCTATGTATAGCCCTTAGCAACCAAACATGCTTTGTATTTGGGCTTCCTATCAATACATTTCACCTTATAAACCCATTTGTTAGGAATAGCCTTTCTATCCTTAGACAAAGGTATGAGCTCCCATATGCTGTTCGCATATAGAAATTTCATCTCTTCCTGCATATCAAGCTCCCACTTTCTTTGGTTTTCACATGACTATGAATCTTTAAATGTCAATAAAATGCAATCCAAAGATGGTTAAAACCTATGTGGTTACCTTCTGACCCATGTAGATATTCTTACCCAATGATTTGTGTTGATACTCAATGGGCCTACATCCTGAAGTAAGTGCATACCATCACTTGGTGGCTAATTTTCAGCATTTTCTTGTTGCTGTAACATGTTTTCAACATGTTCTTACTGTCCTATTTTATAATGTGCATCAATTTACTGTCCATTATCTTCTGGATGTAGCATAATACGTTGTTGCTCATTTTCAGCATCAAAAGGGACTTAATCTTTAGCTAATGGTTGCTAAAAGGTTGGCTGTTCATGCTGAAACTTGACCTTCTTGTCAAGGTCACCATCTGTAGTATTTTTCAGCAACTTTGCCTCATTAAATACTATGTCTCAGTTGTGTACTATCTTTCTATCTTGAGGAAGCTAAACTCTATATTCCATCTCTCCCTCATCTTTATATCCCATGAAGATGCCCTTGATGGATTTCATGTCTAGTTTAATCCTCTGATTTATAGGAATATGCACAAAAGTATCACAACCAAAGATACGCAAGTGGTAATATGAAGCAAGTTTGCTAGACCAAACCTCTTCAGGAATGCCATTTTTCAACGCACGATTGGGAGAGTGATGGCACACATGAACTGTAGTTTTAAGAGTCTCTTCCCAAAACTACTACGCGAGATATTAGCTATGGACAACATGCATCTGACACTCTCACAAAGTGTGCGATTATATCTTTCAGCCACGCCATTTGATGCAAGGTTGTAAGGGGCTGTCGACTCCCTCTTAATGCCATGCATCTCACAAAATCGTTTAAACTCATTAGAGATATACTCCCCCCCCCCATTATCCATTCTTATAGGTTTTAACTTGAACACTTTTATGTGGTAACAAAGGCATGAAACCTTTTAAGAGTATCAAACACTTCCTTTTTACTCTTTAGTACATACACCTATGACTTTTTACTGAAATCATGAATAAAAGTGACTAAGTATCGTGTACCCCTATGTGAATTAACAGCCATAGTGCACACATCTGAATGTACTAAGTCAAAAGCATTGGACTTCTTAACAACACCAGAGTTATAAGGAGACTTCGCATATCTTTCATATATGCAATCATTACAAAAGTCGAGTCCAGAGCCTTTTGCATTAAATCTCCTTAAAGAGGAGAGAACTTGCAGGCCTTTCTAGCTCATATGAAGAAGTCTTCTGTGCCAAAGTTCCATTTGTAAATGAACTTTAGCCACAACCAAAAACTTGCTAGGTAATGCTTTACAATGCAAATAATACAAAGTCTCCTTTTTGCTGCCTTTAATAATCAACATAGAGCCCCTGTGGACCTTCCAAGATCCACCACCAAAAGTAGTAAAATACCCTCTTGCATCAAGTTGCCCAACTGATAGTAGATTTTTCTTTATGCTAGGTATATATCTGGCATAATGCAAAATCAAATCTTGACCATTTTCAAGGGCCAAGTGAATGGTACCTACATCCTCTATTTCACATGCATGATTGTTGCCCAAGTAAACCTTGCCCCTAGACAACTTAAAGTGTATTCAGAAAATGACTCCAAAGAGGGAGTGATATGAAAAGAGACACTAGTGTCGACTATCCATGATTGAGACAACCCATCATGAGTTGAAAGTAAGGCAAAAAGTAATCCTCCATGGGCTCAATTCAAATTTCCTCTTCGGATTCAGCATCTTTCCCTTTGCTCTGAAACTTGGGTGGCTTGATTTGCTTGAGAATGAATTTTTTCTATTGCACTTCATCCAAGGTAAGCGTAGGTATGGAAGGCATGATACCCTGAGATTGATAACATTTACAAGATTAAACATATATTATTTTGCATGCTACGAATTTCCTCTCTCTCTCTCTCTCTCTCTCTCTCTCTCTCTCTCTCTCTCTCTCTCTCTCTCTCTCTCTCTCTCTCTCTCTCTCTCTCTCTCTCTCTCTCTCTCTCTCTCTCTCAATTTTCAGTAATTGAATCCATGATTTTAAATTTACAGTATAAGTCTAATATTAAAATATACAATCTTGAAAAGAGATCAAGATCTTTATTGCAATAGATAGAGATTATTGAGATCAAACTAGGAATTTTTTGTTACAATAATTTTAAAAAATTCAGATACATCAATAATTTTGTAGGTTGGAGGCTCAAAAAATATATTTAAAATTTTATATTTTTGGGAAAGATCTAGGAAGCCATCTTTACAATGATTGTTGTGGTGCAAGCACCCTGAAATGGCAATATGCTCACCTGGGAGAATGTCAAGCACTTGGTCTTCAAGATAATGGTTTTGGCAAATCAGCTCTTTGTCTATGTTAAGAATAGGATTTAGGTGTGATTCTTCAAAGATGAATAGCTTAATCAATTTAAGGTCTTCCATCCACTTAATCATTTTGAGGTTAGTTTGTAGATAAGAAAGTTGATCGACATTGATGAAATAGTGGACTCCGCTTCACATCCATCAATGCTCCCAATACACTAGGGAGGGATTATGCATATGCTCCAAGATTCTCGTGAAGCAATCTTGCTAATCAAAATTAAGGGAATGCATCGCATAGCTAAAGATTGCTCAGAATACAGGGAATCTTTGCCAATCTTCATTGTTCTGGAAGAAATCCCATTGTTCATTATTAGAGGATGAATCAACCAACAAGGTTGCAAATAAATCTTTCTATGTATTAATTCAATTTTCGCTCTCATACTATGTTTAATGTTCCCAACTGAGACATCTAAGTAGCATGGTTTTGGTGGTATATCAAGATGTTTTCCTAAGTGATGTTGCTCGATAGTTATTCGGATAGCATGAGGTTTGTTTCTTAGTCACTCTTGAGTCCACTTCACAATAGAAGGTTTCGACTGTACCCATGAGGATTGATCGAAATTTCAGGTTTCTAAAGCTAGCTAAGGTTACTTACTTGTTTATCTAACATTGGTCTTCAAGTGTCTCCTTGTGCTAGATCACTCAAATCGAAGCCAACTCGTATTGCACTTGGTTCACGAAGTTCGTGAAGGCATGTCAAGCCCTCTGCTCGTAGAGAAAAGTCTCACTTTGGTCTCCTAAAACAATATGGAGTTAGGGTTCTAGCTAACTTCTACTTGGTCAATGTTGCCTCTAACATAACACATTGAGTTATTGAATTGTGAAGAAGCTCTTAGCTCATTGAGACCACCTTACCTCAGGACATATTCATCAGGAATCTTGCCCTCTCACTTCCCTCGACAATTGATTAGCTTTAGTTAACTAATTACCTAACAAGTTTATGTTTGAACATATAAAATCAACTTCTTTAATTAACATTCTAGATCTCAAGATTTGTTCATGTAACTTAGGTCATGACACACAAATAAAGAGAATAGTCATTTGAAAACAACTTTTATTTATCATAAATAGTCTTATATAAATATCCACTTTCCGCACATATAGAAGAACGATTCAAAGGTCTTATTTCCACCAGGATTCCACCCTTAACCAATAGTAGGGCTCTCAAGAAGTCCATCCCGAGAGTTAGGTGATTCCTTGGAGCCTAGGGATTTACTAGCCATAGCTCCCTTGGCACCCTCACCTATCCAAGGTTTACTTGCAAAGCACACTCTTGCCATCGAGGCCAATCCAAGCCCTTTGAGGTAGTAAAAAGCCAAACTCATTGGTGAAGGGTTCTACAGCTATAGGCTTGGAGGAGGCCTAGTGTTACTCTTTTATTCTATTGTAAATTAGATTCAATTAAGATTCCAAACTTATATACTTATATCTTTTTGAGTCCATCAAGTAATCTTTTGCAAGCACTGTTGCAATCACAAATATGATGGTAATCAAAGTAGGATTTAACCTAGTGAAAAATTTCCAACTTGGTTTGTCTTCTCCTTGGACTTTGCTAGGTTTTTTGAAATCCCAAGCTAATACTTTTCTCCCATTGACTCTTTCTTGGTTATAATTAGCTTACCTAGTTTGTTTTAGGTATTGTCAATTGCAATCTCTTTTTTCTAAGTTCCTTAGTGAATATTAGATAATCAATCCAATCACAAGCCTTGATTGATTATTTAGGTTTTTATCTTTGAGGCACGACTAAGTTGAAGGGAGGTGAGCCTTGAAGTGGAAGCATGAGTGGGAGCAAGAGCTATAGTGGAAGGAGCTAGAGGAAGAGAAAGAGACACACACAATGTGGAAACTCCAATAGTCACAATGTATGACCGGCCTTCTCTTTATTCAAACGTCACTGAAAGAATAAAGAATGAAGTGACAGTGATGGGTTCCTACCGCTTGTAGTGTGCAAGCATGGGTGTTGTCAGTGTAGTAGTACACAAGTGGCTAGGGCAGAGGCGCCTTTACTGCTAACAACCTCCCACTTAAAGGCGAATTAGCCTCAGTGAGGAGTAAAAAGAAAAAATAAAAGACAATACTAGGGAGCACTACTACTAGCACCTTGTCCTTCTCCTCCCTCCTCCCCTTGTCCTATTCCCTCTTCTTTCTATTCCCACCTATTGTCCCCCCTGCTCCCACTCCCACTCCCATTCCCCCCTCCCCCCCACCTCCCCCTAATTTTCTCTCTACCCCCCTAGTTCCCCCCCCCCCACCCCAACTGCTTGTATCACTAAATGGGGAGCTTATGTTAGTACGTGATGAATTTTGGTCTCAAGAATGGCCCTCCCGAATTTCAAGGAGCTGCTCATAAAACTTTTGAGACTTATCTGACAACTTTTATGAGGGTCTTTATTGATGATTTCTGTATGTTTGGCCTAAAAAGTGATCATTTGAAGCAACTTCGACAATGTTTTGAAAGATGTAGGACATTTGGTATGTCTTTGAATCCTTTTAAATTTGTTTTGGCTTCAAAGCAGGGAGTACTTGATAACCAAAAATTTGTGCAAATTTAGGCTCACAAGTATGATCTTCATCGGCAAATCTTATGTAGTTTGATCATTTAACCTTGTAACTTCATTGCAAAATCTCAAGACAAGCATTGTAAAAGGTATGATTAGATATTATAGAGTCATGACCTTAAAGTGTATGCGTGTTTCTTTTCCAAATTTGGAAGGTTGAGAAGTCCTTTATTGAAAATAAAGAAAACGAATCTTCTTGTAAGGTGCAAGTGACCATGTAAAACAAAAGTCTCAAAGAAATGAAAATGTGGAAATGAGGAGCCGTGCAATTTGTGGGAAAAGGTAGTTGGGGGAGTTACAACAACTTCTCTTCCTCTCCTTTATCTAGCTTTTTGCACGTATCTTCTTCTCTCTCTTGCATTGGCACAACTCTTGCTCTCTTTTCTTTCTTGTGCTTTCTTGCTTTATCTCTTCCATGGAAGGAGAGAGTGAGAATGAAGATGATGGTCATATTTCTTGTGTGCCAGATTCTTGTGTGTGTAAGCATGGTTTCTTGTTGAGAGGAAGGGTGTTTCTTGCAAGTTTTTTAGGGCACGGGCATTGTAGATGCCACATGAGGCCTGCTCTTTTGGTAGATTTGGTGCTGTCTTTGGGGTGTTCAGTACTTCCAGGGCATATTCTTTCTGAAGAAGGTATGGCCATAGATCTAAGGAAAATTGTTGTGATTTAGAAAGCGAAAGCTCCAACTAATGTGTAGGAAGTTATGAGATTTGTGGGCCAAGTGAAATGGCATAGTAGATATTTGAGATATTTGTCTCATATTTGTTTTCCTCTTATTACATTGACCAGGAAGCGTATGCAATTTGTGTGGAGGTTTACTGATCAAGACGAGTCTTTTGATGTTCTCAAAAAGATGCTTATAATGGCTCCAATATTGCAACCTCCAATATGGGATTTACCTTTGCATGTATTTTTCGATACTTTTGACATTCCAGTGGGAGCAATGCCTATGCAGGATAAAGTATTAGGATGGTTTAGACCAATTTACTATGCTAGCAAGAGGTTGAGTGTTGCTTTGAGCAGAATTACTTAGCTACAAAAAGAGAGGCACGGTATAATTTTTTCTTTGCAGAAATTTTTGCATTATTTGTTGGGGAACCAAGTGATTTTACAAGGGACCATCAGGAATTGTTGTTCTTGATTAACAAACCTCAGTTAGTTGGAAGGTTAGCTAGATGGATGTTGTTGTTACAAGATTTTGATTTTAAGGTTATTCATACTCCTAGCAAAGAGCATGCAGTGGCAAATTATTTAAGTAGACTGGATAATGATGATCTTGAAGTTGGGGTCCCTAATCAGCTTTTCAGATGCTGAACAGTTTGAAGTACAAGTTCTTAATCTTGATTCATACTATGATCAGTTGTTGTATTTCCTAAAGGAAGGAGTAATGCCCGCACACCTTACTGCATATCTATCAAAGAAGAAGATTGGCATTAAAAAGTCAATCATTTCAGGTTATTATGAATGTTTTGTATAAAAGGGGAGTAGATAATGTTATGAGAAGATGTGTCCTTGAATATGAGTAGCCAACAGTTCTGCATGAAGCCCATTCCGGACTGTCAAGTGGTCATTTTTCAGGGGAAATAACAGGAAGGAAAATATTCCAAGCAGGTCTATGGTGGCCTACTATGTTGAAGGATGCTCATCAGTATGCTAAAGAATGATTGCAATGTTTGAAAGAAGGTCAACCTCTTGACATGGATTGAATGCAAGATCATCCTATCTTACCACGAGTGGGGAATTGATTTTGTGGGGCCAATTAAGCTAGTAGCTAAGAAAATTGGTAATATATATATATTTTTTGTACGGATTAATGTACTAAATGGGTGGACGCTCAAGCATTGAAGGACAATAAAACAGTTAGTGTGGCCAAATTTTTGTATTCTAACATTATGACTAGGTTTGGTTGTCCTATTGAGTTGATAAGTGAGAAAAAAAAATTTAAATCAAGTTATTAGGGAACTGACTATCAAGCACGTGATTTTTGTATAAGAAGTCTACTCCTTATAAAATCATAAGAAGTCTACTCCTTATCATCCTCAGGATAATGGTCAAGCTGAAAGTTCAAATAAGATTTTACTCCACATCTTGAAGAAGTTTATTGAGGATAATAGGGATGACTGGGATGCAAAAATTGATTCAACATTGTGGGCTTTTAGGACATCATACAAGGTTTCAACAAGGCTTACACCTTTTAGGATTGTTTATGGTTTGAAAGTTGTAGTACCTATGGAGTTTGTAGTACCGACACTAAGGATTGCAATAACACATAAGTTGGATCCATGGAGATAAGCTTGGGTGAACAAGCATATTAGAAAGAAAAAGGAAGGTGATTGGGTTGTGGTGTATAATTCTCGATTCGATAAGTTTTTGGGTAATTTAAAACTTCATTATGCATGTCCATTTGTGATATTTAAGGATGTCGCACATGGCACATTTTTGCTCAAAGATTTGTAGGGAAAGGTGTTGCAACATGCAGTCAATGGATTCAGACTTAAAAGATTGATTCGACCATATTATGCACAGGTTAATTTAGTCTTATCATGTTTGGTTAACTTGAGTGTGACATGCAGTGATTGGGTGGAGTGGTTTAAGGTGTGTCATGTTGAAATGACAATCGGCATGAGAAGGCTCAAACTTATAGAGGACTTGGACTTCAATTTCGAGATGGAGATGAAGGGTTATTCTTTTGTTTCCTCTTCTTTCTATCCATCTTCATCTGTGTGCCGACTTGCATTGCCAACTATGACACATACTTGGCGTACATCCACCAAAGCGTTGTCCAAGAAGAAAAGAGCTTGTGTGGAGGATGATGATGACACCGAGTATGATCCACATGAGGAGGAGCGCTTGGAGCAGTTGGAAGTGGCATCAACACCAAAGTCTTCACCTAAGATACTTGCTTCGAGTGCTGTGTCTACACCGTTTGTAGATTCTACTTTGGCACTGGATGTTGAGCATGCATCTACCAAAGCATGGTTGGAAAGAATTGGGTTGTATCATTTTGCATGCCTTCCTTAGGATTCTTGGGCCACCAATACACATGCTTCGGTTTAGTTAGATATCTTGTGACAATCCTAGGGTAAAATTGTAGGTCATCTTGAGCTTACAATAGCTGTTGTAAGCCATGTTTTTGCATTACCAATGAATGTAAACCTAACATTGTGGATATGCTGTGATGAATAAATGCATGAAGCATTCGGAGATGTCACAGGTCCATGCAAGGTGTATGTTATGAAACACATTGATGTTGATCTCGCAGAACACATCTTCGGTGGTTTATGGAGAAGTTCATGTTGTTTAGTAAGATTGATTCCATATAGCTCGAGAGACTTATGGCTAAATTTATTATGCTAAGAATGTGGATATGCCAAATTGGGGTGGGGTTTTGTATGACACGTTAATGACAGATATCAAAGTGCTGAAGACTAAGAAGGCTTTTCATAAATCCCAAATGGGTTATTTCTTGGCATCCCTGCATGAGTATGCTTTTAGGCAATATCCTGGTTTGGCTATGGAGTCCTTATTGACTTGGACACCTGATTCTATGTCTCAAGATGCATGGCATGTTGATGATGTGACAATGGATACTAGTAATGGGAAAGATAGTGTTGATACTTTTGATCTTTTTGGTGGTGATGAAGAGGAAAATTGACTTGCAAGATACTCTCATGTGAGCCGCTTTGATTGGGCCACACATATGCCAGCTTCTTAAAGATAGCTACCACTCAGTGGATACCAAAGGCCAAGAAAATAAGTGCCATGAGTGTGGTAATAGGGCATGCTTAAAAGAGATGCCCTAATCATTGATGTTTACACTGTAATGATCTATCATATATCCAAGCAAATTTCCTTGAATTAGACTAAGAATATTTGGTATACTTTAAGAGTTAGGGCCTAGAACCTATTGTAAGCTTTGAAGATGATTAGAAATCCTAGAATGATCTTCATGAGTTGCATTAAGCCTTATATTGGTAATGGGCCTACTTTTGTAGTAGCACTTGAATGAAAAACTTATTCTAATAAGTTTGTCATTGATTTCATTAATTTACCTTAGGTTTGAGCACCTATATGTAATTAAAGTAACATAGCAGAACTGTGGTGGATCCTAACCCATAGGTCCTAGTATCCAATAACAACTTACCATAGAAATCAATAACTTCTAAGTTCTCTCGAGGCAAGGACATCTCAATATCTCTAAAGGAGAAAGGATGTATTGTCTTAAGCCCTTAGTTTTAAATGCACATGAAGTAGGGGCCAAGAAATAATAACAACAACAACAATAATAATGAAAATGCTAAAACTTGAAAGCTTAGTAGTTTTCTCCCATCATTTTTATTCTCTTTCTACCTTGTCTTCATCGACCTATAGTGCTACCATGAAAAGGTGATGGAAAATGATTAGATTGATGTCATTCCACATAATGAGAAGAAGAAGCTTCCCCCCAACCCCAAACCACATGCATCCAATCAAGTAGGCATGCCTTGGTCCAATAAGTAAGTAGGACCTAAATTGCATCATCAATGATCAACCATTATGAGCCATATGATGGAGAGCTAAGAGATGATGATTAAAAACATAGGAAAGAAAATATTATAGACATAAATGTGGATAAGCCATTAAGGCTAGATTTTTCTTTTTTCAAGCCACTTGATCATTTCACACACGCACACGCACATGCACACGCACACGCACACGCACACGCACATCTTAGAGGGAGAAAAATATATATATAGTGAAAGGAGTGAATAATAAGGGGGAGACAAAGAGCCAAGAAAATATGCCTTGATGTGTCAATCCTCTTGATTAAGAGAAATGAGTAAGTGAAGAAGAGAAAGAGAGGAAAAGGAAACACTATCTTCTCCTTCCATTTCTTAATTTACCCTTCTCTCCAACCAAATCTTAATCTAGCCCTTTAAATCTAAAGAGTCTACTTCTAGAATCCTATCTCTCTTTAGTACCCTTAAGGAGGTAATTCTACTTATACCACTCTCTCTAGGCTTATTATATTCTTCTATCTTCTTCTGTCCTCAAACCGTTCATTCCCCTAAATCGATAACTTCCATGCCTATCCCTTGATAATCTTTCCAAGGTAACTTATTACCAGAAAGCAAAGTAAATCTATCCCCATCTCGACCTACTCTAATAAGATCATTGCCTATCTTAGGCTATGAAGGAGAGGTCAGACTTGAGAATAATAAGGATCTAGAGTGGAATGAAGGATTGCTTGAGCAAAAGATGAAAGAAAAGGAGAAATAAAGATAGTAAAGATGTTGTGGATTGTAGAAGAAGTATGCTATGGCACCCAAGAGGAGAACTTTGGATTCAAGACATGCAACCAAGGGGACGTTGACAATGCCAACCATTACACAAGTTTTCTGGGTACCTTGAAACCTTGTGTCTTAACCATCAAAGGAAATTATGTACCTATAATTAGAGAATAGATTAATGCTTTGGAATGATAGATGGTGAAACCAAAAAGAAGCATTGGAAGTGACTTCTAACTAAGAACTCATTATGAATTGATAAGATTGTAAAGGTTCTAGGAATAGATGCAAGTTACCCAAATATATAAGGACATGCAAAGGATGTAGATACTAGGAATGGTGCTTAAACACTATGCATTCCTTGAAGGGCTCATAACAAGAAGGTTAAACGTATTGAAGCTATTACTAAAAGAGTAGTGTGAGATCACCAATGATATTGGAAGGTTTTTGGGAAGGGAGAATAAATACATGAGACTACAATAGACTAATGAATAGAGACTTGTGATTATACAACCTTCATATGTCAAAATGTCAAGTATTGGTCTCTTAGACAATTACACTGTTTATGAGGAATATGCTGTGAAGTGTATCCTTCCTTGTGGAACATTCAAAGGAATTCTTCACTTGCAAAAATTATTTGAGGAACGTTATGTTGTCTTAGAAAATGAAATGATTTCCTAGCAGAGGGTAGATTGTTTGCCTTGTTTTTGCTTGAACTTTGAGAATCCCTTTAGGGGGAGAGTTATACTCGTTTGGAGGACTTATTGGAAAAGGAACATTATGTTTCCTTAGAAACTGAAATGATTTTCTAGAAGAGAGTAGGTTTTTTTCCTTCTTTTTGTTTGAAATTTGAGAATCCCCTAAGGGGGAGAGTTACATTTGTTCAAAGGACTTATGATGATACAAGGGTGGATCATCGCCATGATCACATTGCAGAGGTGTTGGTAAAGGCCATATATGTGAAAGGAAATTTCTCAATACATTGGTTGAAGGTGGAGTGGTGAGAACGCCACTACACAAAGGCAAGGTTTGTTTCTATGGAGGGTCAAAGAGGCTTTGGAGACACTCAAGTTGGGATCCTAGGATGGAGATAGAAACCCATCCTAACATTTACATATGTTGGAAGACCTTATTCTAGATAAAGGGTAGATTATGTGGATTGTGTCCATGGGAGTTGGACATGGGTATCCAAGTGCTTTGGATATGGGTCTTGGTGTAAGAAGGGACATAATGTGGATATGACATTTTGTAGCTATGTGTTTGTCCTATCAAGGAGACATATGCAAGAAGGATGATTTCATAACAAAAAATATCAATTAGGAACCTAATGAAATATAGTATCTTGTGTGTTAAGCATGCAAACTAGATCATGTGAGCTAAAAGTTGGCTACTGACCCACAAGAACATGTTAGAAGAGTGACATTTGCAGTAGCTCCTTGAGCCTATCCACAATACATCATTTATGTGAAAGGCTTTGAAAAGACAAGGCATAAGAAATCAAGGAAAGGCAAGAATTGTAGCTTAAGCTAGATGAAGCAAAAGATGCATAACAAGATATTTGCCAACAATCTACACATCAACATTGAGATCTCCAAACCTAGCTGGAAGATAAAAATAAGGAGCTTAAAGAAGCAAGAAGTCAAGTCTAAAGCATGGAGGTAATTCAAGCCATGAAAAGAGAGCTAGATTAGAATCCCCAAACTTGGGAAAAACACTAGGTAGCCTTCACCAACTATAAGCCACAATTGAAACAAGCTTGGTAGGAGCAATATTCAAGGTAGAAGAAGAAGCTAATTCAGCACATATAGAGATTATTTAGAGGATGGCCATGGACCTATCCAATTTCTTGTATCGTAAAATTAAAGGAATAAATAGTTGTGTGCAAGCCACACAATCTCCTTGCAATAAGAAATTTATCAAAAGCCCATCATGATTGCCTCAATGAACAAGATGGATAAAGTAGAGGAGTTAATAGCCCAACTCAATTTAGCCATTCTAGCATTGTAGCCTTGGAGAAGCTAGCCTTTGCCATTGAATTCAAGATCATATCTTTGAGTCTACCAAAGAAAGGTTATTGAATTCAAGATCATATATTATGAGTCTACCAAAGAAAAAAAATTGGATCACCTTTGTTAGATGGGCTGCAATGACCAAGCTAGCATTTTCCATTGAATTCAAGATCATATCATATGAGTGTACCACAGAAAGGTTATTGGATCACTCCAGGCAGCTCCACAATCGTTGCCTCTATTGGTGCTAAATGAACATCACTTGATTCTCAAGGTACAGGTGACCGACCAAAGGTTTTGGTACAGAATGGGACTTTGGTCAGTCACCTGTACCTTGAGAATCAAGTGATGTTCATTTAGCACCAATAGAGGCAACGATTGTGGAGCTGCTTGCAGTCATGAAAACTATGACAAAAGTTTGAAGCCATTGGATTTTGATGTACCTAGGAGGGACTTAAAGGAGAATCACAAGGCTCAAAACAACTAATGGAAGTGACTTCTAAAACCTAGGAGAACTATGATAATATGATTTTTTCACACAAGTAGATGGATAATAATCTATTTTTCCATAGCACGCTTTAGTTCCCTATCAATACTTCCATTCTCAAGTCAGTTATGCATTTGACATATCAAAAAAATTGATATGGAATCATTGTGACATTATACAAGTCACAATCATGTTATGTAATGCACTAGGATGCCTTGGTTAACCATAAAACAAGAAAAGTGGTGAAACCTACAAAAGCACATAAGCAAGGTGAGAAAGAGAAAAATTAACAAGCAAATCCATATAGGTGTAACATGCCAAATATATTTTAGAAACTAATTCTGGCACACATACAATAATTTTTACTGAACATCCACAGTCATATACTTTTTAAAAATATTATTTTGAGAGTCATTGTAACACTTGTGCATGTTTTGTCTATGTTGTAATATTTTTTAATGGAAAGAAAGCCCATAGCTCAACAAGGGTATAGATATCCCCTTCCATTTACTTTTATAGCAGTTGATGCATGCCATATGTATATGTTAAGCAAGAAAGATAGGCCTAATACTAAAATAGGAAAGACAAATGCCCAACTATGATGGAAGTCCAACTCAAAGCCCATGTATAAAAGATGGGGTCATGTGATAAGCTCATTCTTGTGGTATACAAACTTGCGATGTTTTTCTTCTTGCTTCTACTCTATCTTCTTATGCTAAATCTTGAGACTGAGAGAGAGTAAGAGTGACAGAAAGATTGAGAGACTTGGTAAGCTTATCTTTTGCTTCAGGCTTTTCTCTTCCTCCCCTTCTTCTTGGGTGAGAAATATATTGGAGGAGAGGTTAGGTTACTTCTCCTTTTCTTCATGGTTCCTCTTCCAGATCAAGTACATTTGGATTGGATTGAGAGCTATGGAGTAGCGGAGGAGGTGGATCAAAAAGTAGTGCATAGATCATGGAGCCACTTTTGAGCTTTTCCATTGAGGCATTCAGGAGAAGATAAGAAGAAGCAAATATCACTACACACTTGTTAATTTTTTGATCCTTGGTTTCATGGGGTTTGAGAGAAGGATGGTTAGATTAGTGAGCATAAAGAGATCAATTAGCTATGTGAGAGGTAGCCATTTTGAAAGAAAAGAAGCACTTGAAATAATATGTGCTCTATCAAGTCCACTGTTGAGCTTGCAAAAGCTCTGATATTTTGGTTTTGTCATCAAGACCATGATGGAATCACCTATGATGGCATATATTCTCTTCATTAGGCACTGTTTTGAACATTTGGATACTGATATACTGCTCTATATGTGAGAAAGGATTGATATTGTAGTACTTTTAAACATTTGGATATTGTTATATTGATATATATGTGAGGAAGGATTAATATTGTAGTACTATGCTTTAATTATATGCAATGATTTTTAGAGCACTTGCATAGTGACACATGTATTATTACTAAGTAGTGTTTTATTTTCTATCTTCTCTTAATTGTAGTCATACTAAGTAGGTGTTGAAGAAGGTCTGCCAATTTTGTGGTACAGTTTACTAATTTTCTAATTTGTTGTCTAGTAGTGATTCATTTTCTAGCTTCTCTTAATTCTAGTTATATTGAGTAGGAGTTGCAAAAAGACTACTGGCTTTATGGTGCAATCTGATAATTTTTTGGTTGTTGTTACTTGATAGTTGGTTGTTGTGTTGCACAAATAGCTTCATCATTTGCAGTGGATAGGGAATCGTACAACATTAGAAAGTTTGATGGTACCAACTTCATTTTGTGAAGGAGCAAATCCAAGATATCCTTATTTAGAAGAAGCAATTACGACACATAAGAAGCATAGATGGAAAGCTAGTTGAGATGCTTAAGATGATCGATTAGAGCTTGATGCATTGGCCAAAACCACTATTAGGCTATACCTAGTAGAATCTATTTATTTTACACATGATTTATGGAAGAAGCTATGTGACACATATGAACTACCTCTAACAAGATGTATCTCATGAAAAATCTATTTAAGTTGTAAATAAATGAGGCCTCTACTATTTCTCCCACCTTGATAAATTTAGCATCATATTCAATCAAATGTAAGCTCAAAAGAAGTTTGAAGATGAGGTTAAGGCAATCCTTTTGCATGCTCCTTTCATATATCATGGGACACATTTTGAATAACCATTTGTTGTTTAACTCCAAATGGTGAGTTGAAGTTTAATGATATTATGGGTAGTTTAGAAAATCTATGGACCAAGGTGGCAAAAATGGTGAGGCATTAGCAACTTACTAAGAGAGTGATATCTAAATGTTAGTTGGATGACTTGGATTACTTTATTACTTTTGGAAATTAGTTATGAAAAGTCCATAGGGGATCATTTGTTGTTATTGTTAAAGGTGCCAAATATGGCACTTTGCATTTCCTTCATGCATCTTCTATCAAAAATCGTGTAATTGTAGTAACCAAGCAGTCAAATGTACCTTCATGGTATTGTTGATTGGGACACATATCTAGAAAAGGAATGGAAATGCTATCTCATTTGGGTTGCTTATCTTCTCTTGATTTTGTTGATCTTTCTATTTGTGAGCATTGTACGTGGTGTGGAAGGCATGCACACTCAACCCATAAGAGAAAATTAAATAAAAAAATGACTGAGCCACTTAACTTATGCATAGCAATATATGTGGACCTATGCCTACAAAGTATATAAGTAAGGCATCCTATTTTGTCACATTCATTGACAATGCATTAAAAAAGTGTGGGATTTCACAATGGGTAGAAAATATGAGGCTTTGTCTTGTTTTTAAGAACTTCTAACACTTGCAAAAAATAAGTCTAGCAAGAGACTTAAGTGTCTCAAAATTGATAATAGTGGATAATATGTCCCTCATGAGTTTAGAAATTTTTATGAACCATGTGAGATAAAAGGAGAACTCACAACACCTAGTGATCCTACCCAAAATGGTGTTGCAAAGCATATAAATAGAATGATAAATGAAAAGATGTTGAATATACTATCTAATGATGGTCTTACTTATGGATTCCGGGCTGAGGCTATGGCAATTGCTATAGATTTGATAAATAGGTTGCCTAATATTACTTTGGATGGTGGTCTTCATAAAGAGGTATGTTTAGGCAAGAAGCCCTCTTATGAATCACTTAAGAATGTGTAGTTGTGAAGAGGCATACTTAGGCAAGAAACTCTCTTATGATCACTTAAGAATATTCAGTTGGGAAGCTTATGTGCATGTACCAAAGAAAAAATGTAGCAAGCTAGAACCAAAAATCATAAACTGCATCTTTCTAAGCTATGGATAGAGTAGTAAGATGGGTTGTCAATTTTGGGATTCAGAAGGTAGACATATTACCTGTAATAATGATGTGATCTTTAATGAGAACAAGATGCATTAGCAACCTCTTAAGAAATTGGAAACAAGAAAGGTTACTTTCTAGAATGCAATGCCACATATTATTTTTCCATGTAAGGCTAGTGCTAGTGCACCAAGTGTGCAAATAGAGGGCATAAGTGATGCTTCAGCTAGTGAATAGGAAGCAAGGAGATCTATTGAGCAGTATGTTAAGAGCCCTATCATAATAATGGTGTCATGAAGAAATAGTGGAGGATAAAATTCCCACTCCAAGTTAATCAATTATGCTAAGAAAATCTACTTGTACCTCCTATTCTCCTCTCCCTAAGAGATTTTAGCTTGGGGTTGAATATGTGATGCTGGACAGATTGTGAGAACCCATCTTGTTATAAATGTGAAATTATTGATGATGATAATCTTAAGCGGGAGTTAGCTATGCAATCTAAAATGGACTCCATTAGGAAGAATCAGACTTGCGAGTTAGTTTCTTTGCAAAATGGCAAAAATGCTTTGCTATCTAAGTGCATCTATAAGTTAAAGATAAAAAATAATGCTTTAAAAAATTATAAGGCAAGGTTATTGGAAAAAGTCCTTAAGAAAAAAAAATGTATGCTTGTACGATTGGATGTTAAGACATCATTTCTACATGATGATCTTCAAGATGAGATCTTCATGTAGTGGCTAGAGGGTTTTGTGGAACATGGCATGGAGAAGCTCGTTTGCAAGCTCAAAAAGAGTCTCTATGGATTAAAGCACACTCCACGAGAATGATTCAATAAATTTGATGCCTTTATGCAATCTCATAACTACAAGAGAAGTGAGACAAACCATTACTTATATACTATAAAGGCTAAATATGGCACTTGATAGTGTTGATTGTTTATGTGGATGATATATTGATAGCTGGAAAAAACGTATATGAGATTGATGCCTTGAAAAAAAGGTTAATGGAAACCTTTAAAATGAAAGATTTGGGATATGAAAATTACATTCTTGAAACACATATAATTGGGGATAGAACAAGAGATTGTTCTATCTATCCCAAAAGGATTATGTTAGTAAAGTGTTGCAGTATTTCAATATGGAGAGAGGAAAGGAAATTAGTACTCCATCGCCTCCATATGTGAAACTTAGTGTTGATGATTTTCCCAAATTTAATGAGTAGAAGGGTATCTTGAGTGGTACAAGAGGTATGTGCATATGGTTTGGGAAAAATACCAGTGGTGTACTTGGATACATATATGCAATGTATGTAGGGAATTTTAACAACAAAAAGTCAACCATGAAATATAATTGTGCCTTATATTGTGATGCAATCTCATGGATGTCTCACTTATAAATATGTGTGGCATTATCTGCCACAGAAGTTGGATATATTGCAACCACAAAGGCATACAAAGAAGCCACATGGATTACTCATCTAGTGGGAGAACCTTAGTGAAGACATGACATTGTTATACAGTCTTCTTAGCATAACAATTGGCTGCAATTTGTCTTGTTTTGCCACAATAATGGCAAACAATAGCAGAATTTCTAGAGCCTCTGTTCTGCCATCCACCTCTTCCTCTAGAGCTCCCCCTACCTCTAAAGTTTCCTCTGCCTCTAGAAACATGCATTTTACCAAACTATTGATTAAACCTGTTTTGCTGGTTATCGCCAGCACGTCCCATACCACGGCCTCTCAAAGAGGATCTGCCACGTCCCCTTCCTAAACTCGAGTAAAATTCTTGGCCTTGTTCACCATTTCTTTCAGATGAATCACCCTGCATATTGATCTCTTCAGTAATCATGAGAGAGATCAACTCATCAAAATTTGGAAATGGCTTCCATACATATACTGAAGTAACAAATGATTTCCATGCCTTCTCATTATTAAGGCCACTCAGAGTGGATGAAACCAAATCATCATCATCCGACATTGCATCAATCGTTGCTAAAGCATCTGCAATGCTCCTCACCTTCAACACATACACATTGACAGACATTTTTTCTTTCTTCAAGGCATTCAACTCTTACTTGAGTTGAATCTTTCGTGCCTTTGTATTTACTGAAAACATGCTCTCAAAAATTGTCCAAGCTACATGTGAAGTTTCTGCATTCTTGATATGTCTCGGCATAGTATTATCAATGACTGTAGATAGCTAGTGCATCACCTTTTTGTCTTTTTCATTCCACTCTTTCCATACTTTTAACTCATCTGTAGTCGGAGGGATACCCAACTCTGGCTCATTTTCTTCACCTGAGACATACTCATAAAGGCCCTTTCCAATGAGGAAGTTCGTCAGATGGAACTTCCATGAAGGGTAGTTGTTCTTGTCGAGCTTCTCAATAATGGGATTTCCACTGTTCTCTGCCATTATCACAAACAAGGATACAATACAACAAGCTAGTCTTCTGCAATCTTTCACAACACATGCACACCAATACACCAAGCAACCTTTTTCACTGATTGCTCAATAATACATGTAATCTGCAACTTGTTTGTAGATAAACCTTATGTTTGCTTCTTGCAAACACCTCAAAATTTACAAATTCACAATCTGTAATCTGTGCACCTACTTTCGGTCAATACAGCCAAAATCACAGTGTACCCTGAAACTGTTGTCCGTAACCTTGCAGCTCTAAAACGGGGCCTGAAATGGCCTCAGATGCCCAAAATAACTACGGACAAGCCCTGAAGGGTTTGTTTGCAAAATATATTGTGATCTGCTTGCACACCAAATCTCACAACAATCTGAGATTTTTACTCGACCCTGCTTCCTGTGCCTCCACAGGCACTATCCAAGAGAGAGAGTGGAAGAATGGGAGAGCTTCTAACCCGTTGCTTGCTTGCTCGAACCTTGCTTCTTCTCCTTCACTTCAACCTTCAAAATCAGCCTCTCTCATGAGTGGCACGGCTCTGATACCATGCTAAGAATCGCATGGTGGGGGGACTTGCTTGAGCTACTGCGCCAAACACACATTGTATACACAAGAGGAAACTCACTCAAGAACACAAGAAGAGAGATGGAGGCCAAAACATTTTCTTGCTGGTTTCTTCTTCTTCTTTCACACACTACAAAAGGTACACAAAGCATAGATAAGATACAACATAAAGGAAAGTAGCCTACTCAGTCAAACAGTGCATAACTAACTATACTAATCGACTGGCGCTATATCTTTGCCAGCTGTAGGTAGGTGTAACAAACTAAATATAATAACTGATAAGTTAGTGGCCATGTGAGTATCATAATGACCACCAATGTGTTAAGTGTAGACGTGCGGACCCATCTAGCCAGACGGTCCATCATCAATGTCCATACATGTTGAGCTTGCCATCTCAACAGCTAGTTGTGGTTCTAGTTGATAGACTCATTGAGGTCCTATGGGTTTGGTGCTTTTTGGGTCAGTTGGTTCCGCATTTCTCATTGGCTTAGCATTTTGTTGAGATATACTAGAGGGCCTAGATTGAGGGGCATGTGTACTACTCATAGTTTTGGGAAACCAAATCTAGTCGTTGCCTTCGTATAGTAGCCTTGAGTGTGCAATAGGTCTTTGGGTGCCCATCGCAGCTTAAGCATTCATTTGCTTTGGTAGCACTAGCTTTGTCTCCTAGGCCTAGGGCGTGAGGTTCCATGGTTACAAGTTCATGCACTTTAGCTTTTAAGCAACTACGGTGGCCGTTTGGGCACCCATTTTAGTTGTTGCTTTGTGTGTTAGGCATAGGAAGTCTTTTAGTCCCGATAGAGGCTGTTGTTTTGCACTTTTCCAGCAGTGAATAGGATTGCTCCCCAAATGGGTTGAGTTTAGCATTAGTAGATTGCAATTGGGGCTGACCAATGAGGGTCCAATGATCATGTATAGGGATATTAAAGTCATCTCCCTCGTCAATAAGTGAGTCAAAGGCATATGTCTTATGGGTAGTCACTCATATGCATAGATAGGCAGGTTCTACCATTTCCTCATCCTTGTCCTCTATCTCAATGGCGATGGTGGCTTCTTGCAAGAGCTCTTGGCCATCATCCACAGTGGCACTAATGGTGGGGTCTTACTCTTTGGCAACAGCTAAGATAGTGTGACTTTGTGGGACTCACCGTCTTTCCTTGTAACCTGCTTATAATCCCCTTCGTCATCTAAGAATGGCATATCAATGGTGGCTAGCACATGCATCCACTTCGTTAGTGGCCCGTAAGAATTCTCAACATGTGAGTATCCTTTCAAGATAGCAGAGATGGCATCTAGGTCGACTAGTGTGGTCTTCCAAGTATCCATCTTGACTCTTACAGCCTCTGATCTACTGCCTAAGAATATGAGATGATTGCCCCAATCTTCTATCACTTGTGTGTTTTGCATTCCCCAAGGTTGACCCACCTAGCAAGATGACGTAGTCCACTCCCTTCATGACTATGAAGTTCACTAAGAACTAGACTCCTACTATCTTCAAGGGCCAGTCTTTTAGCACTCCAAATGGTCTGACCTTCATTCCTTTAGCTAGTGTGATATTAAACCTTGCGATATCTATAGGTGGGTTACCCCAAGCCTGCAAAACTGCATGGCTAAGCACACTAAGTCCTGCTCTTGTATCTACAATTCCCTTGTGGCATCTCCTAATGCATTGATAGGAAAGACTATGTGCATCTCCGTGCCTTCCCAAAATGCATTTACGTGTAAAGACTTAGGCACTGAGTCCAAGGTTAAGCTTGGTATGTGCATTACTATGTCATGGTTAGGCAAGTTAATCACTCCAAGCTCATCATGGCATTCTACCAACTGCTTCAACCCTTTCCATATCATCGGGTTCTGTCTAAGCAGCTCTCCCAAAGGTAGGGTCATAAGGGCCAATATCAATGTCATGAGCAAGTTTCCAACTGCGTACTTTTCATTAGGCTCTACACTTTTTTGTCAATGATCTTAGGCCGTCTACCCACCTATGGCATCTAGACTCTATCTATGTAGTTTTACGTGGGGAGTGGATGCGTCTCTTGATTTGAACTAAGTAGGCAAGACCAGTGTGCTCACACTAGAGAGCTTATCAATCTTGTCTTTGATAATGGGTTTCGCATCCTGTAGATGTGCTTGGTCTTCTCTCACGCACTCCTTGACCTTAAACCTACTAAAAATGTAATATTCCTGTCAGCCGAAATAACCCCCCCTTAATAGTTCATCAATTTTTTTTTAAATGCCCCCTGTTGATGCTGCCAGATGGCGGAGGGAGGGGGGGCTACAGTGACCATCGACGATGGTGAAACACAAGATGACGAGCAGCTTGAGTTGATGGAAACAAGGTTGTTGATGTCAAGGATGGCAACGAGGACGATGATGAAGCACAGAGGATGATGATGATAATGGGGAGGAGGGGATTCTGGCCGCCTGGGTGGAGGCAAAAGGAGGGGACCCCGTGTCGGACCCCCCCCCCCCCCCCAATAATACCCTTCTCCCCCCCTCCCTAAGCAAGAGGGACGTTAATTTCTTCCTTCCCTTGCTACTGATTTTTCGAAGGGTCAAAGAAAGAGAGAGAAAGAGAGAGAGAGAGAGAGAGAGAGAGAGAGAGAGAGAGAGAAGATTCTCAAGGGAATTCCCTCTCTTGGGAGGAGTTCGAAGTACCCTCTCTCCCTATTGCTATTTCTGATATCTCCCCATCAACTGCCCTCTAGTTGGCAAAAGGTTGCGAAAGTCAAGGCAAAACATAGGAAATTCCCGACACAAGGAGTGCTCCGAGAGAAGAGGAGGGCCGCATTCCAAGCTCCGAAATGACCCCGAAGTGCAAACTCTCCTAAGTAACCGAAAAGGTCGCAACCACGAAAGGAGGATTGGGCAAAGATGCCACCAATGGGTAATCGGGTATAAGTGCTAATTTGATACTCCAAAATCAGGTACCGTTATAGTGTATAGTCCTATGAACAGAACAGCAAAGAATAATCATTGTAAAAAGAAATCATACTTTTGCATCTCGTAAATTGCTTAACTGGAAAGGTAATTGTAAAGGCTTAATGGCCATGAATTTCCACAAATCGATTAAGCATCTACGGGTTGTTGAAGTAGTAAGCGGAGTATTAGGCTCAAATTTTTGCAAGTGTACTTTGGGTTGCCAATGTATATAAATATACTATGTAAGTCAATAGCATCCTATAGACTATTAGAGTGAATTAACTTGCATTTACATTAGGTATGATGAACTCATGTACACTCGCACTTAAATACTTAGGTCGCACTTTACGATTTGCATAAATTCACTAGAAGGAATTTTCATGAATGGGAATCCCGCATCGTGGCATCAACTCAAGAAAAACTTGCATCTATATTTGTATGGCATCATGGACAATTTTGATTGCACTACATAATAGGGATTCATCTTAAAATATAGATTTAAGATGTGTATGTGAATTGTTAAACTTAATTGCAGGAGGCAGTTTGGTAAATGAAACCCTATATGATAAGTAAGGCTAGGGTTTAATTCTATTCAGTTAGGATTTAATTTTAAATAAGTCAAATTATTGTTATGATCAACTTAGAGTCAGGTAAACACGCTCATTGGTCTCCATCCTAACAACTAGCCACAATAAATCCAAAACTCCCTCAGAGATATCATTTTAATTATGATACGACTCGAAGCCCATATAAGAAAACTTGAATGTCATATCCACACGAAAGAAGCACCATTCGCCACGTGAAATTCGATGCTCACAAGCATTTAAGGATTGCAAAAGGGCTTATTTTACTCTTGACTTGCAAAAGGAATGAACAAAAGTTTCTATTATGAATTCTTAAGGGAGTGAAACCCTAGGGTAAACTTAGAAACCCCGATAAGGTTCGAAAAAGAAAAATGGTTGCCAAATAACCAATTAAAATCCTAGATTGAATTATTTAAACTTATAATCCCAAGACAAGAACCCTGGACTACAGGCCTACATGTCAGCAAATTAGGGCAACTACCATCCGAAAACTATCGAATATAAATCCAATAGCGTAGTTGCTCGCTCCTATCACATAGGAATGAGGTCGGAATGAGGGTATTCTCTATCCCTCAAAAGGTCATGGCAATTGACACCAAGGCAAGAAATACCCAAGAAGGGTGAACGCTAAGCATTCAAATAGAGGAACTCTACCTTAGCAGATGTCATGAGCACTCACCTTCATTGTTGTTTGTGCTTGTAAATTTAGAAACACCGTCTATGAAAGGATTGTATAACCCAAACTCACAAAAGAAATTGGAATAATGAATTAGGTTAAATTCATGGAGAGCACGCCAAGCCACCCCCAGCTGGTTGCCAACCCTAGCTTGCTGTCTTAGGAGAAAATGTCTTTACTTCTGCGGGTTTGAATTGCTTCCCCTTTGGTAACATGGTGGCATCGTTTGTCTTAAGCATTATCTTTGTCTCAATCCTCTTTTTCCTTCTTCTACAGCTTTTCTTCCCTATTGAATTTCTCCCTCTTAGCATTTGGTCATGTCCTATTTCGGTTGGGAAATGCTAAAATGTGTTGGAGTCATGCATTTCTATATCTTGCCTCAACTTTTGAGCTCATTGCTCTTAATGATAGGCGGCTATGCTTAGCAATTCTTTCCTTGCCAACCTTCTCTCTTCCTCTAGATCGGCTATGATGTCCTCGCTCGGTCTATCGTGATGCTCAATTTTGGTTTGCAAGTCATACCTCATCATTAGTTGTGTTGGATGTTGACCGAGAATTCTCCCAAGTCAAGCTCATCATTTTTTGGGTTGGCACTAGTTTCTGACGTGTTGATTTCTTGGACAACTAGATCAAATTAATCAAGTCAAGTAGAGATGCATTTCTAATTGTGCATGTCATGTTGTTGCTCCCTAAGCAACTTAACAATTTAAGTCTCAAGTATTTGGTGATTGGTGTCCTTAAAATTTGATGCCTAGGGGGTCTCCTCCTACTAGTGGCTTCATTTAGCTTATCTTATCTTGTGTGAATTCCTTGCTATTAAAAATAGTCCTCAAAGTTACATTCACTAAGATGCTGTGGAAGCTTTCGCTCAACCGCCAAGACCCACAAACCGCTTATTGTTTCAAGCGTTCCAAGCCGAGCACTAATGGCTACCTCTCACATAGCCGACGCGCCATCCATATCTATGAGTGTAGTGAGTTTACCTCCATGTCGTTCGAGTTACCTCCTCCCCCGCACACTCCGGTAGCTCCACGATCCAAGTGCAAGCTTCAAGCAAGCTCCATCCTCAAGCTCCGCGCTCCAAGCTCCATCACTGTGAGCAAGAGAAGAGAAGAGAAGAGAAGAGAAGAAGAGAGGAGAAGATGGAGAGCTTCTCCACCCCACGGTCCCTCACCCTCACACACAAGCTCAAGCACAAGCTCAAGCAAGCAAGAACAAGAAGAAGAAGAAGAAGAGGAGAGCTACTTTTGGCCACACACAAAAATGAGCTTCTCATTCACTTTTCAACTTTATATACAAAACCCTAAATCCCTTTTGGGTGGTCATCCCCTTTTTTACATGGCCGTCCATAGCCTAGGCCCTTTTTCCCATTGTCCTTCTATCTTCCTAGCTTCCTTTCCACTGCCCGTCTACATTTACAAATTGCACGGGTGAGAGCCCGGCGATCCTTGAATTAAACCATGATGCGCTTGCGCTCTTTTACAAAAATTTTAACTTGCGCTTTTCCTTGTGTGCCTTTGTCTTTTGTTTCTCTTTGCCTTGGCCTTTGTCTTTGTCTTCTGCTTTAGCTTTTCCGGATTCTCCACCTTCGTTCGTTTGAGGGTTAACATTTGCGCTTTTCCTTGTGCGCCTTTGTCTTCCGTTTCTCTTTGCCTTGGACTTTTTCTTTGTCTTCAGCTTTAGCTTTTTCGGATTCTCCACCTTCATTTGTTTGAGGGTTAACATTACCCCCCTCCTAGACGAGTGCCAGTCCCATGGCACTCACCGTCATAGGTAGCAGGCATTAGCATGCACTGAAGACATGGGTGGCAAGGATGTTTGTGTTGCCATGGCAGAGTGTTGGTAGTGTTGGGAAGGAAGGTCGTTGGGGGCACATTGGTGGCCTAGGTGGCTGGTTGTAGGATTGTTGGAGTTGGTGGTAGGGTTGTTCTTTGTTGGGGATTGCATTGATGGCCAGCACAAGTATTGGTTTGTTAGGGATTCTACACATGATGATTCTTGGCGGCGGGCTTGCAGGATGATAAAGGATAAGAGTTCAAAGTTGGGTGTCGATGAAGAGCGAACGACACTTTCGTTGGAGTTTTCAATACCTGCAATTGAAAAACCTCTCATGTGGTCTCTCCCTAAGGTGTAGCGCTAGTCTTCTTATCGTGCACAAGACATATTTTGATTAGTTTGGGAGACATGCGGAACTCTAAGCAAGCCTGGAGTATTGTCCTGCACTTGAGGATCCAAACCGTATATAGGTTATAATGTGAATATTAAGTGAGTGCACGTGAGTATTTAAGTATTACTTACTTAGTTAGAAGACTGTCGGCATGGTTCCTTGTATAGCAATGGGTCAGTGAAGCAAGGGGCTAAGTTGATGGAAAATTTTGTCAATGAAGATGGGGAGTACACTTGAAGATTGCTTGAGACATCATTATGGTCTTGTCAAGGCAATGTAGCATAATTGAGCTCCTTGATGTCTTAGCTTTTGGTAGCTAGTGGCTACTTGTAGTGCTTGAAAAGTATGGTGTACTTTTCCATTGTCTTTCATGCCTTGCTTACCACTGTTGATTGTAATGGCATTGAGATGGAGTGCAAAAGAATTATGCAAGTGTGGTTCAGGGTGACATGTCTAACCATAGGCGAGGCGAGCTCCCTAGGTATGTCCTGCCCTTGATGTGCCCTAAACAATTGTGAGGGATGTACAACGGGCTAGGGGATTAGGGATGGAGCTAGCCGACCAAGGTCACTGGACGTACCTAATTTTAGGACCCCTAGGTGCGGTGCCATGACCGTGTGGCTTTTTTTTTTCCTTTTTTTCTTTCTTTCTTTTTTTTTTCTTTTTTTTGTGGAAAAAATGATTACAATCAATGCCATACATTGAGGCTGTTAGCCTTTCATTTGGATTGAGAAATGTTAGGATCCAAAGGCTATGAAGAATGGATATTATGAAGATGATTGTGTCGCCAGCCTTGATGCTAGAGGAACTGTTGTTGAGATGAAGAGATACACTTGAGATTTTGCAAACCTCTTTGTAACATGTGAGACATCGAACAGTTGAGGTAGCACTTGGAGTGAGCTGTGCATGGACAAGACGTTCGCCCTTGTTAAGAGCGTGGCTCTTGCCTAAACATAGAGTTTGGCCAAGAAGGAGGAGGTAATCGATGATTATGCTTTGGCCATGTTCAGTTGCAATATGTGCTTTATGCAAAGGTGTCCTTGGGTTCTCATCCAGTGGCACTTCCATCATGGCTTTTGTTTCTTGGTATTCCTGTCACTTCCTCCATAATGGTTCTTTGTGGGGTTGGTGGTCTTGTGGTGACTTGGATATTAAACGCTTCTAGGCATTGACCTGTATCATTTTACATTCACTTGGAAAGGCGTGAGAGTATATGCAAGTCACATGCTTCAACCATAATGAAAATGTCCAGCTAAACAAGACATCGCCACCCTGAATCCCTTAGTTTTGACTTGATGCATATCACCTGCACTTGGTCATCATTGCTCATGGGGTGTGTTGGCCTTTGCTTCTTTTGGTATTATTTACACACTCACAAAACACATTGTTTATTTATGTACATGTTTATGAAACCATGTCACTCCATGAGGATAAAAACCAATTGTAGAACTTAGGATTGTACTCGAGTGTGGCACACATATTTAGCTTCTGTGGTAGCCTACTTAGCAATAATAAATATTTGGCAACATCGAGTAGCATGGTTGTCCGAGTCTATTGGAAACATGTAGCTCCTCCTCAGTGAGAACTTTATCAATCAAAGGGCTCTCTAGGCTAGTTCCAACTAGGTCCATACCTCGAACTGTAGCTAGAACTCGAAATGAAGTTAGTGCCACATAGGTCGAGTCTCTTTGGGACCGCCATTTGGCCAATCACTCCTCTGAGACTGTCATGATTTGGGCTCCAAGTTCGGCCATTGTATCGTGATTTTCAAACCAATATTTTTCAAATTGGCTTCTACCCTCTGATTTTCACTTCAGTTGCTCTATCTCTAAGAGATTTGGCTGGTAGAGCATTGCATTAATTATCACGATTAAGTGTAGTTCGTCAGCCTCCTCGTCAAAGATGAGTCACATGCGTTCATGTAAGAGCTTGTCATAATGTCCGTCAAGATATTCTTGCTCTTCCCATGATAGTAGATAAGGCAAATATTCCTCAAGCTGCTCCTTAGGGAATGTGCCCATGTCTGCATGAACATAGACATGTGCAAATAATTTTAATTTAGTGTCCCACTTGGTCAAGCACTCTGCCACATCTCTATGTTCTATGAGGGCTTGCTCAGTTGCTATCTCATGCAAAGTTCTAAGGGTTTCCTTAGGCTTTAGCATAGCTGGGGGCTCATGCCTAGATGAGCAAGATTGATCAATGCTAGGATTGCTTATGCTCTCAGGGATTGTGCGTTTTTCCTGAGGTTTTGCTGCTATTTTATCATGGTTCTCCTCGGATGTGACTGGTGTAGGTTTGTCACCTTGTTGTGACAGCGTTGTATCCACTCTTGATTGGTTGATGCGAGTTCTATTGTCGGTGGATTGAGTATTGAAAACAATTGTTAATGGCAACAGCTGCTTTGATTTTTCAGAGCACACGGATGTGTCTAAGGTTTCACTACTGTTAGGAGAGATGGAAATGGGTTTATCTATGGATGAACCAGATGCTTTGTTCATCATCTCTTCAGTACTCTTGGTGCCAATCTTCTTGTCGTCTGCAGTAGCTTGCAATTGTCGTTGTTTTCGTTGTTTTCTTCTCTTTCTCTTGGGCACTAGAGGTGTATCCTTTAAGGACTCGGGATCCTGAACTAGGTCAGTAGTTGATGTGCTTGGTTGGGCCTTAGCATTCTCTTTCTGTGGCATGTCATCATGGGATTTTGCTACGGCCTCACTAGGTTGAACAGCCTTGCTAGGTTGCAAGGGTTCAACTACCTCTCTTTTTGGAGAGTCTAGCTATCCAGCTAATTCTCCTCTGTTCAGCCCTGCATTCGATTGCATTGACAGTTGCTCCTAGTTAGGCATTTGCTCTAGATTTTTGTCCTTATCTATTAGAGCCTATCTCCATTGCTTCTTGTCAAGGTGAGTGTTGTGTTTAGAGCTGTTGTTCTCTTACTCTGGAGGTTTGGGTGACTCTAGTGTAGAACCATGAGACGGTTTAGGGTTTTTGTCATGTAGGCTTGGAAAAAACCAATTGAAGAAGTCAGGGTTGTAGTGATGGGAAGCATAGAGATCTAGGATTGCAGGGTCTTGAGTGAGGCAGAAGACATATGCCCTGACATCAAGTACCATGCTCCCTACTCCTAGCCTGCTAGCCACGTGTAGATCTTCTTCTAGAAGCACTTTATCATACAAGGGATGTTTTTGGACAGTGGTAGAAAGATGGACATCATGGGCAGTTGCCAACACTCTCAATGAGGTCAGGGCAATGTACGTGGAATCATGTATTGATGTCCAAAGGGCTTTCCTTTGCTCAACAAGTGTCATTAGTCAATAGCCAATTTTGGCTACCAAACTTTGGTTGGAGTACCAATTTTGCGCAAAGGTACCTTGTCCTTCCCTTTTTGTTTGATTGCTTCAAGCTTTTCCTTGTTTGTCTCACATAGAGCTGTATAAAATGAGGGTATCTAGTGCAATTCTCTAGCTATGGCTTTTGGGATGTCCTTCATGACTTCTTCAACAATAGTTGCATAGCAAAAACAAACATGTTGTTGCTCATACCAAGTCAGTGGTTCAGCTATGAGCTTTGTGTGCTCTAGTGTTGGCCTTCCGATGTCCACATGGATGTATGCACGTGTGATGGCTGTCAGCTTGTGATCAAGCTTCACCATGCACTTCATCTCTGGTTCATTGGTCAGATGTACCATTTCTTTGGCCAAGTCTTCGAGAGATTTATCCTCAAGCCTAGGCTGGCAACTCAGTTTCTGGCCAAAATGGAATTCTGAAAAATTTGTAGTTTTTGGGCCGAGTCCCAAATTCGGCCGGCTGAGGGCCGAGGGCCGAGTGGGTCAAGGGCCGAGGGCCAAGTGGGCCGAGTGGGCCGAGTGGATTGCTCAGACAGGCCAAGTCGATGTTAGGGCCGAGTTATCTAGGCCGAGGGCTGAATGTGAATGGGCCGAGTCAGGTGGTCCGAGTGGTAGTGGGCCGAGGGCCGATTCTGGGACTCAACCCAGAATCGCCGTCACTCGGACGGGCCGAACACGGCGCAGTTTTGGCAGATTTGACGAATAATGCTTCGTTTTTTATGATTTTGGTCTTGAGGGGTCACACAAACTTCCAGAATGCAAGAATAGACATGAATGAAGGATTCTATACCCCTGGAATAGCAAATAACCTCCAAAGTACAAATCGGCAAGCAAATCAAACCCTCTTTCCCTGTTTTGATAGCAGAAACCCTAATGCTTATTTTCTTTGTTTTTCTTTATTTTCTCCTACTCTAATGCATCCAAATCACAAAGTAAATACCTACACTACTCCATCTCACAAGATAAATCTCAAAAAAGCAAAAAAACTACTTGCCAAGGAGATCGAATACCGTCTTCAACCCCTTCACTTCCTACCTATCTCAAGCATCGGTTCGGGGAAAACCCTACTTCAATGCTCGATTCGAAGCGCGCAAGCGCTCAAGGCTTGAATCCGTTGATCTCGGCAATGGAACCAAAATGTGGGAGCTTTCGCTCAACCGCCAAGACCCACGGACCACTTATTGTTTCAAGCGTTCCAAGCCGAGCACTAATGGCTACCTCTCACATAGCCGATGTGCCATCCATATCTACAGGTGTAGTGAGCTTACCTCCATGCCGTTCGAGTTACCTCCTCTCCCGCACACTTCGGTAGCTCCACGATCCAAGTGCAAGCTTCAAGCAAGCCCCACGCTCCAAGCTCCATCACCGCGAGCAAGAGAAGAGAAGAGAAGAGAAGAGAAGAAGAGAAGAGAAGAAGAGAGGAGAATATGGAGAGCTTCTCCACCCCACGGTCCCTCACCCTCACACTCTCACACTCCCTCTCTCAAGCACAAGCTCAAGCAAGCAAGAACAAGAAGAAGAAGAAGAGGAGAGCTACTTTTGGCCACACACAAGAATGAGCTTCTCATTCACTTTTCAACTTTATATACAAAACCCTAAATCCCTTTTGGCTGATCATCCCCTTTTTTACATGGCCGGCCGTAGCCTAGGCCCTTTTTCCCATTGTCCTTCTATCTTCCTAGCTTCCTTTCCACCACCCGTCTACATTTACAAATTGCACGGGTGAGAGCCCCGCACTCCTTGAATTAAACCATGATGCGCTTGCGCTCTTTTACAAAAATTTTGACTTGCGCTTTTCCTTGTGTGCCTTTGCCTTCCGTTTCTCTTTGCCTTGGCCTTTGTCTTTGTCTTCTGCTTTAGATTTTCCGGATTCTCCACCTTCGTTCATTTGAGGGTTAACGAATGCTAGTGTAGTGCTTCCTCAATGTGCACTATGAGAAATCAAGTATTTATATTTTTTGGTGCACTCCAAGTGTTTATGTGACGAAATGTGTGAATTCAATCATAATCAATACAAATCACACTTCCTTTAATCAATTTCAGCTAGTACTAGGTCTTCCGTGCAAGTAGCTACCACTCACAATGGTCTACTCTAGGTCCCTGCTATATATTTAAAGCGTGGTCTAAAGGAGGGTAGCGGGTTCAGGTTGTTCGTTCAGATCTCTATTGGGGTATGGTCAATGACTGCAGTTGCTCTTGGACTATTGAGTCTCAACTCTTAAGTCAATCAGTTCTATTGCCCCTTTCACTCACCTAGGGATCTATCGAAGTGTTCTACATCTACTACTAGGGATTGGCCTCTACAGGGTCTAGTGAGGTAAAAGTTTGTCAGGATTTGATGTTCAATTTTCCCATCCGATCTACAAGTTTTTTGTCCGATTCCCAATGTCCAATTCTGGGCTAGCCAAGTTTGGGACTAGTGTACCATCCAAGTCTAATTTATCCAAATCAGACAGTCAAACTGTCCAATTTTTGGGGTCATCTAATTCTAAAATGATTAGGGTTTGTCCAATTAGACTATTTAATTGCGTTCGATTTTAAAAATTGGATGCCGAACCCTCCAATTTTGGGAATTGGATGGTCCAAACGTGGTGGTGAAAACTAATGTGCAGACCTGCCGAAAATCCATCATGATGCTCCCAATGCCTCTTCCTAGTCCCTGGCAAGCTCCAAGATTAAAGAACAAGAAGTTAGCTATCAAAGCAACTCACCGATATCTTGCGAATGTGTTTGATCGCACAAATCAAAGCACTCTTTGCTTGACTGTTGCCTTGTAAACAATATGTCCAACTCCCTCTCTCTCTCTCTCTCTCAACTCTGAATGTAGAAATGAGCTCCCCTTTGCTCTCTCTGCCTCTTAAACCCCTTGTTCTTCAATCTTCCACTCCCCTTCTTCTCTCTTTCCTCTCTTAATGCATTGAAACACCTTTTTCTTCCTATTCTACCCTGTGTTTACAATACTAACCCTATTGTTTGTTTCTCTGTTTTTCTTGATTTTTCCTTACCTAAATGCATCCAAATCACAAGCAACCACTTACAATGATCCAACCTACTTACGTAAATCCAAAAAACTAGAAAAACTTACTTGCAAAGGAGATCCAATACCTCTTCAACTCCCTCACTTTCTACCGATCTCAAGCACTAGTTCAAATCCTACTTCAATGCTTGATTCGGAGTGCGCAAGCACTTAGAGCTTGAATCCATTGTTCTGAAAAGGGAACCAAAATGTGGGAACTTCTCACTCAACCACCAATACTCAGAGACCGCTTATTGTTTCAATCATTTCAAACCAAGTGTAATGGCTACCTCTCTCACATAGCCATACACGCTCTCACACCTAGAAGTGTAGTGAGCTTACCTTCATGCTCGATCGACTTGCCTCCTCCCTCAAGCACTCCAGTAGCTCCACGATCTAAGGTTCAAGCTCAAGCAAGCTCTATCCTTCAGCTCCATGCTCCATTGCCACACGCGAGACAAGAGAAGAGAAGAGAATAAAAAGAGAGAAGAAGATGCAGAGGTTCTCCACCACAATCCCTCACCAGCACACACTCACTCCCTCACACTCCCTCTCTCAAGCACAAGCTCAAGCAAGTAAGAACAAGAATAAGAGGAGAAGAAGAGAGCTAGTTTTGTCCACACGCAAGAATGAGCGTTTTCATTCACTTTTTGCCTTTTATACAAAACCCTAATCCCCTTTTGGGCTCCCATCCCTTTTTTTCATGCTTGGCCATTTTAGCCTAGGTCCTCTTTTCCTATTCCCTTCCTATTTGCATTGTGCCTTCACCCATGCCCATCTACATTTACAAATTGCACATGAGGGAGATTTTAAAATATTTAGAGTGCCCTTTTATATTGAAAATGCACCTTTTATCTTTTGCACTTGCCTTAAACTTTTAAGGTTGCCCTTGCACTTTTGGCCTTTTTTCCTTCTATTTCTTTAGTTGGGCCGCCTTTTTTCGCTTTGCCGTGTGTTTTTTTAATTTTCTTTTTGCTTTCTTTGCACTGGGGTTAATATATCACAAAACAGTAAAATTGATAATCACTCAATCCATAGGTTGAAGCATGCATATCCTAAAAAATCACTTATTTCATAAGGAAAATTTTGATTCTTGACATCAATCAAGATATATCTATGTTTGCCACCCTTCCTTCTAGGTCTCCACAAAATTTGGGCCATAAACCTAAATATTATCAAGATAACAAAACAAAAAAAAAAACATAATCACTTGACCCATAGGTTTAAGCATACATAGCCTCAAATGACCATAAGTCAATCAAGAATGACCTGAGGAAAAACCGATCCTCCAGTTTACTACTCCATAAAGTTTTGTTCAAACAGAGATATCAAATAATTTCTAGGTCTTGTTTCTAATCATGTTTCATGAATCTACTTATCATAAAAGTGATTGAGCTTTGAGATCATGTGAGGCTTACCCACCTCAAAATCCCAATGAGTAACCTTGGGTAGTCGCCCAATCACTTGTCCCAAGTATCACCACCCAGATTCCATGGAATGCATAAGCTTAGATTATTAGGTTGCTTCTAGATCTACTTCGCAAAAGATCATCCAGTTTAACCCAAGAGGATCAACCTGAGATTCCTAATGACTCAACTACGACTACTAACAACATTCTACTGTTGAGTTAAGAAAGTCACTTATGTGATCAATCAAAACCAAAAGTTGACAAGCACTGCACTTGGATCAATGAAAGTGAGAACACCAAGATATTCATTACAAGGAGATATTCTACTTACATGGGCTCTTGAAAAGAATCAACACTGATCAAACACCCTTTTCACCATCCAATTTTAAATAATCTCTTTTAATCCATCCAAACCCCACAGGCTTATATGGACCCCAAGAGGACAAACCAAATCTTTAACCAAGTAAATATAGTCTTGTTAAGGGTTCAGCCTAAGAAGAGTTTATAATCTCTTTGAAATTCCAAAAATCCCAATCTGAAATATTTGAGGTTGCATAGAATCATAAAATGCATTGGGACACGTGCTTACAAATTAGACATGTCTTCTCATCTAAAGATTCGTAATGTATTTTATGTAAGCCTATTAATCATATGTCTCCAACACTAACCATATCCTTGGTGATGAATAATGTTGTAATGTCAACTTAAGGAATCCTTGAGGTCCAACCTAAGAGAATCTTAGAAGTCAAAGAAAAGCCTTTAAGAAATAGTTGTTTACGAGAATATCTAATTAAGCATAAGAATTTCTCAAAAGAAGATGCAACCTAGATAGAGGAATCCATCCTTTAAAGGGATCGCTTGAATTTATTTCAAGATGAAGACATCTCAACTCCTCAAAGGAAAGAGAATGTAACATACCCAAATTTTCTAGCCAAAAAGCCCACTTTGGATACTAGCAAAACACTCTCTGGACTAGAACTATTAGTGGCAATGTTATCCTAAATAGATCTCCCAATACTAAGAAAATTGCTTTGAACTAGAACTATGGGTACCGAGCCTTTAACATATCCCCCAACTAGTATAGGGACCTTTTGAAATAGGTTCCCAAGTCACTAATCTCATCCTAGACCCATGAATGTCTTCTTAGAGTCTTGCTAGCCATCCTTGGAGGGGTGCACTTGTAAAAAATCTTTTATATAATGTGCGTTCAAAGGGTATTAAGAAATACCCTTTCTTTACATGCTATAAAGCCATAAAATGACCCCCTTACTAGATTTATGGATTTTTTTAGAATTGTAACTAAAAAACCATTTTGTAAATATAATCTTGGAAATTTTATAAAATAAAATACTCTTTCTTTTAAACTCACGTGGTATCTTATATATTCTATAAGGTGCACCCCCTAGGTATACATCATAGTCTCAAGTGATCAGTCACACCTTGTAGAGAGACCTTTCATCTATGAGCCTAATCAAAGCATTTGCGAATGGAACCACTTTCTGGTGGTGAAACTCAACATGGTGTGCTTAGGGAGAGCCATACCCGCTCTCAATCCATCAATAGGTCTCTTATTATCTATTTGCAAACACAATCATAAAGTAGACATACCAAGATTAAAAATACAATTATCTTTTCTAAAAAATGTTTTATATCTACTAAAGCAAAGCAACACTTTTAACTTGAATAAAATTAAGTAAATATGAAATAAACAACTCAACCCAATTATCATGACTCAATGTGATATGGTCTACATCCTTGATGATGTCTTGTGAGTTCATTACAAGAGTGCCCCCAAATTCTCTAGAAGCGCCTTCTTTAATGACCTGCTTTCCTTCACAAGGGCTCTTGCAGGCCAGTAACTTAGAGTAAAGTTGATATAGCTTCTACACAATCACAAAAAAGAGATAAAGGGATTGGTAGATTTTGGCAGAGCTTTCATGCAAGTGTGGATAAGATGAGAGAAGCTCAATATATTTTGGCAAAGATTCCATGCAATTGTGGAGAATACAAGAGAAGAGACTCCCTCTAACTTTACCATGCTTGCAAAGTAGTGTCTCCTCCAAGAGAGTTGTGTCTCTCAAGCTACCCATGGGTTGTTTAAATACATAGAGAAGGGCCTTGCCTTAAGCTTAAAGCAAGCTATTTTGAGTGCTTTTTGAGTGGTTTAGCTCAAATTCATGGTCATCCACATTTTTACAAATTTAGGAGTTCAAAAATGTCAAAATGAAATCTTTTTACAATCACACATAGCTCCCGCACACGTAAAAATTCATGGACATTGAACAATCTTTTTAAAACTATCATAACTTTTAATCCATAACTCAGAATTCAGATCTATGTGAATCCTTGTGATCATGGGGACAAGCTCTATACTTTGATCTTATGCATTTGAAATTTTTCTTAAATACCAAAAGTCAATCTAAGCTTGAGCTATCCTATCATTATCTAAGCAAGTCGACAAAACTAAGATATTCAATACATCCAAGCATTGCTAATCTTGAAGCTTGCACATATGCAACATTCTTGATTAATTTAATCACTTTTTTTTTGGAAACCTAAGATACCATGGGGTACATTAGATTACATGGTTGGTGAAAAAATGCAACTATGCTTTTTGAAAAGGAGAGAAGGTGGCAACGCTACAAGAGGCCACCCATGTCTTTGGAGGAGAGTATGGTGGATAGTAGTGGCTCTCTGACTAGGAGGAGAGTCAGTGACATATTTGAAAGAGCCAAAGTGTAATTTCTTACTTCAAAAAGCCTTAGTCTTCACTCTACCAAAATCATCCCATCATGTACTACCAACAATAGTGGTGGAAACTACCATGAATACTTTGATTCATGATGATAGTATATGTACGAGTTGATTTGTCAGGCAGTCCTTCAATTCTTAGTAGAGTGTTAAAGATGCATGTTGGTTGTGTTATGATGCTTAGATATAGTGGATGATTTAAGGCCAAATTATAGGATCCATGCACAAAGTTTTTTTATGTTTTCTTAAATGCTGACTATATGAGTTGGATTTAAACTCTTGGATGTATCCATCTACCTTTCTATATTTGGTGATATATCAAACTAGACCTTGAGGTGGCATGGTAAGCCTCCTTTGTTGAGTTGTGTAAGTTGTTCGATAATTGTATATCCCCTGCATTGTCTAGTTGAGTTGTCGTGGAATCAAGATTCATCCATAAGCATGTTTTGCAAAGTTTATACAATCGAGTTGTGGTGTTGCTACATCTTGGTGGTGTTAGTATATTTGCTTGCAAATCTATTGTTTCCTTGTTCACTCTCCTACACAAGGTTGGAAGGGGTTAAGCATTGTTAATTTTGAGACCATAAGTTTATCAAAATAAAATAGTTGCCTCTTTGATTTCCACAACTAAATATTAAGCATTGATCCGAGCAATAAAGAGAGGAGGTATTATCTAGATGTGATCAATAGATACCATAACCTCTTTGTAATTTCCTATCAAGAGATAAGGAAGATGAAGGGGGATGGGCTTAGAATTGAAATTAAAGGAGAAACAAGACCAGTCTACCAAAGATTAAGGCTCCTCATAGTAGAATAAATGATTGCATTGAAGGAGGAAGTGGAGAAGTTGCTCCAAGCAAAGTTGTTATACGTTGTAGAGCATTTGTAGTGGGGTAGTACAATTGTTAGAGTTGTTAAAATGAATGGAGGATCATACATAAGGAGTTGTTTATGAACCCCTCAATTGGAGAATATGTGATTGGAGCTACATTGATGCAACAAGGAAAGAGCTCCTGCTATATAAGACCGATTTCTTATGCAAGAAGGGGCAAGAAGATACTTTGGAAAGCCCACAATTCCCCATTCTCAAGTCACCTCGCCCAACAATGCAAAGACTTTCAATCCTATATGAAGAAGTTATCACTAGGAGAAGCTCAAAGGAGATGTACTTAAATATGTCACTGAATGTCTGAGTTCCCAGCTGGCAAAAGTTGAATATGTTAAGGTGCCAAGAAAGCTCCAACCATTTGGCATTCCACAAACGAAAAGGGAATTTGTCAACATGGGTTTTGTAGTTGGATTATCCTCCATTGAGGGAGGATATAACTCAATCCTAGTAGAGGGACATGTTGACTAAGGTTTCTCACCTTATCTGCCAGATAAGACCAACTACAAGGCTTCAGATATTGCAAAGCTCTTTGTAAAGGGAATATTTAGGCTACATGGGTTGTCTAAAATGATGGTCAGTGATCTATTTCTCTTTTCACCTCTCACTTCAAGAAGAGCTTGTTTAAGTCCATTGCTACCCAAGTTTGTTTACTATCATCCCCAAACTGATGGTCAAATTGAGCGGGTTAATCAAGTCATTGAAAACATATATTGGGGAAAATATGGACTTCAAAAGGGCCCTTTAGCTTAGGAGTTAATGACTTCTCTAAACAAGAGAGATTTGAGGTGGACCAATTAGAAGGGGGGCCAAAGGGGGGGAACATTCTATCCACTTGCTTTTCCCCCTTTGACTCACCAAGCTAGTTTTCTTATAAATAAGAGTGGTATTGTGGAAAAATAATCTTTAATTATACATATAATAAGGCCCTCATTTTCTCATTTTTTTGCCACCTGTAAAGGTGGAGAGAGGAAAATTTCAATTCAAGTTTATCTTTGGGTGTCACCCATTAAAACTTTTTTGTTTATATTGTGCCACATAGGGCAAGAAGCACCTAAGCATTGGCCACGTATGCACACTCGACAGTGCTCCATGATTTGCGAGACAATATCGACAAGGCACCGCATTTTTTTACAAGATACATAGTCCACTTTCTGTGTCACACACGTGGAATTTGACGAGCTACAAACCTCTTGCATATGGGAACCCCCACGAACCATTAAGGTAGAGGCCAATGTTGAAAGGCCATTTGGACTCTAATTAAATAACCAAATATTGTGAGATTTTTTTGGAGTAATTTTATTCAAGACCATCCCAATTTTTATGAAAACCATTCTTGAGGATCATTACGGCATTTGGGCCCCATGTTTTCTTTCTATTAAAAAATTTAAGTCTTCCTTAATCCAATCCTTATGAGGCTCTTTTCTAGTCCATATTCCCTCCTAATTCTTAGAGCTTACTACTACAAGGAACCTAAGTGGTGGATACAATAGTTACCCTTGGTTGAATTTTCCTACAATGCATCCTATCATCAAAGCATTCAAATGACCCCATTCTAAGCTTTGTATGGATGAGAATATCTTACTCCACTAAAATTTTCTAACCCTATCCTAAGGGTAGAAGCTTCCAAGAAGATGTTGGAAGTCATGGATGAGTAGGTTAAGGCTATCAAGCAAGACATCCAAGATGCCAAGGATCAACAAAAAAGCATATGCTAATCTAGGAAGGCAAGAATACAGCTTTAAGGAATAAGACATGGTTTTTGTTTTTGTCCATCCTAAGAAGAGTTCCTTATCTTATGGAAAATTCAAGAAATTAAGCCCAAGATATCATAGCCTATATAAGATTCTTAAATGCTAAAGACTCAGTGCTTATAGTTATAGCTTCTTGAACATTTTAAAGTTCACAATGTATTTCATGTTAGCCTATTGAAAGGTTATGCAGCCAACCCCAATCACATTCGTGGATGATCAACAAGTTGTCATGCCAAGCTAAGGAGTCATTGAGCTTCAACCTCATAAGATACTTGATGTAAGAGAACACACCCTCAAAAGCATAACCCTTAGGGAATATCTCATTTCGAGTGGAAAGACTATTCTAAAGGGGATGCTACTTAGGTTGATGAGGAAGCCCTATGCAAGAAACATCCCCAATTTCTTTCAAAATGAGGACATCTTGATTCCTCTAAGGGGAAGAGAATGTAATGTTCTCACCCTGCTCTGCATGAACTAGCACTAGGAGGGGAGTGAGTTTAAAGGATTTTAAACCTTAGTATTTCATTTTGAAAGAAAAAGCATGATGAATGAAAATAAATTATGCGGCCAACCCATCGATTCCAACGTCACCACCAATGCCTCGATGTCTTCACAACCTGCATTGCTTAAAGTGTGTAATGGGAATCCGTCTTGAAAATTCTCACTATTGTCATATATCTCCTCTCACTCACCACACAACCAACCTCATGATCGATGAGAAGAAGAACTTGGAGATGGCCTATGGCTAGTATTCTATACTTATCGAAGGGAATAGCGTTTAGCTAAGTCTTATAAAAGCCTTAGCTAAGGCTCAATAATCTTGTTTCTTTTGCATGCAAATTGCTGCTAATACCCATGAGAGAAGGGGGGGGGGGGGGGAGTGAGTGTGTGAGAGATAGAGAGAGTAAGAGGGAGAAGGAAGAGTAGGAAGAGGAGAAGAAGAAGAGAGGTATGAAATAGAGGAGAAGAGGAGAAGAGAAGGAAGAAGAGGGTGGTGAGTAGAAGAAGGGAAGAGAAGAGTTATAAGGAAAAAGACAAGAGAAGAGTCATCAACATCACTCACATCACACAAGGGAGCATCTCATCATATTGTGGAAACTCTGTCCACCGCTCCCCCCCAAGCCTCTAGCACCATGGATAACTTCCTTTCTCTTTACAAGATCCTTGTCTCACAAGGACTTGCCTAGTTGCTCAAGGCTCTCAATTGTATCCTTCAAGTCCAACAAAGTTGGAAGACTAGCACACAAGAGGTTCCGTATCTATGATGGCCTTGAGAGGTGAAACTCTAGAGTTGGAAGCACGGGAGCTACGAATGAAGCCACAAATGTGGACAACACACCATCACTCACAACCCAATCCCAGGTTCTTCCATATAATTTAAGTTTCATTTAATTCAAAGCATGGAAATGTAACAAAGTTTGCTTTAAATTATAGATGAAAACTTCATTAGTTAGGGAATAATTTTTAGGACATTAAAAAGTGTACAAAGGAGATGGAAAATATTAGGCATTCAAAAAGATATGATTGTACAAGTTTTAGATTTTGATTGAACCTAATTTACAACAGGATAAAAGAGTCATACTAGACCTCCACCAAGGCTAACTACGGAACCCTTCACTAAGGGGATTGATTTTTTACCGTGTCAGAGCACTCAAACTCGCTTAGAATGGCAAGAGGTTGATCCATAGGGAATCCTTGGGTACAAGAGGTGAGGATGTCAAGGGGGCTCTGAGCTAATAAACCCCTAAGGCTCTTAGAAATTTCCCAACCCCTACATGACTTGGGATGGACTTCCTAAGAGCCCTATTGCTAGTTAAGGGAAGAATCTTGGTGGCAATAAGACCTTTGAGTCATAGGGGCAGAAGGTGAAATTTTATCTAAGACTCTTTATTATAAATAAAAGTTATTTTCAAATGACTTTTCTTCGTTTATGTATTGTGACCTAAGTTATGCAAACAAACCATGTGATCTAAAAGGTTAGTTAAAGAAGATAGTTCTATATGTTCAAACATAAATGTGATAGGTAATAAGTTAACTAAAGCTTACCAATCAAGCGAAGCAAGAAGGGGAGATTCCCAACAAAATTTCCCTAAGGAAATGTGGTCTCGATGAGCCGAGAGCTTCTTCACAATTCAACAACTCAACACATTATATTAGAGGCAACATTGACCAAGTAGAATTTAGCTAGGATCTCGACTCCATGTCATTTTTGGGGACTAGAGTGAGATGTTGCCTTGTGAGCAGAGGGATCAACATGCCTATACTCCCCCTTATTTCTCTCCTTGAACCAAGTGTGACCTGAGTCAGCTTTGATTTGATCTAGCACAAGTAGACACTCTACCGATGTTAGATAAACCGGTAGGTGACCTTAGCTTACTTTAGAAACCCAAAATTCATATTAATCCTCATAGGTATATCCGAAACCTTCTATTGCAAAGTGGAATTGAGAGTGACTAAGCAACAAACCTCGTGTTATTTGAAGAAGTACTACGGGGCATTGCTTAGGAAAATGTCTCGATGGACCACTAAAATCATACTACTAAGGGCATCTCAATTGGGCACATTATAGTAAGCCTGCTTGACTAAGCATACTACATGCTCTTTCTCGAATAGTGTCCTATTCATGCGCTTTGCAACACCATTTTGGAGTGGGATGTAAGGGGTAGTAAATTGATGTTTAATACCTCCCTCATCACAAAATTACTTGAAAGCACATGATACATATTCATCCCCATTGTCAAATCTTAGCCATTTCAACCTATGCTTATTAACCATAGCAAGAAAGCACTTAAATGAAGGTAAAAATTTTGACTTTTGGTTCATAGGATAGGCCCAAAATTTATGCAAATAATCATCAATGAAATGTAATGAAATACTCAGAACCACCCAAGGATTAACAAGGCATAGGACCACAAGCAAAGACTCACCCATACACATAAAGCAAGACTTATTATATGTGTTATGAGTTTGCCTACCATAAAAACAATGATCACATGAATCAAAACATGAAAAGTCTAGGGGTGGGAGATACTGCAAATGAGTCAAGACTTTCATTTCTTTGAGGGACATATGCCCAAGACAACAATACCAAATATATGTGTGGAAGATTAGTCACAACCAAAGCACGAACAATAGTGCCAAATACAAGGGATAAAGGTTGCCAATCTTGGTAACTCTAGTCAAAATGAGATTCCTATGAGTGATTTTCCATGCAAAAACAACAAAAGAACCATAATATCCAACATCATCTAATTGTCCAGTAGAAATAGGGATTTTAATCATTAAAGCCAACACATGGCATACATCATCCAACTGTCTAGCAAAAATATGGCTTTTAGTCAAAGCCAACACAGGGCATACATCATGCAAAATAAATGAAGTACCAATAGTAAACTACATGCAAATATCACCAATGCCAAACCATATCACAAACAACAAAGATGCATAGCAAAGCATCTCAAAGACTAGATCTTGTGGACATGGTTGTGGTATATCTTGTGGCCCCAAGTCATCTAAGTAACATGGTTATATTGTTCCCAATGCCACAAAATGCACTAGGATAGATGAGATAAAGGCAAGGGAAAAGTGTAAGATAATGCTAAGGCTTCAAATTATCGTAGCATGACAAAGTGTACTATCAAGATTGAGAAGATAAATGCATCAAAGCACAATTCTGATGAGTACATTCTGGTTGCTTCTTCATTTGATGCCGAGTTGATAGATATTCAGTTCTCTTTCTCTCGATGTTGGTTGTTTGATTTAGGGGCTTCCTTTCATGTGACCCCACATCATACTTGTTTCTATATGAGTGCATGAGACACAAGCTACATCAATATTCTTTCTAATCACTTTCTCAATAAGCAAGGCACTCTCTACATCTTTAAGTTTAAAACCATCTGCAAGCGCATTAGTGCTTATGGCAGTGCAAAAAAGTATCCCATGACTTGGGGAGAGTGACAACCAAGAATATAGCCCTCACATTCTTCTCAAATGTAATCCCCTACAAAGTAAGCTAGCTAGAAATAAAATGAAACTCGTTCAAATGAAAAGATATAGTAGGGCCTTCCTTCATATGAAGATCCATGAGCTTGTTAAGCCAATACAATTGCACAACAAGGCTTTTATTATCATAAAGCACTACCCTCAATCCTAATGACATTAAAGTAAACTTGCTTTAACAAAGACAAAATGATAGTGGACTTGTATAACTCATTTAGATCAACCCAAGCCTCTAGATTATGCTCTTTGGACTTTACTCATTTAGTTTTCAATGTTCTAATTTGCTTCTTTTGAACCAAAATTTGCCATATCTAGGTCTTCAAATAGTTGAAGTTATTGCCATCCAACTTATCTATGTTGAAAAAAGCACTATCTCCAGGAACACTTGAAGCAAATGTCATTATGATTGCCAAATAAAGGGGTATGGGTTGTTGTACATAACAATAAATCAACCCTAAAACTAGCCCAAAATTGAATGCAAGAGGTGGGGGTGCAACGCAATGTATGGTTGTCCACAAAATAAATACATAAAAGTGCCCAAACCAAGCATCTACTCTCAACAAAATTACTCAAAATTGAGTTTCAGTATTATTGTCCGAAAACTACAATAAAAGAGTATGCAATTCCAAAATGACAAGCTCTCACTACCAAGGAAATCTAGATAGCAATTGGATGTACATTGCAACTAGCAATGTCAAGAAAGAGCATAGACCAATAAAGTGGTAGTGATGGGTGGTCGCCACCTACAATGTATAGTTGTACGAACACTAAGTACAAAGAGTGGGTGGCTAGGCACAAGTGGCCTTTAACCCCCAACAAGATCAACTTTGGGATTCTTCCCCATTGCATTGATAAAAGAAATAAATATTGATTTTTTATTGAAGCCCACAATCCATCATTCCCCCTAAGAGTGGACATTACTCTCTTCTATTTGTTGATCTTGTGATGACATTGGCAAAAGGGAAGCAATGACACCCAATCGTGGAACTTATAGGTTGTTGGATGCCTTATATCATCTTCTCTATATTGTGGCATGTGTGTGCTTGTATAGAGTTGGGTGGGTTCCTAGAAGAACCCAAGAAATAAGTCTAAAGTATTGAAAAGAAATGAAATTGGAATATAGGAAAGATGTTCAAAAAATTAGGCTAGATTCAAGTTAAGGTACCAAAACAATGCACTTACAATATTAATGCACATAAAAGGGTATGAACAACAAAATACTTAAGCATCTCTCAAATCAAGGCAAAAGACAACTAAAATAATACCACATTTTAAAAGTTGCATCAAGGTTACTTTTTCTTTAATTCAAAAGGAGGCAAAACATCACATCAAGTACAAAGTTTTTTACTAGAAATGCCTGGAGAAAGAGTTTGGAGGCTCTTTGTCATCTTTTTTAAAGGCAACATCAAGGGTGCTAAAAATTAATAAAGGGAGGTGAAAAAATGTCACATCAAATATAAAGCTTTTAAATTTGGCAATGCCTTGAGAGGATGAGTTTGAAGGCTCTTTGTCAACCTTTTGCTAAAAGTAAATGGAGATTCATTGTATTAGTAGAGAGTCAAATGTCCCATTTGACCACACATGGCTGTCTTATTTATCTTTTTATTAATCTCGTCATTAGTGAAAGATAATCGAATAATCCCTTTGGCCTCAATTTCCCGTAATGGCTCATCTGGAAGCACACTTCCAAGTAAGGCTAGTACTCTTGTCTTCTTTACTCCACTACTACTCAAACTTCAAGCTATCTTTTACCTTTTCTCTGCATCACTTTGCCTCCAAAGCAACAATACCTTGTTGATATCTCCTCACATTCCATGTCCATCTTCATGTTAAGAACTTTGCATGGTCTCTACCCATTTGTGTTTCTTCTTGAGTTCTTCTCCATATGAAACTCCTCCTCTTCCTTTCTATCTGCATTCAATGTCACAACTACATGCTAGCAATTCTCTCGACCCCACCTCCCTTGGACAATCCTATATAGAGTGGCTGCCCTCTTTGTAAATGCTGACATGCCTCTCTAATTTCAAAACTCCAATGAGAGAGGCCGCTTGTTGGCACAAACTCCAAGAGAGAGAATGGACTAAGTTTCCTTTGTATCCAATTGTAGAACTAAGGATTCAATAACCCTTACCCATGGATTTACAACAAAGGTTCCCACAAATTTACATGAGAGAAACTCTCCCAAATGGAGGTCTTCCCATGAAAACCATAACCATATTTGCAACATCCATGTTGTCTATGCATTTCTACCCTACATGCATGCCAAGGTAGGGGAGGAGTCATGTTCTGACCTTTTAGTCATACTAGTTCATGAGCTTGTTCAATACAAAGGAGAGACTTGTAGTGATGTCAATGTATGAGCTAAACTATTTGGCAAAGAGAAGCAATATAGACAAAATTAATGGAGTGGTGGGTGATGACAATGCAATCTTGCTCAAGGATTGGGAATATGACCCTCCTTGACTCAAACCACCCTTGCATGGAAGGCAAAATGCTACTACTAGAAAGAGAGAACTAGCAAGACTTGGCCACTACTAAAGATCTTGTTGATATTGCATAGATCTTGTTGATATTGCATTAGTATTTGGTAATGAAGCTAAGCTCCTCTTTTCATGGCATAACTAGCAATATTGGAGAGTTTCAAAGTGTAGCAAGATTAAACAAAATCTACTTAAATAGTGGAGCTTGAGGGATCACCAAGATTCCATGCACATTTATCATGCTTGGTGATGTTACCTCATTGAGTCGAAATCTTGTAATATGTAATCTAAATTTAAAGTCAAAGGATCAATGTCCTCTTAATTCAACACATCCTTTCTAAAAGAGAAGTTCAAGCAACATTTGAAGTAAGCCTAGATAACAGCCAATAAAGTGAAGACCTTGCAACTATATGGATGATTCGTATTATTAAGGCTATATAAAGGTGGCTAATGAGCATGGTAAAACTCTCAAGCTAGAATACAAAGAAAGATGCAACACAGCAATCAAACAAGCAAATATGTTATTCTTGTATGTTTTAGTCATAATCCTAATTATATAATTATGCATTAACCCCTCGTGGAAGTTGAGAATAACATTCAAAATCTATAGGAATGTAAAGTTCAGGCTACAAAAGTTTAATCAAAGGGGAAGTGGTGCCTCATGGCAGATGTCCCAATAGCATTTCCTTCAACTCTTTGAAACAAACGAGGCAAATAGATTTTAATTCAACCATTGAAGATGAAAGGAAATGTCCTTAAGAAGGATGTTGAAATCATCAATTTGTCTTTTCCTTAGTTGGCACTATCCTAGAGGTGCCTTGTCAATGAAGGCTAGAAGAATTTCAAGCCATTAATCACCAAAGAGAGGCCTAATTGTTGAAAAGGCCATTTTCAGTTAATGAGCTACAATATGTCGTGAATAGAATAAATATGTTATTCCCCAAATATTTATCGTTTTAGAGTTCAATAATCACCTTCCAAGTTTGTCTATAACCTAAGTTGGATGGAAAATGTGTTGAATCATTTAGGCTTTCTAAAGGGCAACAAGTCAATTTTGTGCTGCATGTAATGGTCTTGGCATATCATTATATATGTTTTAGAAAGAGCTTTATTATTTGTGTTTTCTGCAATGGTTCTGAATTTCAATGCATCTACCTTAAAAAGGATTGAGAAGGAATTTCGGTGCATCCACCTACCCTAAGATTGAGAAGGAATTGGCTACCTTCAAGTGAAATTCACGAGTGGGCAAAAGAGGTAGTAGATCCACCTGATGGCCCGGCTGTACAAAATTGAAGGAATAATGCATACAAGACATTCCATGATGCTTTAGATGCTTCAAACACTCCTTTGTGAAACCTTTTAATCATGGTTTTTTCTCACTACGGCTTAACTTGCCAAGGTAAAATTAAATAAGGGAAGCTATTGGGCTTGGAATGGCTGGATGTCCTAGCCTCAAATCAAAAAATCATAATTCTAGAATCACTACTCACGTAAACATTTTATAAAGATTGTGATTCTAGAATCACAAGTCACACAAAAGTTGCATTGAATGGCAGGTTACTGGCATTTACACATGCCATTGCTCAACCTTATGAAAATTTGCAACTGGTAAGTAGATCACCATTCCAGCATTTTGCAATGCAGGACATCTACAATCCCAACATGCTGCATTTTGAAAAGACTTGGGCAGATTAAAACCACCTCAGTTGAAAGGAAGGAAACTATATACAAGAGGTACTAACTAAGAAGCACCAAGACTAACCTTCAGCCATGAGTGTGACTGAGCAGATTAAAACCACCTCAGTTGATTAGGAAGGAAACTATATACAAGAGGTACTAACTAAAAAGCACCAAGACTAGCCTTCAGCCATGATACTAGCGATGTAAATATCCTCCTTTTCTTGACATTGTCTAATTCCATTACAAAAAGGGTAGTACTTTGAGCACAGGCTTTCAATAAATATTGAGCAGTTGCCCATCAAAACATTTTGAGTTTTCTCCACTGGAAGGCGACAGTCTCCACTGTGCTGCAGTAGTCTACTGCTTGTATTTACTAAAATAGGCATACAAACATCCATTTCACAATGTAAACACATTTATCAAGTCAGGACATCATTTCTTTGCCAGGAGGGACTGGATTGTTTGTTTTCAGACCACAGATGAGCATATAACCATGATGGAGCCATAAGGACAACACAAGATGCCTATAACCTGGCAAAAAGTACATGGCTGATGCTTTATTGTTGCAGAATTATGAGCATAGAACTGAAAGCCACAAGTCAACCCACTGCTGAACTGTTGCTGCAGTGTTGTGAGCATAAAACTGAAAGCCACAAGTCAACCCACTGCTGAGTTGTTGCTGCAGTGTTGTGAGCATAAAACTGAAAGCCATAAGTCAACCCACTGCTGAACTGTTGCTGCAGTGTTGTGAGCATAAAACTGAAAGCCACAAGTCAACCCACTGCTGAGTTGTTGCTGCAGTGTTGTGAGCATAAAACTGAAAGCCATAAAACTGCCCATCAACAAGAAGATTACCATAAAACCCTTCATGAAATCTCCACATTGATCTAGATCTGCTAATTCAAGTGGGAATAAGAACACGTGTTATATCACAGGCTATAGATTTTATTCTTGGATACAGGAGATTCTTGGTTACAGGTGATGCCCAATGTCTGGTCAAATGCTGTTGACAATACTGGGCACCTTTTTACTAGTCCAAGATATAAGGACGAATCAATGTAAAATCTAATTCATACAACACTCCACAATTTAAAAACAAATATGCATAGCAATCACTTTAAAATTCAAATCAATTTCAGATTCAAAAAACTAGGAGCAAGGTTTATCTACGACTAGCATATGCACTATTACATGTCAACTTGAACATTCATCCATAGAAGAGACTAATCATCCACAGCTGGACCAATCTAATAGAACTCAAAGGCATCACAAACCTCCCAGAGTCACATCAACTACATTCAGAGTTAAACCACCAAATTGAGAACTGTCCAGAATATTTGACACCACACCTGAAAGCCATTTTCAATAGGCCGCCAAAATCCTTAAATGGCACAATTCATTAGATTCAAACAGCTACAAGCCTAATACATGTGTTTCTCATTGCAATTTGGTAACAAAATCTGATCCAACTGATTGCAGAATGCATTCAGAAGAACCTTACAAGAGTATCTGCTGCTAAAACCTACAGAATATCTCAAATAAGAGCTCTAATCAAAGAGACTGAAGCCCATATCCTGCAAACAAACAGAAACTTATGTTAAATTTATGTTAGATGCACAAAGCTAGAGCTCCCACAGAAAAACATCTGACCATGAAGAGCATGACACACCCCATGCAACTTCAATGCATATTCATACAACCCTGACTGTAACACACTTGCCAATCTTAATATATCTTGCATACAATACCAGACTGAAATTTGAATCACAATAATACAGAGAGCACAAGCAGACATATAGATAGGCATGGCTATGTGCATCAAAATGAGCACCATCAGAAGCGTACACACAAAAACATAAACCTTTACAAAAGGTAACATGGATGATCTAACTTACGTCATCAGATTCCTCTTCGGGCTCTTTTTTCTCCTCTTTCTTTTCTTCCTTCTCCTCAGCCGGAGCAGCCGCAGCACCACCACCTGCTACAGCTGCCACAACTACACCACCACCACCAGCTGGGACAGATGCAAACTTCTCCCTTCCTGACGCAATCACCTCAGCAATGTCCTTTCCTTCCAACTGGCTCAGCAAGAACTCTATGCGATCATCATCAGCCTCAGCTCCCACTAGATCAAAACCAGCCAACATTAACAACCACACTACAAACTCTCAAGAGCTCTGAACAAATGAAATTTGGAAAGAAGAAAGACAATCTCTCAGATATGGTAATTCTTGACACACCAACACTGTAGATGACCAACCAAGATAAGTTGGTGCACTTAAACCGAAGGATTAATTATCTGCACGGCTTCTCCATGCACCACATCCACAATGTGAAGAAAGAACCAACTTCAGGCCACGGGGATTCACTATGTCGTTATCTTATCGATCATCCATAAAGGGACATCAACCAGCGCAAACAAATACACAAATGAGTAAAACAAGGTTTGCACTATACGTTCAAGTTAATAGTACGGCAGTGAGTCCACCAAAGCATCGAACCAGACATACACAAAGAGACGTACGATCATGTCGCAAGATGAGGCAGACACATGCTGATTGGACTCAATAGGCAAGCCTATAAACAGGCAATTCAAGTTCTACATTCCCGCGAGTCAGAGCTGACATACAAGGCCTAAGGTATTCCTTTACAATCACGATCCGGACATAGAGTCGTCCATAGCAAACAAAGATACGAAACGGATGGCCACTTAAGCTACCATATTAACATAAACATCATGTCCTTTGAAAGCTACCCGGTAGCGAAGACCTAGATCTCTACCCAGGAACAGACACCAGAAAGCGATGCAACCATGCCAGTGCACACAAAGGACGTCTCTCTAGCGAACTCAAGCACGTCACGCCGTCGAGGGTACGCCGAAACAGTAGAAGAGGAGAAGAGGACTCACCGGAGCCAAGAATGTTCTTGATGTCATCTGCGCAGGGGGAAGCGTTCCCGCCGAGTAGTGCAAGCAGATATGCCGCGACCACCTTCATGGCTGCAAGCCTTCTTCTGTAGGGAGACGACGGGCAATGCTGCAGAGTTGCTAAAGCGATGGTCGCGAAGAGAAGAGTAAGCGTAGCGCAGCTGGAGGAATATGTAAAACCCTAAGGCTACCGGCTCGCCCGGTTGCTTTGAGATTATTACCGACTCAGACGGTTGACTCGAGGGTTAAGTAAGATTTAATTGATAGTGCTTTACCTGTTCCTTGGTTTAGCCTCATAGGGGTTGTACCTCAGGTACCATAGTAACAAGATAATAACCTATGGTTAAAGGCTTTTGGGTCTACCAAAACCCAGTTTGGATGCACACAATGGTAAAATCGTAGGTGGAATAGTAGTTGCTTTTGTGGTTTCTGGTGAACCACAAAATGAGCAATTTCTTTTTAAGTTGTGCCAATCAATAGTGCTACTTCACCTTTGTTGTTCATCCAACCTAAAGACACATTTCACTAGTGTCCTGGCCTTGACCTCGCATTACTTTGCTTCTTGCCTTTCACCATACCTTCTCTTAGTTGATTTTGTCCATTTAATGTTTAGAACCTTACTCTAAGAAAAATTATGCTCAGCTTTCAAATTCAATCAAGTTGTCCCTTCTTCTCCAACTTTGTCATTTCCCATATGGAGTGTGAACAAGACCTATATCGCCTCCTCATATTCTTGCAATAATGGAGTCCGAAAGTGCTTCATCCATTGTATTATTATTGGCATCATGCACCTTGCATGAGTGCCTCGAAGGTGTTGTCATATGGCATTAATCAAGGTGGGAATGTTTGAGAGTGTAGGACCACGTCATCAAATGAATACACGTCCAACAATTGAGAACCCATTTACAACATCTCCACATGGTAATGATCTTCATCAGCACTCACTTGGAAATGGAAAAGAGTGGTCGTTTTTCAAAATGTAGAGAATGCATGTGGACAAATGAAGTTGTCGTTTCTCTCCATTCTAGAAGATGGAAGCAAATCACTATGAGCAAAAATATGTTGTGCTCTATAAAAATATGTACTACTGTTAGATATACTCAATGTCCCACCCTCGTAAGATGCCGCCAATGATACATTGTGCTCCAAGTTGTAAGACCCCCATTATGAGAAGAAGCTATGTGTAAGCACATACATTGGGTGGGTGTCCTAACTTATATGTCAAATGAGGTCTATGTGATGATTGGATGGCAAAAATGTGACCTTTGTGGATCTAGCCTTTGGGTTAGATAGAGTAGTTATGCTGGTCGATTCTACTAGTCATAAAGTCAGTGTCTAGAATAGTTTCTGGTTCAAGAATTTCAGTTCCTTTTTCTAACAAATGAGGATTTTCATAGACAGGGTGGACAAGTAATTGGCCTCTAAAAGGTCATAGCAAACTGATATGAAAAGTATTTCAATGTTTGGGTAGTTCTAATTTAAATGCATTGTCATTGATCTTATGAATATTTTGAAATGTCTATAAAACCTAGGTGCTAAATTAACAATAGGGTGTTTCTTAACACTTTGCAATCTTCTCTTTTCAATGTGTAACCAAACATAATCACTAACATTGAAACTCATGGCTTGTATTTTCTTATTAGCTTGTTTAGTGTATGATTGTTGGGCTTTCGCAATCATGTCTTTAACTTGAGCAAAAATAGTAGCATGTGTATTGGCAATATCATCAGCAGCTTTAACTTTATTCGACAATGATGTGATAGGTGTAGGCAATCTATGTCCATAAATGATTTTAAAATGTGCTTTATGAGTAGCTATGTGTGGTGTATTATTGTTTGCAAATTGAAGTAGATGTAAATATGTGTTCCATGTTTATGGTTTTAAAATTGTGTATGCACACAAAAGATCTAGAATTGTACTAGTAGTAGCTTCTGTTTGCCCATTGGTTTCAGGATGGAATGCAAATGAGAAATCGATCTTAGTACCCAAATTAGCAAACAAAGTAGTCCAAAAATTATTACAAAATCTAGAATCACGATTAGAAATAATAACTTTTGACAAACCATGATTAGTGAAAATAGTCTTCAAAAACAATTGTGTAGCTTGAGATGCACTTAATGTTTTCTTGCATGGTAGAAAATATGCTTGTTTATTAAATCGATCTACTATAGTCCAAATCATATCATGATTAGCTTGTGTATTAGGCAAACCAGTTATAAAATCCATTGAAATATGTTCCCATGGACGGTCAAGAATTGGTAAAGGCATTAACAAACCATATTGCTTACCATGGTGTCACTTAACTCTTTCGCAAATTAAATACTAAAAAACAAAGTTAGAAACATCAGATTCCATTTGCGGCCAATAAAAATCTTTAACCAATGTTTTTAAAGTGAAAATAATGCCTCTATGACCTTGATATGGAGGACAATGAATTTTGTGCAACACAAATGATCTAAATTGAACAGTGACACACAATCTTTTCTCATAAAACATAAATCCATCAAAATAAGACAATGAATCAATTAGAATCTAGTTATTAGCAATGAATTTGTTCCAATCAGCTTGAAAACTAGGGTCATGGTCATAGGTATCCTTCGTAAGAGTAAGGGAATCAAAAGATAGAACGGAAATATTATGAATACTTGGTCTTCTACTCAACGCATTGGCAAAAACATTTTCTCTTCCTGGTTGATATTGGATAAGTGGATGAAAACTTTAAATGAAAACAACCCATTTAATGTGACGGTCAAAAATTTGTGGCTGACTAAGGAGATGTTTGATACTTTTTCGGTTAGTTTTAATCATAAATTTGGATCCCATCAGATAGTGTTTCCATTGATGTAAGGCTTAAACTACAACTAACAATTTTTTATCATAGGTGGAATACTTCAACTCAGAGGGTTTAAGTTTGTAACTAGAATAGGCTATGGGATGTAAATCTTGCATGAGGATAGCTCCTATTCTTGATCCGATAGCATCAGTGACTACTAGGAAGTATACCCATTTAAAATCAAGTAATTGCAAGATAGGTACATGTGTTAAAGCATGTTTCAACAAATTAAAAGACTTTTACTTGTTGTCAAACCATTGATACACAACACCTTTCCTTAACAATTTCGTTAAAGGTAATGCAAGTAATGAAAAATTTCTCATAAATTTTCTATAAAAGCTAGCAAGGCCTATGAAAAAATGTAACTCATGCACATTTTTAGGGATTGGCCAATTCAAAACTAAGGATTCGAAAAATTCACTCTTATCAAGGTTAGCATATAATTGATTCTCTTTCAACAAGTTGAAAACTAAAGATAGATGTTCACAATGCTCATTCTCACTCTTACTGAAAACTAATATATCATCAAAGAAAACAATCACACAATTCTGATACTTAAAAAATATATGATTCATCATACGACTGAATGTAGCTGGTGCATTGGTCAAACCGAAAGGCATAACAAGAAATTCATAATGACCAAACTGAGTTTTAAATGCAGTCTTAAAAATGTCATGGGTATCCAAGCGTACTTGATGATATCCAGATTTGAGATCTATCTTGCTAAAAACAATGGCCCCTTGTAGTTTATCCATAAGATCATCTACCCTAGGAATCAGATATCTATTCTTAACAGTGATTTTATTTAGGGCACGATAGTCAATGCACATCCTATAGGTATTATTTTTCTTATTAACTAATAGGATATGTGCACCAAAAGGAAAACTACTGGGCCTAATGAGTTCTTGATTCGATAGTTCCTTAACTTGTGCTTGGATTTCTTTTTGTTCAATATGATTGTGTCTATAAGGTGCTTTACATGGTGGTTGAGAACTTGGAATTAAATTTATTTTATAGTCTTCAGGATGTGTAGGTGGTAAACCAGGTGGTAAATCAGTAGCAAAACAATCTTTAAATTGTGAGAGAAATTGTGTATGCCTATGATGCATCTGATTTTCCTTATCTTCAATTTCCTTACCTTGATTTACTACCTTTTCTCAATGCACGTTTAGCATGTGTGTGACTAAGCAATGGAAAATTATCAAAGTTGTACAATCCATGTAATGTGATTTGGTTTTTGTTAAAATGAATTTTCATGGAATGTGTGGAATAATTTATGTCAAGATTATATTTGTGATACCAAGGCATTCCTAAAATAATTTTACTAGCTTACAAAGGCACAACCAATAAATTTCTATTCTCAACATAATCACCAATTTTAATCTCTAAATCATGTATTTATTACGTACCATTGTATCTAGTGCCTAAGAATGTAGCCTTTATGTGATAATGAGTTGGAATAGTAGACAAATTCAAAATTTTTACCAACTTTGCAAAAATAAAATCATGTGTGCTTCCATCATCATGCAAAATAATCTTTTCTTGACCATGCATAAAACATTTCATTGTTAATAACGAATGAGGATTTGGCATACCTAGTAAAGTATTTGAAGCATCGCCAATATCATCATCATCTTCAGTGAAGTTTGGCATATCTTCATGGTCCTCATCATCAGTTGCTCCTAAGTGATTGATTTGAATAGCTTGCTTCTTGGATTGACAGTTCGCTGCTAAGTGTTCAGGCTGATGATACTTATAGCAAACCATAGGCTTTGCTTTGGAGACATTATTGGTAAGGGCTAGAAGTTTGGGTATATTGGGATTTGGTTGGAGGGAAGACTTAGGGTTTGAATTTGTATTTGATGGTAAAGCACGAGGTCAAGTCCCAGATTTATGAAAAGAAGAAGGAGCAAAGATATTTTGATTGAATCTTCGGACATTAGAATTGAATTGCTTTGTACCAAAGTTACCATTAACCGAAAATTATTACGGTCACTTTTCTTGTCCACGAATTTTATCATCCGCATCATGCACTAAAGAAATCGCATCCTCCAAAGTCTTTGGCTTGAATATATTTACTTCCGCATAAAAGTCACTAAGCAAAACGGACATGTACTTGTGCTTGTGGGTTACCTTAAGAACATCTTCAAGCATTCGAAGTTGAAGTAAGATACTCTAGAAATGCTTAGTGTATTGCGGAATGGATTCACGATCTCTTTGTTGTAGGAAATCCCATTGTTTGATAGCTTTCTCATGTAATTGAGGTGGAAAGAAATTCTACAAAAATTTCTTTTGAAAGGCTTTCCAAGTAGAGGGACAAAAAACACTCTTGCGAACAATAGTCCACCATAATGATGCTCTATCTGTTAGATGATTAGTGATGCATTTAAATTTATCTTTTTTAGTATATTGCTCTTCATGAAAATAGTCATCAAACTGACTAATGAAAGCAATAACAATTTTGCCATCACATTGCTCATTAAAAGTGTGAAATTTAAAATTTCTTTTACTTATATTGGCCTCTTTCCTCTGACATCTTCAGGTCGCGCTCCATCTTGATCGACAATGGATTGTTGAAGTGTATCTAATTGTGCTTGTAAGTTTTGATATTTCCTTCGCTCTTCTTGAAGCTACATCATGATTAGGTCTAATTTCTACTCCATAGACGACTCTAGCAAATCGCCTTCGCCCATAAAATCGTCCATATTATAATCCTACATCCTGCAAAAATATCAAACACCTCACACGCCACTCAAAATCTCGTTAGAAGGATGAGCGTACCTCAAATTTGGGTTTACGAGGCTTGCTTTTTTTAAAATGGATTTTGCTTTTACGATCTTGCATTTTTCTCGAGTGTGGCAATTGAAAACGGTCTTCTTCCAAGCAAAATAGTCTTCCATATACACTGCGTGTGATAGCCTACTTGCTATAAATCCATTAGCCAAGTTGCAGGTGGGAATAGGGGCTTGTTGAAGCTTCAAAACTAGTTTGGAAATACCACAGTGTGAACAGCGCTAGATAAGAGATTGATAGTTGAACTTTAAGCCTTAGATTAAGCTTAGTAGCTTAAAGCTTGTTAAAAAGCTTAAGCAAATCGTTGGATCAATGCGCAGGATGGTGGCATGTTCTTGATCGAATCGACGGCTCTGAGTACATGCTTCCACCATAATTCGTGAAGTTTGTGGAGTTAAAGTTTTTTAAGTTCTTATAAAGCTTAACAATTCTTATTAGCATTAATTGCTTTATCTCTGAGAAAAAATGACTTGAAGAGGAGACTTTTCGAGTGGTCCTCCGTCTCTTGGATGAGGTCCTTCACGATTAGAGGGTACAGTAGGAGGTTCTTCACCGCTAGGAACATGCTTGTGTTGTTAGTTCATTGCGAGCCTGTAGAACTCGTTCATTCCAAGAGTTTCGCCTTTGCACAAGATGGAAAGAAATTGGAAGCTCTTGATCTCAGCTTCGCTCTAATACCACTGGTGTGTAGATCGGATGTTATATATGTATGTAGCGAATGCCGGAAGGTCTCCATGAATAAAGAACTCTACAAACCTTCATAATTGCAAGTTAAAAACAAGAGATAATTAGCATGGCATGAGACAAAAATATAAATTAAGTGCAATCTCTCCCCATGCCTTGTGTAAGCGCTTCACAAAACATATATTTATAGATTTATTTATCTTTAAGCTCCAGAATAGTCCACTTTACAAATAGCATGCTTTTGCTTTTTGTGTTTGCTTTTGCCCAAATATAGAGTAAGGTGTTTGGGCATCCAAAAGTCGAGTTGTGCCCAAATACAAATATCAAATAATGAAATATTTAACCAAGTGCCTATGCGCATACAAGATAATAAATGTTTTGTCAAGTGCTTTAATAGATAAGAGCGCTTAAATAAATATTAGTGCCATGCCTTTAGTGATAAGGCATGCACCCATAAAAAATAGTAATTCTTTTAGGCATTTGGATTCACGTCATTGCCCATGGCTACTACCCAACACCATCGCCACGTGCTCTACACATCAATTGAAGGATTCACAATTGTTAGAAAATAATTAGATAAAACCCAACAAAAGTGAATACCTAGCAGTCTTTAGCTACAAAATAATTAAATAGGTTGAAACTCTATCTTGACCTTAATTTAATTTGAGTGCGGACTCTAAACTTGTAAACATCTATTACTTTAATATGTATTTTACGAAATCACTCGCTATGGAATCACCCATGTGTACATTAAATTAATTTGATGTTCGAAAATGACATGTATCCTTGTCAACTTCTTGCACAAGGAATCCATCTTGTGTATGCTGCCAGGAGGTATATTTCACGGTGAATTCCGTGAGGTTTTACGGTGGATTCCATAAACTTTGATTACCGGGGCTTATACACAAAGTGGATTCTTTGTGCGAGAAGTCGATGGGAACGCCTATCCTTTTCGGGCGTTTCATTAATTTAGTGTGTACATGGGTGATTCCATAGCGGGTGATTTCGCAAAATACATATTAAATTAATAAATGTTTATGAGTTTAGAGTGCGCACTCGTGATAAATTAAGGTTAGGATTGATTTCTAACCAATTAATTTATTTATGTAGCTGAAGACTGCTAGGTATTCACTTTTGTCGGTTTAATTATATTATTTTACTAACGATTGTGAATGCTTCAGTTGATGTGTAGAGATAGCAGCAGTGGCGGTGGAAAGCATTGGAGGATAGCGTGTATTCAAGTTATCGTCAATATTTTGATGGGCGCATACCATAGGCATGGCGCCTATATTTTGTCGCACCTATTTATCAAGGTGTTTGATATTTACTTATGATTTTTATATGCGAATGGGCGCACGATTTAGATATTTGTATTTGGACATTGTATTGGGTATGCCTGACTCTTTGGGCGCCCGCCCATTAGCTTTATTTCTATTTGGCACTAAAGTAAACTGAAAAGCCAAAAGCGTGCTATTTTGTAATTTGGGCTATTATTTGAGCTTGAAGATGATTAATACATAAAATGCATGCTTTGTGGAGCGCTCACACAAGGCATGGGGGGAGATTGTATCCAATTGGTCTCTTGTTCATGTCGTGCATGCTTTTTACATTGAGTTTTGTGCAAAAAGTAGAGTTCTTTTGTTCTTGGGGACCTTCTGACGCTCACTACGCGCGCTTACGGCATTCGATCTGTGCACCAGTGGTATCAGAGCGAAGCTGAGATCGAGAGCTTCCAATCACTACCCATCTTGCGTGAAGGCAGAGCTCTTGGAACGATCGAGCTCTACAGTCAGTTTCATCGTGAACGGTCGATACGGGTGGATTCCTGGCGATCAAGAACCTCTGTCTACAACCTCTGATCGCGAAGGACCGGGCTGAGGAGGCGGAGGACCACTCCTACATCTCCCTTTACAAGTCGTTTTTTCTTCCATAGTATAGTAAGCTTCTTCCATATCTAAAAGTTCTTAAGCTTTAAAATAAAGCTTAGGAAGCTTAATAGTAAGCTTTAATAAAGCTTACTTAATAGAAATTCAACGACCAGTATCGCGGCATGTTGACGCAGTAATCGACAGAAAAAACGGACCCCCCCTCAAAATTCGTCGATAGTCAACATTAGTTTAAGTCTTCTTAAGCCTAAGTTACTTAAGCTTTAAATAAGCTTAATCACTCAAGTCCTCCAAGTTGTTTTACTCTGCAAGTCCTGCAAATCCACAGAGATTAAAATCGACTTATCTTAATTACTCCCATAAAGGCTATTCATGCGCAGAAGCACAGAATTACAAAATTATTCCCTGGAAGACTCTATTCATATACACAAACTTGCCGAACCAGTTTCAGCATACGCAGGTTATACGCAGTTTCTATGAAGACTACAAATCCCGCAACCGCAAAAGACAAAGACCGTAAAAGCCAAATAAAAACCTATAAGCCTTGTATACCCGACTTTGAGCTACGCTCATCCCGCTAATCAGATTTTGAGAGTGTGAGGTCTTTTGGATTTTTAACAAGATGACGGAACAAAATATGGACAATTTAATGGCAAAAGGCGATCTTCTTGAACCAACGATGGAACAAAAATTGGATTTGATTATGATGCAGCTTGATGAAAAACGAAGAGCCCGACAAGCTTTGCAAGCTCAATTGGCCAATTTGCAACGATCTACTGCTGACAAAGATGGACCATAACCCGAATATCTTATCCGACGTACCATCGATGCGACACTCGAAGCTCAATCCATCTGCAAAGAAACGAAGATAAGTAAAAGAAATTTCAAAATTCGTACTTTCAATGGAACTCGAGATGGAAAGACTGTACTTGTATTTATCAGTCAGTTTGATGATTACTTTCATGAAGAGACATATGCTGAGAAAGACAAAATTAAATGTGTCACTAATCATTTAGTCGATCGAGCATCTCTATGGTGGACTATGGTTCGCAAGAGCATTGATTGTCCCACTACCTGGGAGAGTTTCCAAAAGAAGTTTTTGCAGAATTTCCTTCCTCCTCAATTCCATGAAAAAGCCATAAAGCAATGGGATCTTCTATAGCAAAGAGATCGTGAACCTATTTTCCAATACATTGAATGTTTTTAGAATGCCCTACTGCAACTATGCATGCTCGAAGATGTACCTGAAGCGACTCACAAATGCAAATTTATGTCTGGTTTACTTGGACATTACTACGCTGAAGTTAATATGTTCAAACATACAACCCTTGAAGATGCAATTTCTTTGGCTCATGACACTGAAGACAAGATTTGAGGAAGAGACAAGCGTCCACAACAATTTCAAGCAAATGGTAACTATGGTTCCAAGCAATTCAATTCAAATTTTAGAAGATTCAATCAAAGTCATTTTCCTTCATCATCTTTTCGTAAGTCTTGGACAAAATCACCTGCTTTGCCATCAAATACCAATCAAAACCCTAAGCCATCCTCACAGCCAAATCCTAATATTCCTAGACTTCCTGCCATTGCCAACAATGTATCCAAAGCTAAACATATAGTATGTTACAAATGCCATCAACCTGGACATCTAGCAACCAATTGCCAATCGAAGAAACCACTTGTCCATATCAATTATCTTGGAGCAATGGAAGATGAAGAACGTGAGAAAATGCCTGACTTTACGGAAGATGAGGACGACATTGCTACTCCTTCAGATATTTTACCAAGTATGCCAACTCCACATTCTTTGTTGACAATGAAATGTTTAGTGCATGGAAAAGAAAAGATTATTTTGCATTATAATGGTAGCACACATGATTTTATTTCTGCAAAGTTAGTGAAAGAATTAAATTTACAAACTCTTTCTACACATTATCGCATTAAAGCAGCATTCCTAAGCACAAGATATAATGGAACACAAGAGGTGCATGACTTAGAAATTAAAATTGGTGAATACATTGAACGTAGAAATTTCCTAGTTGTACCTTT